>NW_012149952.1:2440719-2442506 GCF_000956105.1 Propithecus coquereli
CAGAGGGATGGACGCAGAAGCAGCACTCAGCAGGACTCGCTGC
Organism: Propithecus coquereli; assembly: GCF_000956105.1. NCBI lineage: Eukaryota > Metazoa > Chordata > Mammalia > Primates > Indriidae > Propithecus > Propithecus coquereli. Next base: position 2,440,763 of record NW_012149952.1, read on the forward strand.
TGACTGGCCCTGGGGTGAGGGAGACCGGGTCTCTGTCCTGCCCAGGCCCAGCCGCAGGACGTCAGGCCTGACCTGGTTTCCCGGCTAGAGCAGTAATCCCAGGGATCAGACTGAGCCTGGCCAGCTTAGAGCTGAGGAAGGGGTGGGACAGCGACTGATAAAGCCTCGGGAGCATGTCCCTCTTCCTCGAGTTGGAAACCTGAGTGCTGTCCCCAGCTCCTCTCCCCCAGGTGCCCACACCAGGTACCACGCTCCTCACGTCCCGGCCTCTACCTCCCACGTCTCTCTGCAAACCACCCCTTTCTCTGTCCCCACAGCCTTGCCTGGCCCAGACTCCTCTCCTGCTCAGCTCCCTGAGCCCTGCCCTGCCAGAAGCATCTTTTTTTCTTTTTTTTAAATTTTTTGTAGAGATGGGTCTTGCTATTGCTCAGGCTGGTCTCGAACTCCTGGCCTCAAGTGATCCTCCTGCCTCGGCCTCCCAGAATGTTAGGATTATAGGCGTGAGCCACCGAGCCTGGCCCGGAATCTTTCTAAAGCACAAACGTGACCCAGTACCTCCCTTGCTTAGAACCTGCCCTCCGAAAGCACAGTGACCAGCTGCTTACCATGCCCTGTCGCATGAGCTGGCTCCACAGAACTTCCAGGCCTCATCCCAAACCACCACCCATCCCCATCTTCCCCACTGTGTGGCCAGAGGGAGCCTTTGAAAATAGGAATCTGAGCACAGGCTGGCTCCGGAACTGCGCAGTTTGCCAGTGCCTTCAAAACAGAGCCCCAACTCCTGTGCCCAGCCTAAAGTCCCTGCCCCCAACCCGCCAGCCTCTGCTGGGACCCTGATTCCGGCCACCAGAGGCAGAAAGGTGTGCTTACCCTTGGCGTAGGTGCTGACGAGGGTGGCAAAGTTAGCGAGGAGGGTGAGCGGGGAGAAGTCGGCAAGGTCAGTGATCTCCAGGGTGTGCAGCAGGGAGCGGAGGCGCTCGGCGCAGAACCTGGCAGGCAGGCGAGAGGGGGTCAGGGGCAGACGGAAGCAGAACAGGACCAGCAGCCCCTCCTCTACCATCAGAGCACGCGGTCACACGTCTGTCTTCCCAGGTACCTGGGTGCTCCCTGAGGGCGGGGACTGGGTCTGCTTCCAAAACTTCTGTCCCCACATTGTACATGTGCACGTCACACAGAGCCACCACTGCATGAAGGCACATACAGAGCAATAACCAAGCACCCCAGAGCCAGGTGGTCGCTTGTCACGTGAACTCACACAACCTTATACATGGGTTCTCGTCAAGAGACCCACAACCACACCCAAAGCCCCCCAGTCCCCGCGTCAATCCTACACGGCCGCACGAGCACACCCAGAATGCCTCGCGCTGTCTTTCGGGCACCCTTGGTTGGAATCGCACATGCTCGTAGACGAAGTCACACACGTCCTACGGAGTCTGATAGGCGCTGCGCCAAAGGCAGGCACACGCGTCAGGGCCACCCAGCCACAATCGGCCACAGGCGGGCTTTGGAGCCAGGTGGGCAGTCAGACTTTAAAACCTGCCTCCAGGCCGGGCGTGGTGGCTCATGCCTGTAATCCTAGCACTCTGGGAGGCTGAGGAGGATCGTTTGAGCTCAGGAGTTCGAGACCAGCCTGAGCAAGAGCGAGACCCCGCCTCTACTAAAAATTGAAAGAAATTATCTGGACAACTAAAAAGATATAGAAAAAAATTAGCCGGGCATGGTGGTGCATGCCTGTAGTCCCAGC
>NW_012149952.1:2442655-2445513 GCF_000956105.1 Propithecus coquereli
AAAAAAAAAAAAAAAAAAAAACCTGCCTCCCACACGTCAGTTCTTCCAGCCTGTCTTTAGATCCCCCCGGGGGCTCCCCCATCCCAGCCTGCCTACGTCGGGTCACTGCTGTCTGGGACGAGTCTGTCTCTTCCCCTGGGCCATGGGCCCCAAGAGGGCAGCCCTGGGCTGTCTTGTGCACTTGTGTTGAGTGACTGAGCTCCTCTCTCTGCCCTCACAAGTCCCAAATGTGGGGCAGATGGGCAAAGCCACTCCAAGGGCTACCCCACCCCTCGGAGGCAGAGCAGCCAGGGGTTTCAAGTCACAACCACCTGGCACTGTGCTGTGTGACTCTGGGCGATGGCTTCCCCTCCTGGAGTCCCCATCTTTTCCTCTGCAGCTTGGGACCATGCTGGGGATGCAACTGAGGAACGGAGCATGAAGGCCTCAGCTCTTCCTAAGTGCCCCGCTGCTTTCTCATTTAACCATCACAGAAACGACTCTCTATCCATTTCACAAAGAAGGAAACCGTGGTTCAGAGAAGACCAATGACTTACCCAAAACAGCAAAGGAAAAGGACAGGAAGCCCCCCACCATGCCTAGGTCCATTCTCTGCCTACTTTGTGCCCCAGGAGACTGCACGGCCCCCAAATGCACCCAGACTGCACCATGGGGATGCCCCTGCCCTCAGGTGTGGGCTGTGAGAAGCACTGGCAAGAGAAGCCATGGTGGGGGCCCAGCTCCCCTCCTGCTGGGCCTGCGTCCTGGTCTCAGCTCCCGAGAAGCCTCTCCAGGCCCTGTCCAGCTGACTTGCGACACTGCTCCCTTCCGTTGCAAGCTCTTCCCATCCCCAGGGGCTTCCTACCCTCCTTGGCTCCTCGCCCAGCCTGCCCTCGCCGTAAACAGTTCCTCCGCTGAACTCTCTCCAGGGAACATCTGTGATCCAGCCACGTGTGCCCGTCAGGCCCCTGCCCAGCGCCCGGACCGGCTGCAACCCGAGTCCCCCGCAGTCTGGGGCCGCACCTGAGGGGCTTGCGCTGGATGCACACGCGCTGGGCCAGGCCGCTGAGGAAGGCCGGGGGGCTCTCCTGCACCACGTGCTGCACGCGCAGCCGCCACTTGACGTACTCCAGCAGCCGCCGCAGGAAGCCCAGGAAGTGCTCGGCAGTGCGGATGGAGCCGGGCACCGCCTCTGCGGAGACAAGGGGTCAGCGCCCTCGGGGAGGTGCGGCAGGGAAGTGGGGGGCGCCGGGGGCAGCGGCTCACCCTTCAGCACCTCGTCGGGCAGCACGGGGTTGGCCAGGTGGGCGTCGGTCTCCCGGGCGGCGCTGGCCTCCCGCAGTCCCTCCACCAGGCGCCGGTACTCCTCCCGCAGACGCTGCTCGTCCGTCTCCTTGATCCTGCGGGGAGACCGGGTGGGGGCTGGGAGGGGGCTGGCCTCCTGGGGGCAAGTCGGGCAGAGACCAGGGGCCCAGGAGACGGGCACGGCCGGCTGGGAGCAGGACAGGGACCGAGGTCTACCAGCTGGCCCGTGCCCACCTGAGCACCGTCTTCTGCAGGGTCTCCAGGTTGCCCTGGCACCGGTCGAGGATGCGGCGGGTGAGGTTGACGCTCATGGAGTCGATGCAGACGTTGTCTGGAGGAGGAGGAGGGGGAGAGGGCCGGGCTGAGGCAGCCAGCACGGGGCGGTGGTCTGAGGGCTTGGTGGCCCTTTGGCGCCCTGGCTCCCTCCTCACCAATGTTGTGGGCCTCGTCGAAGACCACGACAGCCTTGCGGGCCAGCTCCTTGGACACCAGGTCCGCGATCTTGGGGTCCAGGAGGTAGTGGTAGCTGTACACCACCACGTTGGCGTGCAGGATCTAGGGGCGAGGGGGGCAGGGTTATCCGGGCCCTGCCACCCCCCACCTGCACCCCACTGCCCCGCTGCTTCCTCGCAGGCCCACAGAAGCGACAAAAGGACAGACAGACACAGGTACGGTGCAAAGGTAAGCAAATGGACAGAGAGAGACCGGCAAACAGAGCTACGGAGCAGCAGGGAGGTGCAGACACACAGCAGCAGCCAGCCGGGCACAGGCGGGCAGAGACAGCAGGCAGCCCGTGCCCCTCCCTCACGCCACTCTGCCCACCCCCCCGCCTGCCTCCTCACTGAGTATCGGGCAAGAAAGTACGGGCACCAGCCCTGGCGTCGCCCCAGGGACTTCAGGTCATCCAGGTTGTAGATGCCAGCAGGGAGGGGCACTTGGCGCCCATGGGCATCAAACTCCTGGGGCGGGAAGACAGGTGCCAGGCAGTCAGGGAGGCTGGCTGCCCCAAGCGTCTCAGCCCTGCCTCCCTCAGCCCTGCACCCAACGCACCTCATAGAAGCGGCAGTGGGGCAGGCTGGCGTCCAGCTCGTACTGTGCCCGCACGTAGGAGGCCGTGAGGCTGTGGCACTTGCCGTCCACGTCCTTCCCAAAGCGCAGGGGTGTCACCTGAGGGGGCGGAGGGTGTCACAGCACCAGGACAGGCTGGAAGCCTGACCACGCTTCGAACCTGGGCCTCCACACCTCACAGCTGGCTGGGAGTTTTGGACAACGTGAACCTCAACTTGATTCATTAGCAGTTAAGATACCTGGGAACTCACTGCAGGGATGCAAGAGTGGTGAAATTGTTACCTCTTAAACTATTATTTTCAAAACTTTAAGCCTGGAAGGATCTTTAACATGTAGATTGAGGATAACTACTTTATCCTTTGAAATGCTAAAACACACAGAACCGTGGCGCCGTCTAACAATCAGAGGAGGTTCTGATTGTACAATCTGAGAACCCAACTGACCCTTGACCTGCTCTGTCCCCTCTAAGGCTCCACTGGTGACACAGCCCAGGGCTGTCTTTCCAA
>NW_012149952.1:2447281-2449481 GCF_000956105.1 Propithecus coquereli
CTCTAGGACTCCATGACCCTGCATGTTGGGGGCAGGAGAGACAAGACACAGGCTGTCAGAATCTTAGGGACACAAACTCTGGAACTCCCCGCCACCACCACAAATGCCACCTCCTGGGAACAGCGGGAAAACACAGCAGTTAATTCTGGGCCCCAGGGGTAGTGGGTTTGAATCCCACTTCTGCCACCTCCTTGCTGAGTGAACTTAGTCAAGTACCTTCAACTCTCTGAGCCACAGTATCCTAAACTCTACAATGGGCCTAATAATAAGCCCTTCCCTATAACGTAACTGTGAGGATTAGTGAGAAATTGTGGGCTAAATATTTAGTATAGTATCTGATATATACTGAACCCTTTTTAATTTTGCAAAAACTTTCACAGCACTCATGCTGTGCTTGGCAGTTGCTAAGTATCGTACATCAGGGTTTCTCAACCTCAGCTCTACTGACATTTGGGGCTGTTTGGTTGTGGGGGGCTGTCCTGTGTGCAGTAGGATGTTTAGCAGCATCCCTGGCCTCTACCTACCAGATGCCAGCAGCACCTCACCTCCACTGGTGTGACAACCAGGAATGTCTTCAGACATTGCCAAATGTCCTCTGTGGGTCGAAATCGTCCCCAGTTGAGAACCACTGCCTTAGATGTATTAACTCATATAACTGTCACACACCTACGAAGTAGGTACTATTACTGTTCCCATTTGAAAGAGGCAGACACTGTGGAACAAGGAGGCTGATTTACCCAAGGGCACACAGCTGGTAGCCTGTAGTTCAAGACACCAAGCCAGGTAGTGAACTCCAAAATCTACACATTCCTAATCACTGGGCCACTCAACCTTGCATAAATGTAGCTGCTGCAATTATTAACTATTATTTGGGGAACAGAAGATTTCAGAGTCCTGGATTCCCAAGGACCTCGGATTTCGAAAATCTAGACGTCCTGCAACCTCAGTCTTAGACCCACGTGTGGCAGAAGGGGCAGCGGCGGGGGCGACCCACCTACCCACCTTGGCGTCCAGCGTGCGTTTGAGCTCCCGCATGTAGGAGAACTGCTCCGGGTAGATGTAGTCGTACGGGAAGTACACCAGCAGCCCGTCCACGTTGAGCCTGGCGGCAGGGACTGCTGGGTCAGGCTCCCGTCCCCTCAGCCCCTCTCCAGCCTCCACGCTCCCCAGTGGTCGGACCCAGAGGGGTGACCTGCTGGGCACGCCCGGATATGTCCCAGTTCCCCAGGAGCCTCTGGGTTCCCTCTGTGTCTCCTCGCTGCTGCCCCCGTTACCTCCTCGCCAGTCCCCACGGCTATCCCCACCCCTTCTGCCTCCCCTCGCCCCGCAGGTCCTCCCATCTTCCAAACTCCTGCGCCGGTTCCCAAGGAGCGACTCGGGACCCCCTTCTTACTTCATGGCGCCGGCCGCGGCGTGCAGCGGCGTCGACCCGCCTCCCTCATGAATATTCAGAGCGAGGCAAGGTCCTGGGCATCCTCAAGGGTCTGCTCCACCTTCGTCAAAGCACCATTGGCTAATCCTGCCCATCACTCCGCAAGGCTGAAGCCAATGGGGATGCTGCGCGTGCGCATGGAGAAGCGAGGGCGGACTCCGGAGGGAGGCGGTGCCGAAGGCGTGGCTGAGGATCGCCGAGAGCTAACCAAGAACAAAACATGGAAGGAAGAAAGACGAGAGAATCGATCCCATTGATAAGGACTCGGTCTTCCTGCGTCTGCCCAGATTGTCTGAGCCGTTGAGTAGAGTCTAGCCGAGAATGACAGCGAAACTGGGGACACCTTCGGAGCCCACGAGTTAGGAATGGCCTCACTGCGCCAGACAAACACGCATTTATAAAATACCTGCTATGTCCTAGACTTCTGTGGGATAAATAACGTATAAACAGCTCCTCCCATTTATTGAGCGCTACCGTTTACCTGATACTGTGCTAGGCGTTTTAATCAGGCAGTAATGGAAAGGAAATTGTGGTTCGGTGGCTAAGGTGTGAGCTCTGGAACCAGAATTCCTGGGCCCAAATCCTGGCTCCACTGTCTCTTAACTGTATGATTTAACTTCTCTGGGTTCTAATTCCTCATCTGCAAAGCATTAACAATGAAACTATCTACAAGGTAGGCGACGCTTAAAGTAACCCACACCAAAGCAGTTAAAACTGCTTAGCACACACTAAGCGCTCAATAAATGCTAGCTTTGTTGTTGTTGTTGT
>NW_012149952.1:2449531-2450236 GCF_000956105.1 Propithecus coquereli
GCTAAGGGCTTCAGCTGCATCATCTCACCCAATCTTATCATCAACAACCTCATGAGGCATGTGCTTAATTATCCCCATTTTACAGAAGGGAAGACTGAGGCCCAGAAAACAGAAATCACCTGTCCAAAAGTACACAGCTTGTAAGTCTCAGAGCCAGGAAACCAGGTGTGCCAGATTCCAGGAGCTACCTTTTTAACTCCTCCCAGGCCTGGGGAGAGTGGGAAGGCTCCCTGGAGGAGGCGTGCTTACCTGGGCCATGAAGGATGAATCAGAATTTGACAAATGAGAACAGAATTGTGTGTGTGGCCCCTGCGTGCCTCCACAAGAAGTCTGGCCTGGGCATCTAGGACTCGTGGTTGGATGGAAGAGTTTCCTCAACCTTGGGGCTTAGGGCAAGGGGACAGGATGGGTACTCACCTCCGGGTGAATACACAGGTTTTTGCGGGAGCTCAGAGCCAGTCCCAAAAACGGCAGCTTCTCGCCCTCCTGCTTCTCGTAGAAGTTGAGCAATTTGCGAAGCTCTTCAATCACCTGCTCCAAAGTGGTGGGGTGGGGTGGGGGTGAGGGGGAGCTTGTGCTCCTTGTTGGAAGCACAAGTCCCTGCCCTGCCAGGTCCCAGCCTCTTCCCCAGCTTCCTAAACACCCCCTAAGGCTGGCGAGGGCGACCACCTGGGGGACCAACGAGGCCTAGGGGAGAGTAGGGAC
>NW_012149952.1:2453475-2468084 GCF_000956105.1 Propithecus coquereli
GACCATCGCAGTTCCAGTTCCTATCCTCAAAGAACAGATATTAAACAGACAAATAAAACTATGATTACGAGTGTGACAAGTGTTGGGAAGGAAAATTCCAGGAAACCATAAAGGCTTATAACAGGAAGCCTACTGTCACGGTGGGATGGTATCAGCCGAGCAGTCAGGTGAAGGCTTCCTGGAAAAAGCGAGGTTTGAGTAGAACCAGGAAGGATGAGAAGGAACTAGGCAGACGAAGGGATGGATGAGAGAAGGGCATTCCAGGGAGAGAGACCAATATATGCAAGAGCTCTAGGGCCAGAAGAAAGCTGAAGCCTGCAAGCACGGAAAGGAAGCCTGTGTGGCTGGAGCTCAGAGCCAAGGACAGAGAGCAGAGAGAGTGCAGCTGGAGGGGCAGGCAGGGCCAGATCCAAATTCTTTACAGTGGCCAACAGAGTCCTCTCTAACTCGCTTGTCCCTTATCACCCTCAAGCCAACCCAACTTACCACTCTCTAATCTCCTCCACTCTCTCCCAGCTCATTCTGTGTCAGCCACACTGGCCTCCTTGCTGTTCCCCAAAACACCAGACACATCCCACCCCAGGGCCTTTGCACTTGCTGTTCCCTCTACCCGGAATGTCCTTCCCCTGGGAGCTTTCTGGTTGCCTCACTCGCCCTCTTCAGGTCTTTGCTCAAATGTCACCTCAATGAGGCCTTCCCTGACCAATAAGTTAAACCCCCCTAAACACACAGACACACCGTGTCCTCCCACTTCAGCCTCCCAAGTAGCTGGGATTACAGGTACATTCACTAGACTGCATCTCACAAAAAAAAAAAAAAAAGAAAAAGAATTTGCATTTTGAACTCATAAATCACTTAGGGTGCCCGGTGGCTCATGACCTGGAGGAACTAACATGGACAAAGAGAAGCCAGTTGGTAGGTAGCTAAGGCTAGGGTGGCAGAGAGAAGGATTATGTCTCTTAATCCTCATAACAGCCCTGTAAATTTTATGCTTTAATTATGCCCATTTTACAGATATAAAACATGCTCAGAGCAGTGAGGTGATTTTCCCAGAGCCCGTTTGATTCTAGCTCCTGTGCGTGCCTGTGTCTGCGTGCATGATAGTTTCTGGAGCTGTTTTGGGCAGAGATGGAGGGTGGGGCTCTAATTCCTGTTTAGTGGGAGTCAGAGAAAAGAGCCTCCCTGATTCAACCACGGGGCTCGGCAGGAGAGACGGGAGGGAGGAGGGAGCAAGTGGGCCCCACCAAGGTGGTGGTTTCCATCAAATGACCTCCCTTCATTCATTCATTCATTCATTCATTCATCATATACTTCCTGAACCCCTGCTCTGTGCCCTCCCTGTGCTGGACAGTAATGGGGACATAGTGGTGACTGAGATAGCCCCAGCCCTGCCCTTCTTGGGGGAGAGTGTGGGGACAGTCCCATCCCCAGACTGTGAGGACCCAGAGGGGGCACAACTGGGGGAGAGTCGGGGGAGCAGCTCCTGACCTAGCAGCAAGGTCTTGGGCAAGTTTATCTCCAAGATTCGGTTTCCTCGCCTTTAAGATGAGGATGATGCTACCTCTATTAACAAATGACCAGCCAGGCGAGGTGGCTCACGCCTGTAATCCTAGCACTCTGGGAGGCCGAGGCAGGAGGATCGCTCGAGGACAGGAGTTCAGGATCAGCCTGAGCAAGAGGGAGACCCTGTCTCTCCCAAAAATAGAAAGAAATTAGCTGGACAACTAAAAATATATACAAAAAGTTAGCCCGGCATGGTGGCGCATGCCTGTAGTCCCAGCTACTCTGGAGGCTGAGGCAGGAGGATCGCTTGAGCTCAGGAGTTTGAGGTTGCTGTGAGCTAGGCTGACGCCACGGCACTCTAGCCTGGGCAACAGAGTGAAACTCTGTCTCAAAAAAAACAAAAAAACAAAACAAAACAAAAAAACAAATGACCGTTTATTATGCAGTCACACAAATAAGACTATACTTCCAACATAAGATAGGGCCAGACACGGTGGCTCACACCTGTAATCCCAGCACTTTGGGAGGCCAAGGTGGTAGGATCACTTGAGGCCAGGAGTTCAAGACCAGCCTGGGCAACACAGCAAGACCTCATCTCTACAAAAAAATTTAAAAAATTAGCCGGGCGTGGTGGCGCTCGCCTATATTTCCAGCTACTTGGGAGGCTGAGGCAGGAGGATCACCTGAGCCCAGGAGTTTGAGGCTGCAGCGAGCTATGATAAACACTCAGTGAGGAAAGCGACCTACACAGAGATGCTGCTCACGGTACCATGTCGTACCAAGAGAATAAACACAGGTGATGTTGTCTGGCTGGGAGTAAGTCATGGTGACGCTTCCTGTTTCAAAGGAGCCTGTGCCCCCTTGCTTCATTCCAGGCCCAACCGATCACTTCCTCCTCTGCCTCCTCCGCCTCCTACTGGCCTCCAATGGCACCATCTTTGCCTACAGCATCCTCTCCCCAGCCTTGCCCTCCCTCCCTCCAACTCCCCCGCCTCACCTCTCAAAGAGATACCCCCTACTCTAGGAAGCCCTCTTTGATCCCCCAGCTGGGTCAGGCACCCTCTCTGGGCTCTCCCATCCCAGCCCTGGTTGTTTTGGGGCAGAAAAGTAGGAGAACATCTTAAAAGCAAGAATAAAATTGACTACTGTACTTACACGTGCCAGGCTCTGGGCTAAACATCCTGTCGCTCCCTGACACTATCTTTCACTGTTCTCCCTCAACCCCGCCCCTCCCAGCCACACGTGGCCCTCCTTGCTTTCCCATCTAGGCACCGGGCCTGCATTAGTCGGCTGTTTCTACGTAACAAATCGCCCCCGAAACGTAATGGTTAGAACAGTAGCGTTTATCATCTCAGGGATCAGAACTCGGCTACAGTCATCGCAAGGCTCAACTAGGAAATGATCCACTGCCAAGCTCACCAGAGGGTTGCTGGCAGGATTCAGCTCCTCACTGATCCCTGCCACGTGGGCCTCCCCAAGGGCAGCTGGCTTCATCTAGACGACAAAGCAAGATGAGCCACAGAGAGAAATCAGCAAGACGGAAGTTATTGTCTTTTATAATCTAATCTCAGGAGTAACGGTCCATTGCTTTTGCTGTTTTCTATTTCTCAGAATATGTCGCTACATGCAGCCCATGCTCAAGGGAAAGATTACTCAGTGGCCCGAGTACCAGCAGGCAGGGAGGCTTGGGGGCCATCTTGGAATGGCTGACAGCTGCACACTCCTGGCCTTTGTGTGGGCCGTTCCCTCCATCTGGAAGGCTCTTGCCCTAGATTTTGGCATGGCTTCCTCCCTCACCTCCTTCAAGCCTTCCTCAAAAGTTGTCTTCTTAGAGCTGCCTTCCCGATGATGTGCCACACATCGCTGGCACACCTCTGAAAAAGTAGTAATAATTGCTTGATACCATCAAAGGTCCAGATAGTGTTCGAATGTGAGAGCAGGGACTTCTGTCTCCTTGTCACTGCTGTGTCCCCAGTGCCGCATTCGGAGCCACCCTATTTAAATTGCCACACTGCCTGGGTAGGCTGAATCATCTTCCCCAAAGATATCTAGGTCCTGATCTCTGGAACCTCTGAAGGTGACCTTATATGGCAAAGGGATTTTGCAGGGGTGGTGAAGTTAAGGATCTCGAGATGGGAAGATTGTCTCAGAGTTTCTGGGTGAGACCTAAATGTAATTGTGAACGTTCTCATAAGAGGGAGATTGGACCGCAGGACAGAGACGGAGGCCACGTGACACTCAAGCAGGAGGCTGGCTCCCGGCTTTAAAGGTGGGGGAAGGGGCCAAGAGCCAAGGAATGCAAGGAATGCAAAGAATGTGGCTCTAGAAGCCAGAAAAGGCAAGAAATGATTCTCCCTGGGTCCTCCCCTGGGAGCACAGCCCTGCGGACACCTTGCTTTCGGCTCAGTGCCTCTGATTTCAGACTTCTGACCTTCAGAACTGTAAGGAAATAAACATGTGTTGTTTTGAGCCCCCGAGTTTGTGGTCCTGTGTCACAGCAGCCGCAGGAAACTCACACACCTCCCAACCTGGCACGAGGGCAGCCCCCTCCTGCTTTAGTCTTTTCTGTAACGGTGATCGCTGTGTGACCTATTGTGTATTTTGCTCATTATTTTGTTATTTGTCTGTCTCTTCCACTAGAATGTCAGCTCTGCAGCAGCAGTGACATTTTCCAATTGTGTATTGTGGACAATTTCCAACAAACACAAACGTCGAGAGGAGAGGATAATGAAAGCACACATCCTCGTGCTAAATTTCATCAATTTTCAACTCGGGGTTGATCTGGCTTTGTCTACGTGCCCCCCTTCCCCACCCCGCCAACCACTTCCCTCCCGCTAGTCAGTTACGTTGAAGCGTGTCCCAGACGTCCTATCATTTCATCCAGAAGTATTTCAGAGTGTATCTCTAAAAAGTAAAGACTCTTTGTGAAAACATAGCCACACATTGTTGGCACACCTCTGAAAAAATAGTAATAGTTGCTTAATATCATCAAAGGTCCAGATAGTGTTTGGATGTGAGAGCAGGGACTTCCGTCTCCTTGTTGCAGCTGTGTCCCCAGGGCCCCATTCTGAGCCCGGCACATAGTAGCTGCTCAACAAACAGGAGTGAATGCTGAATACTCAAGGCAACGCATAAAATACCTTCCAGGGTCCCTTTCTTTAAAGCAGGGAAACTGGGACCTGGAGGGCGGAGGACCTTTCCTAAGTTCCCCTAGTGGTAAATCTAGATCTTCCGCCGCCCATGCTGGGGTGGTGTCACCCAGAGACATGACAGGGTGTGGAGGCGGGGCTTAGCAGTTTGCTCAGGGTAGGGGCAGCCTCAGGCAGAGGGGCTGGTCGGGAAGTTGCAGCCAGGCAGCCTGGTGGGGCTCAGTGCACACTGAGGGCACTGGGGATGCAGAGGTGCTCCTCACAAGAATAAAGATCTGCATTTTAGAAAGATGTTAGAGAAGAAGACACATTGACCACACACGATTTTCTCTTTCCCTGCTACTAACACTGCAGTAAAGGAATAAACAGAGAAATAAACCTACTTGGAGAAAGAGAAAGAGGCAGCAGCGCCAGCAGAAGAGAGGGTTCAGCAAATTGCTGGAAGACAGAGGCAGGACAAGGGATGACCATGCCACCTGCAGGAGGAGAGGGGGAGGAGATACTCCCAGGTGCTGCAGAAGGGAGGCGAAGCGCTGCCAATGGGCTGTGTTGTTCAATACCCGGGCGCCCGCCTCGCCACCCCCTTGGCTTCCACGGGAGACTAGAGCATTGTTCACTAGTGGAAATGAGCGCTGGGAGGTCAGGCCTCTGGGATCTGGGTGAAGCGTGGCCTGCGTTATGGGCTGAATTGTGTCCCCAGAAAGACATGTTGAAGTCCTAACTCCCAGTGGCTAAGAATGTGACATGACTTGCAAATAGTGTCTTTGCAGAGTTTGCAGATGTCATCAAGTTAAGAAGAGGTTATACTGGAGTAGGCTGAGCCCTTAATCCGGGAAGACTGGTGTCGGCTCCCTCTCTCTCTTTTTTTTTTTTTTACAGACGAGATCTTGCTGTGTTGCTCAGGCTGGTCTCGAACACCTGGCCTCAAGCCATCCTCCTGCTTTTGCCTCTCAAAGTGCTGGGATTACAGGCTTGAGCCACCGTAACACCTGGCCAAGGTATTCCTTGGTTTTGGATCAATGTGACCCATTCAGATGTCTGACCTCCAGAACTGTAAGATAATACATTTGTATTGTTTAAGCCACCGAGTGTGCGACAATTTATCACGGCAGCAACGGGAAACTAATACAGACTTGGGTACCGGAAGTGGGGTACTGCTGTAACAAATACCTAAAAAGGGTGAAAGTGGATTTGGAATTGGGCAATGGGAAAGAAGCAGGAAGAATTTTGAAAAGATGATGGAAAAACTCAGATAGCCTTGAGCAGACTGTTAGTAGAAACGTGGATGTTAACAATCGCGCTAGTGAGGACTCAGAAGGAAGTAAGGAATGAGGTAGAGAAAACCTATGTCATCTTAAAGAACACCCAACTCATCATGAACAGACAGGTAGAAATGCAGGCAGCCTCTAGAAACTGGAAAAGGCGAGGATAAGGATTTTCCCCTAGAGCCTCTAGAACGAACACGGCCCTGACCTTGATTTTAGCCCAGTGAGACCCATTTCAGACCCCTCACCACCACTCCCAGAATTATAAGATAATAAATTTGTGTTATTTAAGCCACCAAGTTTGCAGTATTTTATTGTAGCAGTAGCAGGAAATGAATATATCTTTATTATGAAAATGGGAGATCAGACTGGTATAAACACGTACAAAATAAAAGAAACCTGGAAGAAGTAAATATAACACAGGAAACAGAAGAAAGACTCAAAATAAACACAAAAGCATCTGTAAGTGAAATGCTTTTTATGATACTTAGCAAGATAAGGGAAGATATCACATCTATAAAGTAAGAACTGGGGGTGATGAAAAATGGATAATGAAAGAACAAGGAAAAGTTCTTGGGAATTAAAAATACAAGATGAAGGCCGGGTGCGGTGGCTCACGCCTGTAATCCTAGCTCTCTGGGAGGCCGAGGCGGGCGGATTGTTTGAGCTCAGGAGTTCGAAACCAGCCTGAGCAAGAGCGAGACCCCGTCTCTACTAAAAATAGAAAGAAATTAATTGGACAGCTAAAAATATATAGAAAAAATTAGCTGGGCATGGTGGCGTATGCCTGTAGTCCCAGCTACTCAGGAGGCTGAGGCAGGAGGATTGCTTAAGCCCAGGAGTTTGAGGTTGCTGTGAGCTAGGATGACGCCACGGCACTCTAGCCGGGGCAACACAGTGAGACTCTGTCTCAAAAAAAAAAAAAAATATGAGATGAAATGTAAATTTAGTAGAAAGATTGGAAGATAAAGTCAAAGAAATTTTCTATAGAGTGGGGGGAAATTGGCAATGGAATGGAAAATGGTAGTGAAAACATTAAAAAATTGAAGGACCCAACCAGAAAGCCCAATATCCAAATAATATGAATTGCAGAAGAGAACGAGAAAACGAAGGGGGGGAAATTAACACAGAAATGTATAAGAAAACTTCCCAGAACCAAAGGACATGAGGCTTCAGATTGAAAGGACAGCCCAAGGATCAGTATGACGAATGAATAAAGAATACAGTAAGGCATATCATCATGAAATTTCAGAACCAGAGAAAAAGATAAGATCTCAAAAGCTTGCAAGACAAAAGCAAGTCAAACACAAGTTCAAAGGAAAGGGAGAAAAAATTCTGAGGAGAAAGTGACAAACTTGCATTCCAACTCAGGCGAATAGATTTGAATCACAAGGGATACTTACATGTTCGAACTAGAATTTTATACCCAGCCAAACTGTCATGACATGGAGAGTAGAATGAAGATATATTTAGTTGGGCAAGAACTCAGAAATATTTACCTCCTGTTCATCCTTTTAAGGGAACAACTAGAGGATGTCAACCACGAAAGACAAAGACATGGGATTCAGGAAATACTATCCAACTGGGGAAAGTCCCAGAATAGCTTAGAGGAGGTCCGGAGAGCAGCTAGCCCAGATGCAAGTGGAATAGAGCACTTCAGGAAGGAGAGAAAAAATCTTGAATGTACTATTAGGAGTATGGAAGCTCCAATGGAACATTTGAAAATATTAAGTATATATGCACATAAAATTAAGCAAATGACAAAGGCAATGAACCACACAAAAAAATTGCATAAGAGAGAAAATTCTAGTAAATTACATGGCTCTACAGTGAAGAATACCAAATCACAACATAATAAAAGCTGTTGATTGAAAAAAATATGATTTTGCTAAAAATAATAACAGTAATAATGAGCATTTATTGAGTTGGAATGGAATGAAAAGAGAAAAAGTCAATTTCTGTGCAAACTACCTTTATTTATAAAGAAAAATGTCCCCATTTTGTTATAAACATAAAACCAGCGCTGTGTGAAGGCACTTCATTGAGGAGAGGTGGGGCAGGGATGCTGGCAGAGACCAACGTGCCTTTTGTACCCCAAGGCCGCTGGGAGGAGTGGGGTCAGAGGTGACTCCCAGGGAAATCAAGTGGGGATCACCAGTGGGTTGTGTTGCTGGGGCGGGGGGAGTGGCAGTAGGAGGGGGAGGCACTTTGGACGGTATCTGATGTGGCAGAAAGGGAGGTCTCGTGCCCCACTGATTCCCAGCCCCACCAGGACCTCCAAGGGCTAAGGCAGGTTCCTAAACTTAAGGCTGGGGTTCTCCTTCTCCCCTGGGCTTTGGGGAGAGCAGAGGAGTGGTGGTAAAGGCCGCACCCCTGCAGGGCTGGGGGTGCAGGTAAAGGCAGCAGTAAATGGAGGGGGAGGTCCGGAGCCAAGGCAGGGCTGCCTGCTCCAGTCTCCCTCCCAAACGTCCTTCTGTCCCGCTAGACTTTATTCCTCTGTGGCTTCACCCTGGGGAAGAGCTGAGGGGAGATAGATCTTCAGACAGACACTGGGAGCTCCCACCCCCTCATCCCACACTCAAATACGTGGACTGTGTCCACCCTCCTCACCCCTTCCTAATGGACTCTCTCAGCATCTCCCAAACTACCCCAGAATCCCCGAGTCTTGTGTCACCTCCAAGAACCTTTCCAATCAGAAGCACCCATTGGTGAAATGGGATATCGAGTCTCCCATACTGCCTTCCAGCAGATGCCCACCTGTCTCCAACACCATGACTGTCCGCTTGGGTCCCACCTTCATCCACCCCCAAATTTAAAAAATCTTCTCTCCCGGGAATATAATGGAATCTTCATGGTCTCCTCCCCCAGCTCTGGTAGAATCTTCCTCGGCTCTACTATAATTTTATTAATGGATTTTTCCTCACCCAGCCCCATGCAAGTGTAATAAAATCGTCCTCTCTACCTTGCCTGTAACATACAATTCCTTAACCCCATCACTAAGATGAGACTCTTTCATTGCTCCCTTGCTAAAACGGATTGTTGTTATTATTATTTTGTAGAGACAGGGGTCTCACTATGTTGCCCAGGCTAGTCTTGAACTCCTGGCCTCAAGTGATCCTCCCACCGCAGCCTCCCAAAGTGCTGGGATTGCAGATGTGAGCCACCCGGCGGCCTAAAAGGGATTATTCTTTAATCTCCCCATCAATACTAATAAGGGATGATAAAAATATTTGAGCAGAAACCAAATAACCTGTAAGGCAGTACTGGAGAGCACCCCCAAAGTGCCAGCTCTGGAAAGGGCTCTTCCTCACCTACGCCCCTAACTATAAGGGACGCACCCTTCCCTCCTCTTCTGTAATGGACTTTTCCTTTCCTCCCCAGTGGGCTTTTCTGACTCCCCCCACCCAATATAATGGTCTGTCCCTCCCACCTTCCTCTTGTTCCTGTGGAATCACCCTCTTCCCCAGACGTAGGTCAGGAGGTCCCCACGGTATCTCCCCTGGGCTCACCCCGAAGTAGTTCCGCGGCACGTAGCCCTCCTGGCCGTGCAGCGCAGCCCACCACCAGTCGGTCTCCTCCGGCCCGTCCCTGCGCAGCACGGTGACCGAGTCGCCCTCGCGGAAAGACAGCTCGTCCCCGAACTCCGCGCTGTAGTCCCAGAGGGCGTACACCGCCCCGCTGTGCATCAGCCCCATACTCTGCTCCACGTCTGAAAAATGCCACAGCCAGGATCGTGAGAACCAAGCCCAGAGGGCCCAGGGACACAGGTGGCCACACTGGGGACAGGGACAGGGGGCCCGGATTTGGCGCCTGCCCCAGCAGGAGGATGAGCCACCTGAAAAGTGTACGCCCACGTCTGGGGGTGGGGGCCAGAGCTGGGGTCGGATGCCCGACGGGCAGTCTCTAACATTCGAGGACACGGGTGCATCGAGCTGGGTCACTTACTGCCGGGGCAGGGTCAAAGGTCCCCCATTCCCTACCTGTACAGTGTTGAATCCCTGTTACCCCTAGAGGTGCAGTCTCCCCCCACCCCGTGTAGGCCCCTGCGCCCCCTAAAGGCAGGCGTTACGGCCGGGTTCCTCTCACCCACGTTCTGCCAGAGGGGGCACAGCCGCTGTCGGGTAGCCCCACTAGGTTCACCTTTCAGATATGTGACCGGCGTCTCATCCCCAGGTCCTAGGACCTGCCTCACTCCAACACTGCGAGTTCCCTAACTCAAACCGAGACCCAACTCCTCGCTCCAGGCGCTAGGAGAGACCCTATGTCCAATCCCCATGGTACAGCCTGCCTTGCCCCTCCCTTCGGGGAACCAGGTGAGGTAGCCTGTCCCCTGGAGAGGCATCTATGGCCTCATGTCTTATTACAAGTGGAACAGTCCCCAAGCCCCTTCCCAGCAGCCATGGCCGGCTCGCCTGCCAGGTGTGTACTAAATGTCTCTCCTGCAAGTGGCAAAACCACCTGCCCAGCCCTGCGCCAGGTAGATGGCATAGTTGGAAAGTCCAGCTCCCCACCCAACGACCACTCTCCTCCCCGAAGGTGTCTAGGTCGCAGGGCACATCCTCCATGTCCCCTCTCTCCCTCAAGGGGACACAGTCCCCCACCCGAGCTGGTGGCCCATCCCACCGCCCCCTCCTCCGCAATCCTGCCACGTGGTTGGTACAGCCCCGCCCTGTTGGGGGGCAGTCCGCGCCCCTCCCCACCCCCGCCTGGGCACCCCCGAGGTGGGCGGTCCGATCCGCCCACCCAGACGCCCCAGCCCCGCCTCGCACCTGCCAGGTAGGTGGCGCAGTCGGCGTAACCCTCGCGGTAGGGGTCGCACTTCTCGATGGCGGTGGCGCCGTCACTGAGCGTGGTGGCGAAGATGGCGGCGCCGTGCTGCACCAGCGCCATGCAGATGGCCGTGTCGTTGCACGACGCTGCGCAGTGCAGCGGGGTCCTAGGCGTGGGAGGGATGCGTGAGAGGCCGCGCGTCCGCCCACGGGGGACCCAGCCCACAGCGCCGTCGGGGGTCCGGGCTCACCAGCCGTGGCTGTCGGGGGAGTTGACATTGGCGCCCGCGGCGATGAGGAAGTCCACGATGGGGTAGTTGGCGCCGCAGATGGCGTTGTGCAGGGCGGTGATGCCCTCCTCGTTGGGCTGGCTCGGGTCGTTCATCTGCGTGGGCCGGGGGAGGGGAAAACTCAGTCCCGCGGTCATCCGGTCCCCTCCGCCCTGCCCACGTCCAGCTCCGCCGTCCTCACCTCCTTCACCGCCTGCTGCACCACCTCCAGCTCCCCGGTCAGGGCGGCGTCCAGCAGCAACACAAGCGGGTTGAGGCGCGCGCGGCGGGCCTTGCGCGGCGAGCCCGCCTTCCGCAGCACCGAGCGCATCTCCTGGGGGACACGGCGAGGGTTTCAGCCACTTGGAGGGCTTGTTAGCATACCCACTACCCAGAGGGGGAAACAGAAGCTTAGGGACAGCCGCCCCGGGTCACCCATCTAAACAGGGGTAGGGCTGGGATTCACACCCAGGGAGGTCCAGAGACCCACCTAGTCGAAGGGATAGGGATGCCTCAGTTCTCTAGAGCACCCCGGTTTCCTACAACAAACAGTCAGGGAACCCTGTCATTTTGCAATCTCGGGCCCTGAAACCTGAGAGAAAGCCGGGAGGCCATTGAGTTGGTGGCAAAGTAATTCTATACCTTCAAGGCAACGATTCTGGAAGCGAGTTGTTCAGTTCATACACAATCTCATTTCTTTTATAAAAAAAAAAATGCTACGAAGCACATATGACAAAATGTCCCCAGGTGTTAATTCAGATGTTTGGAATTTGCGTATTTATCATTTATTCCTTGTGCTTGCTTATTTTTAATTTTCCTCCTCCGAGATTCATTTATTCTGAGTGTGTGATTACGCAGCGTTTGTTATTCCGGTCTTTGCTGTCTCCGGAGTTTCAGTGATTTCAAGATTCTGAAATTCAGAGATCCCGAGAGCCACTGAATCCAGAACTCTCTCATGCTCAGTTATTTCAAATTTCCGACACGTTGTGATTGCAGAAACGCTAAGTTGCACTATTTCAAATTGCTGAGGGCCCAGGAGACTCTATGATTGAGAACTTCAATGTTTTATCATTAAAATTTCAGTCCAAAAGGCTGGCAGGACATACTCAAAATGTTAATCATGGTTCTCTAGGAGTGCTGTGATCTTGTCCGGGTCGTTCTATTTTTATTTATTTTCCCCAAATTTTCTATGGTGTTTGTGTATTCCTTTTATGTCGATTTAAAATATCATTCTGTATTAACAACATATTAGTGCACTAATTTGTGATTTTATAATTGAAATTATAAGTGTCTTTAATTTTCAGCTTTGGTGACTTCAAGAATCAGTAATAATGGAGAGTCCGTGATACTAACTTTATCATTCTAAGATCCTGTTCTTTAAACCTTTTGTGCTCTAGAATTTTAAAATTTTACTATTCTGAGATTGTGATGCCAGGGTTTAATTCTTGAATTCTGTGATTTTTTTTTTTTCCAAGTTTCTCTGTGGCCAGGACTTTGTTAATTCTACAACGAGTCAACTCTACCATTTCAAGATGTTGTCATTCTTCCCTTCTTGATTTCAAGACCCTGAGCCTCAACATTCCCTGGCTCTACCCTCAGAAGGACCTAGAAATACGTATTTGGGGTGTCCACTTGGCCCCCACTTCTGTGGAAATTGTTCTCCTCCCTCTGTCTACCCACACTGAGTGCTCATGACAGTTCCACATGACTACAACCCTGCCCCCAGCCAAGATGCAGGGACCAAGATCAGCAGGTGACCATTCTCTGGTCCAATAATAACAACAATAAAATAGTTAACAGCTATGTGCCAGGAACGATTCTAAGCACTATATTAATACATTTCATCTTCACAGCAACCCTGTGAGGTGGGTACTGTTATTCTCACCCCTGTTTTACAGAGGAGGAAGCTCAGGCCCAGAGAGGCTAAGCGTCTTGCCCAAGGTTGTACAGCAGATAAATGGCATTGAGCCGGGATGTGAACGAACCTGAGTAAGTCTAACTCTGCAGCGGGTACACTTAACCATGACACTCACAGCCCCAGGGGCCAGAGACTTGCTTTTTGTAAGAGGGGGGAACAAATTTCCAGAAAAAGCAGAAACAAGAGACTGTATGGGCTCCAGGTTGTTGGGTGAGAGGGAGGGTGACTGCTTTGATTCAGGCAAACTTTCCTGGTCCCAGAAAAGAAACAGTGTTTTGCCAAGACTTAGTCATTTCCAGATGTAACACTCTGACATTGCTGAAGGAGCGAGGGGCGGGGCGCGGGCGCAGGTTATTGCAGAGAAAGAGCAGAGAAAGTCTCCACGCAGCCACGACTCCTGGACGCCCCGCCATACACGCTGGCACGCAGCTCTGCCTGGGTTAAAGACTACATTTCCCAGCCTCTCTTGCGGCTGGGCTCTTGGCTAGTGGGATGGGGCAAAGCGACGTGTGCAATTCCCAGGGTCTGCCCCCAAAGGGAAGGGGCACTTTTTTGTCTTCCTCCTCCACTCCTGGCTGGAAGGCAGACTTGGTGAGAGCCACCCTGGACCATGAGGGCAGGCCAAGCCCCAATGGATGGCAGAGCCCCAGGTAGTTGGAGAGCTGTCCTGACTCCACCGAGCTGCCTACCAGCCCTGGACTACTACTGGAAAGAGAAGAACTTCTATCTCATTTAAGCCACTGTATTTGGGGGCTCTTTGCTGTATGCTAGCAAACGAACCCCACTTTCCTCCTAGATTACTTACCATGCTCTGCAGCTGCTCTGGTGGGCTGCTCTGGGGCGGAGCCGGGGTTGGGATGGGAGCTGGGGGGGCAGGAGCAGGGGGCCCTGCCCTGGCCTCAGACCCCTCAGTGATGGGGCACAGCTCTGGTTCAGGGCCCCCGGGCCCTGGCCCGCCGTGACGATGGAAGAGGCGGCTGATGATCTGCTGGTACTGTTTCTTGTGGGTGGGGGGCAGGGCCACGGCGGGGCTCTGCTCCATGGAGCCCCTGCGTTTGAGGGGCCGAGGAATCTCTGCCAGGACCCGTGCCACCTCCTCCAGCTCGGGCACCGACTGCGCCTCAGGTGGCAGTGCTGGCTGCAGCCTTGTGGGGCTGAGGGGCCGAGTGACAGTGCCTTCATCTGTGTCGCCGGCCTCCAGCACTGGTGCCAGCAGCCCCTCTATCTCTGGTTCAGGCTCCAGCTCGGCAGGGGGTTTGGGGGTGCCTAACAGGAACAAGAGACCCCTCATAAGGTGAGTTCCCAAGAGACCCCCAAAACCCTCCCTCCCCATAACTTCCGGGACCTACAAGTAGCGCCTGATTTGCTGTGCGACCTCAGGGGAGTTTCTTGCCCTCTCTGGACTACGCTGTCCTTGGGCTGGAAAGAACATGCAATTATGACACCTCCCATGTGTGCAGTTAACCTGTGCCTGGTGCTTTATGTGCCTGTCGCACTGACTTCTCACCGCCACCTTGTGAGGCAGACGGGCTACCATCTCCGTGTTATGGAGGAGGAATCTGAGTCTCAGAGAGGACACCTCAGTTGCCCAAAGCCACATCGCTGGGATCTGAACTCAGTTCTGACACTAGAATCTGCACTCCTCCAAACCACGATACGCACAACTTTCTAAGATCCTAAGAATTTCCTTCCCTAACATCTCGCACAGAAAACTCGGGCCAGGAGTAGAATCCTGG
>NW_012149952.1:2469202-2471445 GCF_000956105.1 Propithecus coquereli
GAGGCTGGGGCTGGGGAGGCAGCTTAGACGGGGGTGCTCGGGTGAAGATGGGGGACCCAGGGAACATGGCCCTGCTGGCCCCGTGCTCCCAGAAGGCGTTCTGCAGCTTGAATATCATGCTGAGGGGGATGGGGCGCTGGCGCGGGGCGCTGCGGGGCTGCGGGCTGGAAGGAGGCATGGGGATACGGCTGACGGGCTGCCAGCTGCGGGGCAAGGTGCCCGACGGCCCCGCGGAGCCCAGCGAACGGCGGTAGCTGCCCACATCTGAACGCCTGTCGTTGGCCAGAGGGGAGACCTTGTAATTGCGCGGCAGGGTGGCGCTGGTGAGGTTGTCCTGGGAGGAGCGAAGGGAGAAGGGGCTCCAGTGCGAGAGGTAAGGGCGAAAGGTGGGAAGGGGAAGCCCAGGCAGTGAGGGAGAGCAAACGTCCAGGAAGGGGTGGAGGGCAGCATATCGAAGGAAGAGCGTGGGAAAGGCACGGAGACCGCGGGCACAGCCAGGGAGCGGGGTGAGCCTGGCCCGGACCCCGCTCCCGACCTTGCCCGCCCTCCCCTCACCCAGAGCCTCCGCCGCTCACCTTGCCAGCGGCTCCCAGCCCGTCCAGGCTGCTCTCCCTCCAGGGCAACAGCTGCAGGCCCGGCGAGGAAGGCCGCGCGAAGACGTCCAGGCCTGCGAGGCGGGAATCATTAGGGTCTGGGGGGCGCCTGTCCTCTGGGTCCCCCATTCCCCTCCTTGCCCCCACCCGCTTCCGTCACTCACGTTCATAGCTCTGCGAAGACTTCTTCTCGTACGCCACGTCTAGGTCAGACTCATTCCAGGCTTTGGGGGGCCGCCGGCGCAGCGTCAGGTCGTCTGGGGGGACGTTTGCAGTGAACATGGGAACCAGGGGGCCCCGCCCGCTTCTGCGCCCCAAGTTCCGCCCCCTGGCTCACCTTGTGCGCGCAGAGGCGGGGCGAAGGCGCTTCCGCCCGCGCCCAGCAGGGGGCTCCCAAAGGCGGACTGCGCCTCGTAGGCAGCGGCAGGGGGGCGCGGCGACGGCCCGCGCTCGGGGAAGAAGGCCTGGGGCCCCTCGGCCAGAGGGCTGCCACGCGGGGAGCCGGCGCGCCCCAGGAAGTCGAAGGGCGTGGGGGGACCCTGCTGGCGGAGCGGGCCTGGCCGCGGGGAGGGCGCGCGGCCGAGGGAGCCGCTTGCACCGTCGAAGGCGCGGGGCCGGGGCGAAGGCGCGCGGTCCAGGCTGCTGTAGGCGTCGGGCTGCAGGTAGAGCGCAGTGCGGGGAGACGACGGCCGGCCCTTGGGGGACAACGGGCTGTAGGGATGCAGGGCCGGGGCGCTCTCCGAGCGCGGGAATGAGGTGTCTGTGCCGTCGGTGGCCGCCTTCCGGGGGGACCCTCGGCTGCCCATGGGTTCCGGGACCGGGCTGGAGCTGTACCGGGACAGCTGTGGGGAGGCCAGGACGTTGAGGGGTCAAAGGAGACATTAAAGGAGGGGTCAGTGGCGGGGGAGTGGGGGGGGGTTGTCAAAAGAGGTAACTGAAGGTCATCTCAGAGGACTTGGACTAGCGGTGGAAATTCAGGCACAGGGAGACCAGGTGAGGAGTGTTGGGGACAGACCCCTGAATGAGGATGAGTCTAGCTCATTACTGTGTGTCGCCTTTGCGTGACTTAGGACAGGCCCCTTTCCTTCTGAGGGTCCTGTTAGATGTGCACCTCCACTTCTTTAAGGCGACCTTGAATAGGCCACAACCTGCACAACCGTATGGGGCAGCCTTGCCTGAAATCCAGGCCTGTGGCCTGAGGTGTGGAGCAAAGCTGGCTTTGGAGGCCCGGGTAGGAGCCAGGCTCACCCTAGAAGGGGCTCCGGCCTGTGGGCCAGGAGGTGCCGGCGAGTCTGACCACAGCGACTCCAGCTGCTTGGTCAGTTCGTCCACCTTGGCTGCCGCCGTGTCCAGCTCCATCTGCTTCATGTGCTCCATGTGCTTCATGGCCAGCGCTGGGCGGGCGGGAGTGACGGTAAGGACCTGGGCTCCTGGCAGGGGCCCGGCCTCTGCCCACCTGCCCGAGGGCCCCGCCCACCGGCCCCGCCCCCTACCCCAGCTCACACTGGAAGTTCAGGTCCAAAAGGTCCCGCGCATTCTGAAACGCCTCGCTGTCCATGGTGCCAGCTGGAGCGGGCGCCTGCAGGGTGGGGAGGGAGCCGTCTAAGACCCAGCCCGTGTAGACCCCGCCCTCAGGGAACGTTGGGCAGC
>NW_012149952.1:2483395-2485754 GCF_000956105.1 Propithecus coquereli
CTGCCTTCCTCAAAGCCATCAGGAACGTTTCCCACGCACTAGAGTAAACCCTCGAAGGCATCTACAAGTCTCACTTAATCTGTGCTCGCCGCCCCTTAGCCCGCACCGCCCCACGCGTGTCTCTCTCCGGGTTCGAGGCTCCGCCCCTGGATCCTCAGGCTCCTCCCCCTGTGTTTCCCGCTCCCTCGGAGTCCAGAAGCCCCGCCCCTGGCTGCTACTTCACGCCCTGGGGAGGGATTACCCCCATTCCTCCTTTTTTCCACCTCTCCCACTCAAGTTCTCAACTTCCAAGGCATCTGGGCCTCCCCAGAAGGGATTGCAACACTGAAAGCACAGCCCTACTGTCCAGGATTCTTACCTGTCTCTTTAAGAACGTCAGACCAATCGACCTTCCTGTCTCTTTAAGAGTTAGGGCCTATCGGGGCAGTTGCCCCTTTAAGGCGGTGTTGGAACAAACCATGTCCTAGAGACTGTGGGGGAGACCTGCCGGGACCGGCGAGGCTCTGGCTCCAACAAAAGAGAGAATCGCCTGATCCCGGAGCAGATTTTCAGGAAAAGACGTCTTCTCTGTTGTGTGTTCTGCACAATGGAAATTTCCCCCAGTTCTACCCGAAGAACGAACAGCCGCCGAGCGGTGTCCCCCGCGCTCCTGGCCCCTTGGGCGCTCCCGGATGAGGCCCCACCCCTTTGGGTCCACGTGGTCTTCAGCGGCGGCCAGGGAACCCCGGCTGCTGGGTTTGCGCGCGACGTGGATCCCGGGATGGAGGGGGCCCAGTCCAACGGTGAGCGGGCGGATCGACGGGGTGCGGACGGTGAGCTGGTGGCAGGGGAAAGGGCGTCCCGGGAGTTTGGGCGGAAAAGGAAGCGGCCCTGGAGACCGTATTTGCGGAGAGAGCGTATCTCCCAGTGCGGGGAACCAGAGATCGGGCGGAGAGAGGGTATCTTGCCGGGGACTCCCGGTAGAAAGGCGCCCCCAGGGGTTAGTTCGGTGGAGGTGGGGACGCCCCAACAGGCGGGCAGAGAGGAGAGACCAGGAGAGGGCTTTGGAGATCTCACGAGGTTGGGACCAATGGAGCGATAGGCGCCCTGGAGGATTGGACCGGCAGGGAAGTGTCATAGACCCCCGCTTTCCCCCTTCTCCCGCAGGTGCCACTCGGTTCTCTTGTCCCCCCAACTTTACCGCGACGCCCCCAGCCTCAGAGTCCCCTCGTTTCTCCTTGGAGGCCCTGACAGACCCAGATACGGAGGTGTGGCTTATCCAGGCCCCTGCAGACTTTGCCCCGGAGTGGTGAGTGGTCCCATACTGTCCCCTGGGAATGCTCCCCACCCGAGAGGCTGAGCTTGAGGGAAATTTAGTGGGGCATTTCCGAGGAACGCCAAAATGCGCTTTTGACCTCCTTTCTCCCGTTCCACCAAAAGGCTCTCAGCTTCTGCCCTCCCGCTTTCTCCCCTCAGCCTCAATGGGCGGCGCGTGCCTCTGTCTCGCTCCCAGATTGTGAAAGGCAAGTTGGCAGGCAAGCGGCACCGCTATCGGGTCCTCAGCAGCAGCAGCAGCCCCCAGACTGGAGAAACAACCCTGCTGGCCCCCTCAGTGGAGGCGGGAGGTGGACTCACCTGTGTCCCGGCCCCCCAGGGCTGCCTCAGGATCATTGAGGGTCCACAACAATCGTTGTCCGGGACCCTTCTCCAGCCCATTGCAGCAAGTCCCCCACCACAGATCCCCCCTGGCCTGAAGCCTCGGTTCTGTGCCTTTGGAGGCAACCTACCGGTCACAGGGCCTGGGTCAGCCCTGGCACAGAAGTCACCCACTTCGGGGAAGAGAAAAAAGAAGATGCAGATGCCAGAGGCTTCGGTCACTCGGGAGGCAGTGAATGGGCACGGGGCCCTGGAGGTGGACAAAGCTTTGGGGTCCCCAGAAACAGATGTGGAGAAGAAGAAGAAAAAGCAGCAGCTGAAAGAACCAGAGGTGACAGAGCTTGCGGCGACGGAGCCCACAGCTGAGACGCTCGAGGCTCTGGGAGTGCAGCTCCCGTCCGCCACCAAGAAGAAGAAGCACAAAGGGGCAGAAACATCTGAGCCAGATGAAAAGACAGTGGAGCTCAAACCCGTTAAAACCGAACCTCTGGAAGAGACAGTCCTGTCCCCCACCAAGAAGAGAAAGAGGCCAAAGGAGACAAAAGAGATGGAGCCAGGGGAAGGGATGAGAGTTGAGTCTCAGCTGCAGGTGAAGGCGGAGCCGCAGGAGGAAGCCATCTCACTGCCTCCCGCGAAGAAAAGGAAAAAAGAAAAGTCGCAGAACACAATGACAGAGCCAGGGACTGAGGCTGTGCAGCCAGAGGTGAGACCTCGGGAGCTCCCC
>NW_012149952.1:2485804-2496030 GCF_000956105.1 Propithecus coquereli
TGGCCTGAGGTGTGGAGCAAAGCTGGCTTTGGAGGCCCGGGTAGGAGCCAGGCTCACCCTAGAAGGGGCTCCGGCCTGTGGGCCAGGAGGTGCCGGCGAGTCTGACCACAGCGACTCCAGCTGCTTGGTCAGTTCGTCCACCTTGGCTGCCGCCGTGTCCAGCTCCATCTGCTTCATGTGCTCCATGTGCTTCATGGCCAGCGCTGGGCGGGCGGGAGTGACGGTAAGGACCTGGGCTCCTGGCAGGGGCCCGGCCTCTGCCCACCTGCCCGAGGGCCCCGCCCACCGGCCCCGCCCCCTACCCCAGCTCACACTGGAAGTTCAGGTCCAAAAGGTCCCGCGCATTCTGAAACGCCTCGCTGTCCATGGTGCCAGCTGGAGCGGGCGCCTGCAGGGTGGGGAGGGAGCCGTCTAAGACCCAGCCCGTGTAGACCCCGCCCTCAGGGAACGTTGGGCAGCTAGGAGCAGGACAGTGCCTTTACTCTGTTCCTTCTACCTCCCCAGCTGGGAAATACCAACTCCTTCAAAGCCCAGTCCATACGCCACCTAGAAGTCCCAACCGGTTCTAGAAGGCTCCAGACAACTCACTGTCTTTACGTGACTCCTTGTCCATTTCTTTGTCTCCACCCTAACAAGACTTGAATCATTCCCTCAACAATTATCTATCGATCACCTACTATGTACCAGTCGACAGAGGATGAAATAATGTCTATCAATTACTGGAGACCTTCTAGGGACCAGGAGGCCCTGAGCTAGAGGCTGGGGATATTTTTTAAAAATAGTAATTGTGGAGTGCCAGAACCCATCCATGCCTGTTGCTTGGGGTGTAATGTAATAAAAACAACAACCACTAATGGAGGGGCCACCGCCTTCTAGAATTGTGCCAAGTGCTGTGCACTCGATGCTTCATTCGATGGTCAAAGCCACGCTAGCAGGTGAGAGAGCACAGCTCAGAAACATTTGTTCAAGGTCATCCTCCAAGAAGTTGGGAGTACTGGGTTTCGCACCCGGATCTAACTTGTTACTCTGGGTCATCTCCACCAGATGGCAGGGATCCCAGAGGGCAGTGACTGCTCAGCTTCCTCTCCACAGAGTCCCCATCCAGTGGGGGCCTGGCTCACACTAAGCCATTGTTAGCAGGAGGAACAGGGAGGTGGCCAGGGGCGGATGGGCAGCTGTGGTCACCAGGCCCAGGGGGAGGGAACTAGGCTACCAGAAACCAGTCAAGCCAGCACTATCCCCAACCCCATGGTAGCCACCACGCCCGCCAGCTCTGCCACCTCCCTGTTGCGCCAACCGCTTAGCTTTGGAGGCACAGGTGTGGGCGGTGGGGGCGGGCTGGGGCATGCTGGTACCAGCCTCTGTCTGGGAAGTAGAGGGAACAGAACTTGTTGAGACTGGTGGCTCATTTGGGTGCTGGGAGTGTGTGACCTTGGTCGATGAGTCTCCTCCACTCCTTGGGCCTCAGTTTCCCCAGCGGTGAAAGGAGAAGGCAAATCAGCTATTCCAAGAGGCCCCTTCAATCTCTGAGCCCTAGATTCTGCTACTATAAGGACCTTGAGACTGTAATTAAAGTTCTACAGTCTAAACCCCTCAGCTGGAGAGTCAAGTGTTGGAAAGTTCTGAGTCGGAGCTTCTATCTTTGGAACATTCTAGAATTCTCCAACTTGGCTAGCCCAGAATTCTGCCTTCCTGAATCAGGTTGTATCTGTCCCAGGATTACACTGTCCTGGACGTTTAGACGGATGGTATAAAAGCACAAGTAAGAAGGCCCACTCCAAGGGTTTAAATCTGGCAGCACCACCCTGATAAGAGTGCCTCAGTTTCCTGATCTGTAAAATGGGTATAAATAATAGTTCAGCTCACAGGACTATTGTGAAGATCCACCTGGTCAAAAGGTGCAGGAGGAATTCAGGGCTCTGAGAACTGAGGTCTGGGAAAGTAGAGACGAGACGGCAGGGATGAAACTTGGGGCTTTCAGAATCTGAGATACACAGGAAACACTTTGCAAATGTCTGTTAAAGTATAAAAATGAACGAGTCTATGCAGCCTGCAGTGCCAGCATTCCGGCAGTAAGCGGTTCTTGGGGATTTCATGATTCCCAGATTCCACGCTGACATCCTCTGGCTCTAAGGAAATGCCAGCCCTGGGTGTGGGTGTCCCGGGGTCTGGTGCGGGTGGTAGGGGGGTGTCAGGGCCGCCAGGGGGCGCCCAGGTCACGGCCCGACCCCACCCGGGCTGGCGGACAGCGCCTGAGCTCAGGCCCGGGGAATGCGTGGCGGGCCCGGGCAGGTGCCGCACCTCCCGCGGCAGGGGAGCGGGGCCGGGCGGGGTGCGAGGGCGGGGCACGGGGGTGGCGCGGGAGGTGTCTGTGTTCCCAGGCCTCTGCCCTTGCCCTCCACCCCCGGGTCCTCTCCCCTGGGCTCCCCTCCAATCCCGGCTCCCCCTCCCTCGGGCTCCCCTCCACTCCCGGTAAACCTGCCCTGGGCTCCTCTCCCCGCTCCACCCGAGCTCGCCTTCCCTGGCCGCCTCTGCACCCCAGCCACGTTCTTTGGGGTTAAGGACGCCGCAGGCTTCCTGGAGGAGTCATCCTCAGCAGGAGCCGGGTCAGAGCGCCAGGCTGGGCTGGGAACACCCAGGTTGACATCCTGCAGCCCTGTCGGGACAGACTGAGGCTAGGGGACGCTCCACCCTCTCTGGGACTTGGTTTCCTCCTCTGTGGACGCACGTGAAATGGGCTAGTGCCTTCCCCTGTCGAATCCTCTACCTTGGGCTAGTTATTTAGCTACTCCGCGTCCCAGTTTCCGCATGTGTATAAGGGGGAATTAACACCTTCACCTCAAAGGGGTGTGAGGATTGAGCAACGTAATTTACGTGCAGTGTTCAGAACAATGCAGTGCACGAAATAAAGCTCACGTACACAGGATTCTTAAGTCCCAGCCTTCCTTGGCTGTTCATTAAGACAAAACAGGACCTGGTGCAAAGTGAGGGCTCAAAACTTAAAGTAATTTTCCCCCCAAAAGGGCCCGTTTCCACCCTTTCCGAGATTCTAAAAGCCCTGAGCTTTGATGTCCTGTGTCTCAACTTCCTGAGCCCTGGGATCTCAGAGCCTTAAATTCTCCCGGTACATTGCGGAGCTCTGGCCAGTCCTCAGTGACTTAGGGACAGACAGGGGCTGGGAGAACTCTGGAAGATTCCAGACAGAAGCTGGCAAAAGCCCAGGGTGTGGAGTGTCCACTCTCCAGCCCCAGTTTCCCCACTAGTAGGGAGAAGTCCTTCCCTGGGTTCAGCAAATCTCATTCGATGTGAGACCTCTGGGCAGTCGCCTGAGACCTCTCCAGACAGTGAGAACTCTCCTCTCTACCTGCCGCGCCATGAGCCCTGTCGTCGCAATCTCGGTTATTATTTTTAATTTCATTTCAGGCTATCGCCAAATGCCCTTCAAGCCCAGACATTAGCAAACACCCCTCTCTCATCAGATGCCCCTGCCTCCCCCATTCTGTTTTTAATCCTCCCGATGACACATGGGGGTGGGGGGAAGGGGCAGATAGGCGGAGGGAGGAGCCAGGCCCTGCCCTCCCCCAGCCTCAAGGACAGACACCTCCAGAATTAGCCTCTAAACCTCCCTTATCTCCCACAGTACCTCAGGCCAAACCGATGACAGTGGAGGTGACATTTCTCACCTCAGGGTCAGGGCAAGGAGCCCTGGGAGGGAGAAGGTGAGTCAGAAAATCTGGTGGGAGTGGATGGAATCCCGTCCCCCCAGAGAGCTACGTAGGAAGGCGGAGGCCAAATCCTGACCCCCAACTCTCCTGCCTGTGTGATCTCTCGGCCTCAGTTTACCCTTCCTCTCTGTGTAATGCGTACTTGGCCGACCGTGCAAGTCTCCCAGAATCCAACTCCGCGTTCTGGACTTCTGCCCTGGGTTCTAGAACGACCTCCCCAAACCCCATGTATTTCGCACCGCCATGGGGCAATAGGAGGTCCCGCCTCCGCCAGGGGGCGCCCTGGGGCGGATGTCCCTTCTCTGGTTAGGCAGGTCTGACGCCCCGGTTAATGACATGTTGGGGTTCGCTCAGCGGCACAGAGGAGGTTGGAGAGCTGCCCCGGTTTTCTCTCTTTCCCTGCCCCCATCCCAGAGCCGCAAAGTTGGGGGAGAGCCGGGGCACAGCCTCCGGAGGGACCCTGGGTACTTGTCCCGCTCCATTTCAGGGGCTCAGCCTCCAGTATCCCTGCCCCACCCCTAATTCTGCTCAGAGACCTAGAGGTTCAGTCGAGAAGGCAGCTGCAGGGCCGTAGGGGTGGTCGCCATTCCTGAGCCCCAGCAGTCTCAGCCTCCCGCTTCTGTCCAGGACTCAAGGATCCAAGACCCAAATACTACCCAATGATTCAGGCTTCCCAGAGCCCCCAGTTCCAGGGACTCAGGAATCCCAGCTACAACGTGTCCCCCGGACCAAGGCGTCCAAGCCCTCCGTTCCAAGAACTCTGGCATCCGAGCCCCCTTTCCTTCCACCCAGTAAATCAGGCATCCGAGCTCTTTCCTTCCAGGGACGCAGGCGTCTGCACCCTAAATTCCGCCCTGGAACCGGCGTTCAAGTCCCCTCCCAGTCCTCCCAGGAACGCGACTGTCGGGCTCTTCAAGGGCCTCGGGACCCCACGGGGGTGTAACTCACGGATCCGGGGCAGATCCAGGCACCAGGGGGCTTCCTCCAGCTCCAGCTCCGGCTGCGGGGAGCGGAGGACGGGGCGGGGCAGGCGCCGGGAACAGGTTAGACGACGTGACTCGGGCTGGAGGGAGGCGGGTCCCGGAGAGGAGGGGGAGCCGAGGTCGCCTCGAGCACCTTGGGACTTGTAGTCCCAGAGGGCCAGGACGCAGCCCGAGATGTTCCCCTTCGGATTTACCAGGAGTCCATTTCACAGACAGGAAGGGCAAGGCCCAGAAGCTGCAAGCGACCTGGCCAGGCCAGGGAGATACAGAAAAGCAGAGACGCCTACCGCGCTGTGGCTGCAAGACACGGACTTCTGAGCTCTTGCCCCACCCCTTCAGGCTCAGTTTCCCCTTTCGGGGTAGAAGATTGGAGGCCGGGGGAAAGTCACATACCCAGCTCCTAAGGCGACAAGAGAGCCTTGCTGAATCAATATCCCCTCGGGTGTCTAAGCATCAGTGTCCCCCTGAGTAAAAAGGGGGGGAAGGGGGTGGGGTTGGATCTTTACTGGATTCTCAGCAACAGAGCCCGAAGTTGGAGGCTGGACTACAATCTCCAGCAGCATCCGCGACCGATCTCTGGCACCTCCCCGCCTCGGGTCCTCTGGGAATTGTAGTCCTGGAGCCCGCAGGGGCGGCACCCGGGTGTCTCTCGCCCACGCGCGGGGAACAGTCTGGAGTTCCCGGGCGGAGGAAATGTTTCCCCTGCCCTTTGACCCTCCCTCTGCTCTAGAAAGCCTCTCCCTCCTGGGGAAAAGGTGGGTGCCCCAATTCTGGAGTCGGATCCGAAATCTCAGCAGAGGGGGCGGGCAGCGGCGCTGACACACCGGCCAGGAATGCGGTCGGGTCACCCCGTCTAGCCGCCGTCCCGCGGCTCCAACTGCCGCCCCTCGCGGTGCGGTCCCGGTGGGAAGAAACGGGCGCGTCTCCCAAATCTGCGTCCACGTGCCGCTGTTTACACGCGCCCTGGGGCAGGGAGGGGCTGCCGATGAGGCCTTCTACCCCCTCTGCCTTCCTCAAAGCCATCAGGAACGTTTCCCACGCACTAGAGTAAACCCTCGAAGGCATCTACAAGTCTCACTTAATCTGTGCTCGCCGCCCCTTAGCCCGCACCGCCCCACGCGTGTCTCTCTCTGGGTTCGAGGCTCCGCCCCTGGATCCTCAGGCTCCTCCCCCTGTGTTTCCCGCTCCCTCGGAGTCCAGAAGCCCCGCCCCTGGCTGCTACTTCACGCCCTGGGGAGGGATTACCCCCATTCCTCCTTTTTTCCACCTCTCCCACTCAAGTTCTCAACTTCCAAGGCATCTGGGCCTCCCCAGAAGGGATTGCAACACTGAAAGCACAGCCCTACTGTCCAGGATTCTTACCTGTCTCTTTAAGAACGTCAGACCAATCGACCTTCCTGTCTCTTTAAGAGTTAGGGCCTATCGGGGCAGCTGCCCCTTTAAGGCGGTGTTGGAACAAACCATGTCCTAGAGACTGTGGGGGAGACCTGCCGGGACCGGCGAGGCTCTGGCTCCAACAAAAGAGAGAATCGCCTGATCCCGGAGCAGATTTTAAGGAGAAGACGTCTTCTCTGTTGTGTGTTCTGCACAATGGAAATTTCCCCCAGTTCTACCCGAAGAACGAACAGCCGCCGAGCGGTGTCCCCCGCGCTCCTGGCCCCTTGGGCGCTCCCGGATGAGGCCCCACCCCTTTGGGTCCACGTGGTCTTCAGCGGCGGCCAAGGAACCCCGGCTGCTGGGTTTGCGCGCGACGTGGATCCCGGGATGGAGGGGGCCCAGTCCAACGGTGAGCGGGCGGATCGACGGGGTGCGGACGGTGAGCTGGTGGCAGGGGAAAGGGCGTCCCGGGAGTTTGGGCGGAAAAGGAAGCGGCCCTGGAGACCGTATTTGCGGAGAGAGCGTATCTCCCAGTGCGGGGAACCAGAGATCGGCGGAGAGAGGGTATCTTGCCGGGGACTCCCGGTAGAAAGGCGCCCCCAGGGGTTAGTGCGGTGGAGATGGGGACGCCCCAACAGGCGGGCAGAGAGGAGAGACCAGGAGAGGGCTTTGGAGATCTCACGAGGTTGGGACCAATGGAGCGATAGGCGCCCTGGAGGATTGGACCGGCAGGGAAGTGTCATAGACCCCCGCTTTCCCCCTTCTCCCGCAGGTGCCGCTCGGTTCTCTTGTCCCCCCAACTTTACCGCGACGCCCCCAGCCTCAGAGTCCCCTCGTTTCTCCTTGGAGGCCCTGACAGACCCAGATACGGAGGTGTGGCTTATCCAGGCCCCTGCAGACTTTGCCCCGGAGTGGTGAGTGGTCCCATACTGTTCCCTGGGAATGCTCCCCACCCGAGAGGCTGAGCTTGAGGGAAATTTAGTGGGGCATTTCCGAGGAACGCCAAAATGCGCTTTTGACCTCCTTTCTCCCGTTCCACCAAAAGGCTCTCAGCTTCTGCCCTCCCGCTTTCTCCCCTCAGCCTCAATGGGCGGCGCGTGCCTCTGTCTCGCTCCCAGATTGTGAAAGGCAAGTTGGCAGGCAAGCGGCACCGCTATCGGGTCCTCAGCAGCAGCAGCAGCCCCCAGACTGGAGAAACAACCCTGCTGGCCCCCTCAGTGGAGGCGGGAGGTGGACTCACCTGTGTCCCGGCCCCCCAGGGCTGCCTCAGGATCATTGAGGGTCCACAACAATCGTTGTCCGGGACCCTTCTCCAGCCCATTGCAGCAAGTCCCCCACCACAGATCCCCCCTGGCCTGAAGCCTCGGTTCTGTGCCTTTGGAGGCAACCTACCGGTCACAGGGCCTGGGTCAGCCCTGGCACAGAAGTCACCCACTTCGGGGAAGAGAAAAAAGAAGATGCAGATGCCAGAGGCTTCGGTCACTCGGGAGGCAGTGAATGGGCACGGGGCCCTGGAGGTGGACAAAGCTTTGGGGTCCCCAGAAACAGATGTGGAGAAGAAGAAGAAAAAGCAGCAGCTGAAAGAACCAGAGGTGACAGAGCTTGCGGCGACGGAGCCCACAGCTGAGACGCTCGAGGCTCTGGGAGTGCAGCTCCCGTCCGCCACCAAGAAGAAGAAGCACAAAGGGGCAGAAACATCTGAGCCAGATGAAAAGACAGTGGAGCTCAAACCCGTTAAAACCGAACCTCTGGAAGAGACAGTCCTGTCCCCCACCAAGAAGAGAAAGAGGACAAAGGAGACAAAAGAGATGGAGCCAGGGGAAGGGATGAGAGCTGAGTCTCAGCTGCAGGTGAAGGCGGAGCCGCAGGAGGAAGCCATCTCACTGCCTCCCGCGAAGAAAAGGAAAAAAGAAAAGTCGCAGAACACAATGACAGAGCCAGGGACTGAGGCTGTGCAGCCAGAGGTGAGACCTCGGGAGCTCCCCGGGGACATGATGGAGCCCGAACTGCCAGACGACGCTGAGCCTCCGGTGGAGGCGGCTCTGGCTCCCGCCAAGAAGAGGAAGAAAGAAAAGAGACAAAATGCGGTGACGGAGCCAGGGACAGAGGTGGCAGAACCTGAGATGCCAGGTGACCTTGTGCCTCAGGCAGATCCAGCATCCGCCAAGAGGAAGAAGAAGAAAGAGAAAGGTCACCAAATGACAGAGCCAAGGACTGAGATGACGGACCCACCAAGGGATACGGTGGAGCCCGAGCTGCGGGGCGAGGGTGAGCCTGAGGCCCAGGCAGCTCCCGGATCCGCCAAGAAGAGGAAGAAGCGGAGTCAGGAAAGCGGGGTGCCGGAGACGGCGTCCCCAGAGGACATGCCAGAGCCCCTGCTGAACCTACAGCCTGGGGAGGTGGCTCCTGCAGAAGGGCGGGAGAAGAAGCGGAAAAAGAAGCTGCAGCAGGATCCTGTGTAGTGTTCCCTGGGGAAACTGAGGCACTAATAAAAGGTGAAGGTGGGGACCCCTCCCCGGCGGCTGCACCAGCACACCCAGCAGGAGCCTGGACCGGAAAAATGCTTTATTATTACACCAGGGGTGTCCTTGGGTCACTGGGGCACTTTCAAGAAGGGCTCATGCAGGACATCAAACAGCCTCCGGGCCTAGTTGTGGGAGAGAAAGATGAGAAAGCTATTATTAAAAGAGCCATTTGTCTGGTATATCTAGAGTGGGTTCTTGCTTCTTTTTCTCCCAGCTTGGAGGTGGGTCTGGGGGCCAGGAGAGAAGTAGCCCCATCTGGATTTGATCCCAAACTGAGTGTGTGACGTTGGACTGGTCCCTACGCTCTTATACCTCAGTCTCCCCATTCGTAAGAGAGGCACTGTGAGCCTTCCAAACCTTAAAACGTTGGGATCTCACGTCCTGTTCCTTTGGGGCTCCCTCCAACCCCTGACCCCTCGAGTTCACTCCCAGAGCTCTTACCTTCTGAGGGCCCAGGCCGGGGCACAAGGCCAGATCTTCCCTCGATGCAGCTATGAGCTGTTCCAGAGACTGAGGAACAGAAGTGAGGGCTCAGGGAGGTGACCATAAAAGCCTACCCCGCCCTAGCTGATGCGGGGCCTAAGATATTCCGGGGGGGGCGGTTGGAGGCCTATGAGAAGGCAGGAAGGGGCCAAGTGGTGGGCAGGGAGATGGAAGGAAAGGGGCGAGGGGCTTCCTAGAAGTGGGTAGAAATGCCCCGGGGGGCAGGGATTTCCTTACTCCAAAAGTAGCCAGGAGGGTCTGACTGTCCGTCTTGTTGACTGACTTCACGGTGGTCAGACATTCCGTCACCTGCAAGGGGAGGAGGCAGGAGTGTGTCAGCGGAGGAAAGGACAGCAAGACAGCCCATGAGGGCAGGGCTGTGTCACTGCTGTGTCGCCAGACTGCCTCACATGCAGGAGGCACTCAATAAATGCTTTTTTTAAAAATTCATCTCACAGTGATCCCCAACTAGCCAAGAGGGTGCTGGTCATGTGATAAGATAAATGCCTTTTTTTTTTTTTTTTTTGAGATAGGGTCTTGTCCTGTCACCCAGGCTAGAGTGCAGTGGCATCATCATAGTTCACTGCAACCTCACACTCCTGGGCTGAAGCGATTCTCCCACTGCAGCCTCCAGAGTAGCTGGGACTATGGGCGCATGCCACGACGCCTGCCTAATTTTTCTATTTCTTTGTACAGACGGGGGTCTTGCTGCGTTGCCCAGGCTATGTTCCTCTGGCAGGTCCCTCGCCATTATGCTATCGTTGGAACCCAGATTTGACAATCCATTTAGCAAACACTCTTTGAGTGCCCACCAAGTGCTAGGTGGTGTTGGAGACACACCAGGCACCAGGACAGCTGCAGCCCTACCCTCCTGGGGCTCCCAGTCCAGTGGGGGGACAAGTCAGTTCCAGACAGTGATGACCCAGATGGGTCTGGGATGGAATGGGGAGCCCGCAGGACTGTAGGAGCCTAGTGGGGACGTTAGCTTGGCCTGGTGATCAGGGAGGGTTTCCTGGAGGAGGTGGTATCAGAGCTGAGAAGTGAAGGATGGAACTAGGCAGGTAATCAGGCAGAGGGAACAGAATGGGCAAGTGCTCTTTGGGAGGTGGAGGCAGGAGGATTGCTTGAGGCCA
>NW_012149952.1:2496594-2497290 GCF_000956105.1 Propithecus coquereli
AGCGGGCAGGCGGGGGGAGGCCGGGGATGGATGGATGTGTCTTGAAATCAGAACCGAAGCTCAACCACCCAGGAGCTGGGGGAAGGCCCAGGCAGGGATGGGGGCTGCTGAGCAGAGAGAAGACACAGCCTCACCCGTGAGACGAAGTCCTGCTCCAGCTTCTCCAGCAGGAGGTCTGCGGGCTTCTGCTCATAGGCCTTGTAGGTCTCCAGGTACCGCCCAGCTTCCTCCGGGCTGGGGTGACAGGACGCGAGGGTCAGCCAGCAGGAGGGGTGTGAGGTTTTAGGGTCGTTCCATGATGGTGGTATGAATCACTGATGCTAAAAATGAAAGTTCTCAGGGCCCCCAAGTGACCCCTGGCAGTAACCCCTGCTGGACATACCTTTGCACGTCTTTTCTGGCTAAACGCCAGAGCTCGGAGCCAGCCCCCACTTCCCACCTGGTTGCCCCTGAGCCAGTGATTTGATCTCCCTTGGCCTCGGTCTTACAATGCTCTGTAAGCATTCAGAGCTGTGCCTGGCACTTAGACGCCTGTTTAAGAAATGTTAGCTATTTTGGAAGGGAAGTCAGCACGTACAGTTTACATTGCATTTTGGAGAAAGGAAAGAAAACCAGAAACACTGTTTATTTTCCCAACTGCAGCAGGAAGCCAACCTCATGAACCGTTCAGCTTCCCCCCAAGAATAATGGAGTTTA
>NW_012149952.1:2497630-2499438 GCF_000956105.1 Propithecus coquereli
TTGAGTAAAAGTGTTTGTCTTGAGGCATTTTCTTAGCCTTCAAAATATAGCTAGTGATCAGTATTTGTTGATTAAACATTGATTTATATTCTTGAAAGCAACATTCATCTTCCCAACTGTTTTTTTCCTTGTGATAGACTTTGTAGCTTTTCTCTCACTGCAGAGTGTTATTGTTACTGCTATTAATAATTTGGCACACACAAGGTAGCACACTGTATTATCTGGTTCTACAATTTGCTTTTTTCCTCTCTACAATATAATCAACACACCTTTCTATGTCAGCAGACAGAGCTTGATCTTTATTTAATAGCTACAGAAAATTCCAGTTTGGATGTAAAGACATGGGGACTGTCCCTTCCCCATGTGGAGCCTGACTGCGCCAGGCACTGTGCTAAACCCTGTATGTTCAGAAGCTTCCAGACTCCCTGAGAGATCCTGTTAGGCAGTTATTCTTTTGAAACCAACATGTGGAGGGGAAAACTGAGACCAGAAGGGTGGAGTCACTTGCCCAAGATCATACAGCCGTCCAGGAGGAGGGAGAGTACCCGCAGCAGGTCTGTGACACACCCTAGGCTTTGAACATGATGTTGTGTTAATGCCCGTAATTTATGTTTGCTTTTTTCAAAATGTAAAACTAATCCATAAGTACATATTTTCCAAATAGTCAAACTATATAGAATTACAGAGAGGGCACAATATTATTAATACAAATACATTTACCCTTTGGTCTAAACACCCACTCCTGGGGTTCTGTCCTGCGGATACACCGGGGCAGAAGTGGAAGTGTGGCTGGTAGCAAAAGATGAAACTACCCAAGTGTCCACCAACAGGGGGCTCTGACCGGTTCCACCTGCATGACAGAATACTACACACCTGTACGAAGGAACGTGCATCCGGACAATGAAATAGTATTCAGCAGTAAAAGAAATGAGCTGAGCTATGAAGAGGCACGGAGGAGGCTCACGTGCACATAGCTAAGTGAAAGAAGCCACTCTGAAACGGCTGCGGACTGTATCATCCCAACCATGTGACGTTCTGGAAAAGGCGGACTACGGTGACAGTAGAAAGATCAGGGGTTGCCAGGGGTTTGGTGGGAGGCAGGGAGGGATGAACGGGTGGAGCACAGGGATTTTTAGGGCAGTGAACTTGTTCTGTCTGATGCAGTAACGATGGATACGTGTCATTATACCTTTGTCAAATCCCACAAAATGTACAACACAAACAGTGAACACAGGCGGGCATGGTGGCTCACACCTGTGGTCCTAGCACCTTGGGAGGCCTAGGCAGGAGGATCACTTCAGCCCAGGAGTTCGAGACCAGCCTGGGCAATAGATTGAGACCCTGTCTCTACAAAAACTAAGAAAAATTAGCTGGGTGTGGTGCCACATGCCTGTAGTCCCAGCTACTTGGGAGGCTGAGGCAGGAGGATCGCTTGAGCTCGGGAGTTAGAGGCTGCAACAAGCTATGATCATGCCACTGCACTCCAGCCTGGGTGACAGAGTAAGACTCTGTCTCTTAAAAAGAAAAAAAAAAAAAAGAATGCATCCTAATATAGAATACAGACTTTAGTTAATAATAATGTATCCATATGGGTTGATCAGTTATAACAAATGTACCGCACTAATTAATACAAGATGTATCAGTAGTGGAAACTGCAGGGAGAGAGGCAGGACACGGGCACTCTCCGTACTTTCCAATCGGTTTTTCTGGAAGCCTGACACTAGTCTAAAAAAATAATTCCCTGCTGATGGGGTATAAGAAAAGTAAATAAATAAATAAAAATAAAGGTCTATTGATTTTTTTTTTTT
>NW_012149952.1:2500548-2514780 GCF_000956105.1 Propithecus coquereli
CTGGCCAGTGCTGGTGGTACCAGGACCCAGCAGTGGCTGAGACAGGGGCTCACAGTCTGATGATGGGGTGAGACACGTCCCCAGACAGTGAGGAAATGGAGTAGAAGCCAAGGGGTGGCAGACACTTCTCAGTATAAACACTTTCTATATTGCTTTTGATTTTTGAACTATACGAACATGTTACCTGCTCTTTAACAAAAGGAAGTTTAACCATTAAATATTGCTAAGAAAAACGAAAGTGCAGAGACTCAAAGCCCCTGCTCCTCGCTGCCTGCTCCTTATACCTCCCCAGAGGTCACCACTGTCTAGGGTCTGGAGCCCCCACAGTCCCCTGCGGTTCACTCCTGGACACAGATGTTCAGAAACAAGCTCCTGCTTCTTTCTTTTCTATATAAATAAAAATAGGACATTGTTTGGTTCTGCCGCTTCTCAAAGGTTCTCACTTACCGACGCTGCAGTGAAGGCCCGTGCAATTGTGGCTCTGCACACACAGGCGACGATAAGCAAAGAGGGTAAATTCCAAGTGAAGGAATTTCTGTGTTAAAAGACGTGTCCCTTTTCTGGTTTTGTTTTGTTTTGTTTTGTTTGAGACAGGGTCTTGCTCTGTCTCCCAGGCTAGAGTGCAGAGGCATCATCACAGCTCACAGCAACCTCAAACTCCTGGGCTCGAGCAATTGTCCTCCTGCCTCAGCCTCCCAAGTAGCTGGGATTACAGGTGCACGCCACCACACCTGGACCACACCTGGCTAACCTGTCATAGAGATGGGGTCTCGCTCTTGCTCAGGCTGATCCGGACCTCCTGGCCTCAAGCGATCCTCCTGCCTCAGCCTCCCAAAGTGCTAGGATTACAGTTGTAACACTTTTACTATAGTTTTTTTTTTTAAGTTTAAAGCTATAATTTGTCAGGATTTCATTCTGTTTATGGTGTGAGGAAGGGATGTCTTTTTTTCCCCAAATGGAGAGCCAATCTAAACGGTCTTTAGAAACCTAGACATGGAATTAATTATTCAGCCAGATTTTATATCTAACTCATAAATGACGAGTACAGTCCTGAGAATTTTACCTATATCACCTGTTTTCATGCCTACGATCCTACAAGAAAGATGTTAAGACCCCATTTTACAGATGAGGAAACTGAGGCCTAGAGAGAGGCAGTGCCTGGACAGACTCACACAGGAGCTCATGGAAGGAGGGGAAAGGGCTGGGCAGGGTGGGATGGGGAAGGGGAACAAATCTCAGGGTAGCGCCTGAACCAGGCAGGGAGGAAGCTTCCATCTCACCTCCAGGCGAGGACCAGGGTGCAGTCGGCCAGGATGCACATCTTAGCCAGCTCCTTGAGGGCCTGCTGAGGATCTTTCTGGAAGAAGAACGTCAGAATTAGAGACCTGGAAGAAAGGGAGGAAGTATAGTCTGAAAGCACAATAGCTTAGGCTGCCATGAGCCTTTCACTCAGTTGCCATTCCTTAAGCTCCTACTGGGTACCCAGCCTGTGCTGGGCAGTGCCAGGACCCAGCAGTGACAAAGACAGCCCCGGCCCTACCTCCCAGGCTCAGTCTAATGAGTAGGACAGACTTGTCCCCAGACAGTGATGACCTGGAGTGGCCAGGACTGGGATAGGGGAGCCAGAGGCTGGCCTGAGGCTGCCTGGGGGTTCAGGGAGGGCTTCCTGGAGGAGGAGACATCTAAGACCCAAAGGAGAGAGTCCTTCCCTTGAGGAAGCGCAATCCACTCAGTATGGGAGGGAGGATGTGAAATGAAAGTGTGATTGCATGCAACTTACAGATAGACCTGGACAGCTGTGTGGAGGGCAGGTCAAGCAGGGCCTCATGGGCCATGGAAGGGAACAGAACTTTCTCCCAAGGTACTGGGGAGCCATGGAGGGGTTTTGAGTAGGGGAGGGCTGTCATCAGATCTGTGCTTTTGGAATACCCATGTGGCTGCCGTAAGGATGGGGAGGTTGAGACTGGAGGTCATGAGACCAGGAAGGAGGCTGGGGCAGGGACCCAGGCAGGAGAGAAGGGGGCCTGGTAGGGCAGAGGCTACGGGGGACAGAAAGGCTGAAGCAGCCTCAAGAGACATTCAGATGGCAGGGGCTGGGGCCAGTTGGAGGGGGTTGGAGGAAGGAGGAGACAGATAATTTTGCCCTCCCTGCTCCCTGCCAACACAGGGTGCCTTCGTGACCCCTGCCAATCCCAGATGTGAAAACTGCTTCCTCACTAAGGTTTTAACCTTCATTTCTTCTTGGAAGGGATTCAACAGACCAATGCACAAGCTCCAGGCCCAACACTCCCCATTTCCCAGATGGGGACAGAAAGGCCAGCAGGGGAGCGACCCTGCTTACCACGTCCACCTGGATGAGCAGGACCCGCAGGGCGAAGTTCTTCCCCAGGCTCTGCAGCCGCTGATGGATGTAGTCTGGGTGGAGGTTGTGGTAGCGGAGGCTGGAGGGGGCAGAGAGATGAGGAGTCAGGAGGTCTCAGTGTCCTGGAGACCCCGGAATCCCTTCCGCACTTTCACGGGAATGCGGAGGGCTGGGATGCCAGCAGCCACCAGCACAGCGGCACAGGCGCACCGCCTTGCCGGGACCTGAGGCCCAAACAGGTTAAGTGACTTGCCACAGTGACGCTTCCAAGAAGACGCGCAGTGGGGACTGGCAGCGAGGGCTGCTTGGCTGTGGTTCCCGAAAGGTCGGGCCCCTGGCTTCTTCATGGAGGAAGGAACAGACTTGGGCTTCAGGGGGAGAACAGGGGCTGGGGGCCCTAGAGGGTGTGGCCCAGGGGATGCTGGTCATCGGAAACAGGGCCCCTCCCCAGCCCGTCTGCTCTGGCCTCAGAGGGCGCTGGCAGGGAGCGGGCTGGGGGGGCTTCTCTACCAGGGAACTAGGACCAGCTCTCACAGCCTGCAGGAGAGGACAGGAACTTAAAAGTTTCACTTCTAAAAAAAATAAAAAAAAAAATTCACTTCCTCTGTCTGGCCGTGTCTGCAGGGAGGTCCCTGGAGAGCAGAGGAAACTTGTTTAACCGCAGTGGAGGCTGGAGAAGTCCTGGCTCTTGCCAATTCAAGCCAGGGGTGTCTGGGACACAAGTGATCCAGCCCCTCCTCCCTCAGACCCAGGGGTCCGGGCCCCCAGCTCTTGTAGCTCTGGGCACCTTCAGGCCAAGACGCCTTCCTGCGACACAGGGTCACATATAGGCCGACAGCCAGCAGGGCTGTGCCGAGGTTTCCCATGGAATGCCCTAGAATACTGGAACATGACCCTCCCGGGCCTCATGGGGCACCCTTCCTGAAGGGTGAGGTAGCACCCGGAGCTCACCTGAGGAAGAGGGCACAGGTGCTCTGGCCCAGCACGTAGTCAGGGATTACGTCGCCAAATTCCCAGGGCACATTGCGCACGAACTTCAGCACAGGGTTGCCCCTCTAGGGAGGGAGGAAGGGCGGAAGCCATCAACAGGGATGACCTTTGGCCACCGCAGGGACCCTACACAAATACCTGTTCCCCACACCCCCCACCTCCCTTCTACCCCCTCGTGCCTCGGTCTCCTCCAGCTTCTCCTCCTCAGCCAGGATGTCCCTGGTGCCCTGACCCAGGCCCCTCCCCGCCCCCACCGCCAGGCCTTTCCTAAAGGGTCCCAGGTCTGTCTCCAGCTCAGCCCTCTCCCCACCCTCAACCTGTGTGTCCTGTGGTCCACGGGACACCTCCCCCCGATGCGTCCACCCCACTGTGTCCAAACTGACCTCAGTATCAGCCCCATCCCTGCTCCTCCTCCCGGCTCCGTCTCGGAGGCCGTCCAGAGACCCAGGCTCCTCTGACGCGTCTCTCCCCCTCCTC
The DNA here is from genome assembly GCF_000956105.1 of Propithecus coquereli. Lineage (NCBI taxonomy): Eukaryota > Metazoa > Chordata > Mammalia > Primates > Indriidae > Propithecus > Propithecus coquereli. The sequence goes on from NW_012149952.1 coordinate 2,504,378, forward strand.
GGGTGGGACTTCACCTTCTAAATATCCCGCAGCAACTCTCCTGCCCCACTGCCACGGCCCCTGCCCGGGCGCCACCCGCTTCCTTCTGCCCGCCCTCCACATGGCAGCCACAGGGATCTTCCTATAGCACAAACCTGCCCTCTAAGCCTCGCTGTAGCTACCCAGTGCCCTCAGCGTGGTCCGCCCAACAGGCTCTCGTCTCTGAACCTCCCCACACTCTACCCAGATGGGCTCCACAGCCCAAGACTGAAATCCTTTGAGGGAGGTAAGCAGCTCTAATTCATTCAGTAAGTATTTATTAAGTACCTATTGTGTGTCTCAGTGCTGGGGATACAGCAGTGACCAAGACAAAGATCCTTACGCTCACAGGGGACACAGACATTCTTATGCTGTCACAATATGTTTGGTTAGCCAGGCGTGGTGGTTCACACCTATAATCCCAGCACTTTGGGAAGCCGAGGATTGCTTGAGGCCAGGAGTTTAAGGCCAGCCTGGGCAACATAGCAAGACCCCATCTCTTAAAAAAGAAAAAAAAGTTAGCCAGGCATGGTGGCATGCTCCTGTAGTCCCAGCTACTTGGGAGGCTGAGGCAGGAGGATCACTTGAGCCCAGGAATTCGAGGTTGCAGTGAGCTATGATTGTACCACTGCACTCCAGCCTGGGCAACACAGTGAGACCCTGTGCCTAACCAAAAAAAAAAAAAAAAAATTGGTCTCTGCCCCCAGTTCCTGACATAGAGCTTCTGAAATCCTTGTAGACAAGGGCACTAGGAAAACCTTTTGTTCCAACAGTTGGTCTTTGACCTCGGGTTCCTGAGACAGAGCTCCTAAGTTTTGTCATTTTCTGAGTGATAACATGTGACACAGAGCTCCCAAATCCCTTGGAATTTCCTGGGTGATAGGAGCGTGCTGTGTTCTCATCAGGCCACTCTGGGGCTCCCTGACAGCCTCAGGATGGGGGCTGGTTGCCAGGGGAGCCAGCCACGTGATTAGAGGGTGGGCCCCATCAGCCCCACCTCACCCCCACCTCTGGGGAGGGCAGAGGGGCTGAAGGTTGAGTTACTCAATCACCAATAGCCAATGACGTAATCAGTCACGCCTACGTCATGGAGTCTCCATAAAAACACAAAAAGGCAGGGTGCAGAGAGCTTCCGGATAGCTGAACACTGGAGGCTTCCGGAGGGTGGCGCCCTGGAGAGGACACGGAAGCTCCATGCCCCTTCCCCGTGCGTCACCCTAGCATCTCCTTGGCCGGCTGTTCATCTGTATCCTTTATCACACCCGTTGTAATAAACCGGTAAACGTAAGCAAGCGTTTCTCCGAGCACTGTGAGCCACTCTAGCCAAGTAATCGAACTCAAGGAGGCGGACGTGGGAACCCAACTGACAGCCCATCAGCCAGAAGTATAGGCGACAACCTACGACTCGCAAATGGCATCTGAAGTGGGACGCGGTCTTGTGGGACTGAGCCCGCGATCTACGGGACCTGACGCGAATTCCGAGTAGCCAGTGTCATAACTGAATTGAATTAGAGGACACCCGGCTGGTGTCCGCTGGAGAACCGCGCGGTGTGCGGGGAAAAACCCCCACACGTCTGGTGTCAGGAGTGTTGTGTGCAGTGTTGTGTGAGAGTAGGAAAAAAGTTTGTTTTCCCTTCAAAGACATTCAACAAAATAACCTTGAGATGAATGTATAGTTACTGAAAGGGGCGGCCTTGCAAAAATAACAGGAAAATCCCGAATCCCACAATTTCCCCAGTGACGGTTAAAGATCCATCCTATGAGTTCTCTCACTCCCAGGCCCCCTGCAGGAGCTCTGTTTTGCACAACTTCTGAAAAGAGCTGAATGGACGGAAAAGAGATGTACATCTCTCTCTTTCAAAACCGTTTTTTGAGAATCTGCTTTTATGGAGCTCCTGAGTAAACAGCAGAAGAACGAGCTACAGCCTCAACCATATCTTGAGGACAGAGTCACATCTCCCGTGATAATCCTATCTCCAAAGAAAAGCAGGAAACCAAGTCTCGGACTTTGACATCTTTGCGGTTTTTGTTATCTACCTGCTGCCAAGAAGAAAGAAAGTAGCAGATGCAGCAGTTTCTCAGCTATACCCTGCCACTTGTACAACCTCCTTTAAAAAGCCCGAATAGGCCAGGTGCAGTGGCTCACGCCTGTAATCCTAACACTCTGGGAGGCTGAGGCGGGAGGATCACTTGACCTCAGGAGTTCGAGACCAGCCTGAGCAAGAGTGAAACCCAGTCTCTACTAAAAATAGAAAAATTAGCCAGGTGTGGTGGTGCTATAGTCCCACCTACTTGAGAGGCTGAGGCGGGAGGATCACTTGAGCCCAGGAGTTGGAGGTTGCTGTGAGCTAGGCTGATGCCATGGTACTCTAGCCCAGCGACAGAGCAAGACTCTGTCTCCAAAAAAAAAAAAGACAAAAAGCCTGGATAGCTGATTGTCGGGTCAGCACATTCTCTTCCTCTTTCCACCTCATGCTGGTCCCTTTCTCTTCCTCCAGGGAAAAGTAAATAAACCTTTTCTTTCTATCCTAATCTCTGTCTGGAGAAATCTTTCTCTAAACCCATGTGCACAGGCATGGCCGCCCTAACAGTTACCAAGTGAGGTGGAATTTGGTTCTGACAAGGGGATGGGGAGTGGTAAGAATAAAGGAGGCAGGAAGAGTCTACAAGGGACCTGGCCGCCCTAAGAGTTACCAAATGAGGTGGAATTTGGTTCTGACAAGGGGGTGGGGAGTGGTAAGAATAGGGGAGGCAGGAAGAGTCTACCGGGGACCGGAGTCCCACAAGGCCCTGGGCCTTCTGACCTCAGGCACCAGGAGCCTTGGAAGGGCTTCCAGCAAGCAAGGGGCAGGAACCAAGTTGAACTTTTTAAAACATTACTTTGTCCACTCCACGCCCACTAGAATGGCTAAAATCAAAAAGACAATGACAAGTTCATTAAATACATTCTGAATAAATGAACAAACCTGGGATCGGGAAACAGGGCCGCACGAGCACAGTCACAGCCCTAGTAAGACAGAGCTGGGCACCCTCGACCCACACACGGTCGTGAAACGAATGAACGAATGAATGGCACAGCTGAGGACAAAGCGGCTAGAACTCAGACTCCTTGTGCTACCCACCAGAGTCATCCCTGTGACAGCGTTTCCCTCCAGAAACCCCAAAGCCCCACTTCTCTGTGTCCCTCCTCACCTGCCGGGGGCTCACAATGATGCTGTTGGATTTTGTCCCCGGTTTCGGGGCCTGGTTGGGGGTCTCTCCTGCCAGGGGTTCTGGCCCCGTGGGGCACGTGACTCCAGCGCCTCCCAGAGGTCGTGAGATGGCATATTCGGCGTAGGTTTGAGGGGTCGCCTGGGCTGAGGTGTCCACGGTGGGAAGGCTCCGTGTGGACTTGAATAAGGGCTTGGCCTGTGGGGAGAAAGAAGCTGTGGAGGGGACCCCGGAGGGAACACAGGAGCCCCTGTGAGTCCGTCCCCCTTCCTCAGGTTGGCCCATACTCTTTCCTCCCCATGTCCCTTCCAGAGGCAACGCCATAAGGGCTGGGAACTCTGAATCCAGCCCTTTCTCCCCACCTCTTGCCTCCGCCCTGGTCTCACCCACCATCCCCTCTCCCTTGGGCCACTAAAGTCACCTCCTCACCAGCTCCCTGTCTACACCCTCGCCCCCCAACAGTCTGTGCCCTACAATAAGTCATCATGTCCCTCCTCTGCTCAGAGTCCTTGGGTAGCTCCTGCCTCCGGGTAAAAGCCAAAGCTGTCACCACAGCCCATGAGGCTCTAGATCGGGCCCTGCCTCCCTGTCCCAGGGACCATGCCTCCTACCCCTTTCCCCTGCTGTCTCTACTCCCACTCCGCTGGCCTTCCAACTCGTCTGGCTCTCTCTGACCGCAGGGCCTTTGCAGTCTGTTCCCTCTCCCTGCAGATGTCCGCAGCTCACTTCCTCACCTCTTTTACGTCTTTGCCAAGACGTCACCCGGTCGGCAAGGCCTTCCCTTGACCCTCCTATCTAAGGAAGCTCCTCTCCCTACGGCACTCTATATCCTTAGCCCACTTTCTCTTTCTTCACAGCATGTGGCAGCCAATACTCAGCACCAGTGGATTGTTTTTCTGTGGGAAGGAGCTGTCAGTGTTGCCAGAACCTTCGATTTACCAAAAGATGTCAAAAGCACAGATTTTTGTTTTTCTAATTGCAAAACCTTCCAATTCTTAAAAGTGAACAACAAATTCACGTCTTGAAAAATCACGGTGCTGGACACATAAAACATATCTCAGGGCCACCTGCTGGTTGCCAGTTTGTGGCCTCTTCCTTGGAAGGAAGAGGTGATTCTTAGAACCACCCTCCCATTTTACAGGCAGGGAAACAGACCTGGAGAGGACAAAGGGTGCTTTTCCCAGGGCCACTCTGGCCCCAGCATCTCCTAATCCGCACTGTGGTCCCACAGGTCCCTTCCTGTCCCCTTACTTTCAACATCCCCCAGCTCCTCCTCGCCCTACCCCTGCAGGAGGGACCTTATCCTCGTCCAGTGGTATGACAAATTTCTTCCTTGTGGGTGGCCCGGCAGGCCGCGGCACCCCCTCTTCGTCCTTCCCGGGGTCCATCAGGAGCCTAAGAGGGAAGACATGGCGGCAGGAGCCAGTGAGACATCGGCATCTGCAGTCCCAGCCCCTCAGCAGGTACCCCCACTCACAGCCGTCCCCCAAAAAATATCCCAGGGTTCCACGGCCTCAATCCCCAAATACTCGGCGCCTGAGCTTCTACAAAGCCCCGCCCCATTGAACCTCCACCTTCGGCTCGCCCCGCCCCTCGCGGTCCCCAGGTACTGTTCGCTCCGCCCCCGCTGCTCCCCGCCTCGGGTTGTCCCGGCCCCCAGGGCTTGCACCCGGACGCCACCCCCACCCCCTCGTGCCGTGTCGTCCATAGCTCAGACACCGCAATGATTGGCTTCTGCGACCGCCAATCGCCAACCTCCGCTTCCCGCCCCTCTCGCCCCGGCCTCGCGGTCTGAGCACCGCGAAGACTCACCCGCTGGCCCTGAGGCGACGAAGAAAAGACCAGAGGGGGACCGAGTCGTCCCACCGCCAGCCCGGCCAGCGCGGCCCCAGGCTCGCCACACTTCCGGCCTCTCTGGCTCTCGGGCCCGCCCTCACCGCTCCCTAGTTGGGTAGAGCATAGAGTTGGGCGGTCCCGGGCACCTCTCTATGGTCCTGGAGGACCGCGGAGGTTTCGGGAGGAGAGAGTCGTGGGACTGAGGGCCCCGCTCCCAAGCGGCTCAGTTCCAAAGCGTTTATTGAGCCGTTGTGTGCCCGGGCACCCGGCCCCGGCAGGGCTCAGTGAAGAGATGGCAGACGGTCAAACTTGTTCCCTCCTCTCAGTACGGAGAGACTTGGGGTTTGAATCCCAACTCTGCAATTGACCTAGCCTCAGTTTCCCTATTCATTCATTTATTCCACACCCATTGCCCAAGCGCCTCCTTTGTTCCTGGCACTGTGCCTGCCGGCGCTAGTGACACAGCAGTGACCAACGACAGCCCTGCGCTGTTCTCTCGGAGCTTATAGTCCAGCGAGAGAGACAGACGCGTTCGCGTTTCCCAACAGTGACGACCCAGAACGGGCAGGGCTGGGATGGGAGACCTCGGAGGGCTGTGGGACTGGGGTTGGGGGAGCGCCTGACCCAGCCCAGGAGTCAGCAAGGGCTTCCTGGAGGAAGCGACATCTGAGCGGAGACCTGGTTGATGAGTTAGTATTAGTCATTTCCTGAAGGGATAGTATCACGCTGTTCCAACTTGCAACTCTCTGATTACTAAGGAAATAGAACATTTTTTTGTGAGTTTATTGGTTTTATATATTTTGCCTTCTGTGAATTGCTTATTCATATCCTTTGCCCATTTTTTAAATGGGTTCTATGCCTTTTTTATTATTATTAATTTGTAGGAGTACTTTACGGATTCCAATTCTAGTTCTTAGTCAGTTACATACCAGTATGTTGCAAATACTTCCTCCTAATTTGTACTTCATGTTTTAACTCTAGTTATTTTGGTCACAGAAATGCTTAGTGTTTATTTGCACCTATTCCGTCCTGACTTTTGCTTTTGGTATGTTGTTTAAGAGCCCTGCTATAATGCAAGGTCATCAGTATATATTCTGTCATTTCTATTAATACTTTATTAGTTTTGATTTTATGATCTGTCTTTAATCCATGTAAGATTTATTTTTGAAAGTGCACCGAGGTAGGTGTTTACGATGGATGTAGCCGAGTGTCTCAAACTGACCTCCTATTTTGACATCCTACCTTTATCATGTACCAAATTCCCTTATACACACAGGTCTATTTCTGACATTTCTGTTATCTTCAGTGATCTCTTTGTTTCTCGCATCCAGGTGGATGACCGTCTTCTGTGTCTCTTCACAACAGTCTTCCATCTCTGGGTGTCTGTCTCTATGTCTAAATTTCCCCATTGTGGCCAGGCACGGTGGCTCATGCCTGTAATCCTAGCACTCTGGGAGGCAGAGGCAGGAGAATCACTTGAGGTCAGTTCAAGACCAACCTGAGCAAGGGCGAGACCCCCTGTCTCTACTAAAAAATAGAAAAAAAAATCAGCCAGGCAACTAAAAATAGAAAAAATTAGCCAGGTGTGGCGGTGCACACCTGTAGTCCCAACTACTCAGGAAGCTGAGGCTGGAGGATCGCGTGAGCCCAGGAGTTTGAGGTTGCTGTGAGCTAGACTGACGCCACGGCACTCTAGCCTGGACAACAAAGCAAAACTGTCTCAAAAAAAAAAAATTTTTTTTTTTTTTAATTTCCTCGTTTTATAAGGACGTCAGTCATACTGGGTTAGGGCCATCCTAATGACCTCCCTTTAACTTGATTACCTTTGTTAAAGGCCCTGTTTCCAAATGGGGTCACATTCTAAGATACCAGGATTAGGACTTCAACGTCTCTTTGCAAGGGACATGATTCAACCCATAACAATTCTCTATTTCTTTTTACAGCCCTTTTCCTCCTAAATTCATTTTACTTCCGCTGGAGTACCTTCTCCACGGATTCTGTGTGAGAACATCTGTGAATAGTAACTTTCTCAGTCTTGCTCATCTGAAAATGTCTTTTGTTTTTTTCACCCTCACTCACAATTGGAATCTGGAATCCTGGGTTCTTAGTTCTTTTTCTTGCAAAACCAGAAGATATTGTTCCTCTTTCTCCCTGATGAGAAGTCTTCGGTCCACCTGATTCTTCTTCCTTCCCAGGCAGTCTGATCACTAGGTGTAATTTTCCCCCGGGGTGACTTACTAGCAGTGTGACTTTGAGCCAACAACTCATTCTCAAGGCCTGGCACCCAGAAGGGGCTACTGAACCATGTGTCATATGAATGAACAAAGAACAGAAGCTGAGCCCCAAGTAAAGTGACGTTACCACTGTGAGCCTCAGTTTCCCCATCTGCAACCTGCAACCTGCAATCTGCAGAGGTCGTGAGGATGCAATAAGACCTCAGAGTCCTGTCTTGAGATGGACTCATTCACTCATTCCTTGAATAACTAGCACATATGAAGCACCTACTATGTGCCAGGCACTGTGCTAAGCCCTGGGGACATAGCTGTGAGCAAATGAGACCAGGTCCCTGCTCTGGGGAGCTGATCTTCTCTTGGGAAAGAAAGACCGTTAAGAAGAAAATACACAAGAGTTTAGCAGCTGGGCACAGTGGCTCATGGTAATCCCAGTGACTCGGGAGGCTGAGGCAGGAGGATCACTTGAGGCCAGGAGTTCAAGACCAGCCAGGGCAACATAGCAAGATCCTTACTCTAAAAAATTTAGCCTGGCGCAGTGGCGCGGGTCTGTAGTCCCAGCTACTCCAGAGGCTGAGCCCAGGAGTTCAAGGCTGCAGGGAGCTATGATTGCACCACTGCACTCCAGCCTGGGCCACAGACTGAGAACCCATCTCTTAAAAAAATACACAGATAGCCATATATACTATGAAGAGGATAAAACACAATGATGTGAAACAGGCAATGGGGGAGGGGAGCCACACAGTCACAGAAAGGGAGCTCTATAAATAATTAATACACCCGTCAACTAAAAATCGATTGCACATTCGCTATTTCTAAGGCCTCGCAGTAACCCTCCCCTTAGGTATCACTAGCCCATTTGACAGATGAGGAAACTGAGGCCCCAGCAATGTAGAGAGGGACCATGGAAATATGTCTCTGAATCTACTGGCAGAGAGCGCCTGTCTAGAGAGAGGCCAACCGGGGTAGAAGGGCGTGACTCAGTTCTCCCCTTGGGGAATGGAATTGCCAGACTTAACCCTGCAACTCCTGCCTCTTCCGCCAGAGGGAGATGGTGCCCCACAAGAAGATTTGGAGGTGCGGGGGGCGCCGGGGCGCTCAGCCACAGTCCACACCCGGCAAGACCCCCGAGAAGGCGGCGGGCAGCCCCTTCCCATCTGCGGACCCGTTTCCTCGCCGCGAAAGTGTGGAAAAGGGGCAACTATAACGGAGTCTGTGTATTATTAGTTAAGGGCGGGGCAAAAGTTGCCCTCGGTCACTACATTATTCCCAAGTTTGATCTCTCCGCTCAATTTCAAAACCGAACCTTTGAATCCCAGATTCGAATCTTCCCGGTTCCCAGAGTCGCGAGTTCGACTCCTCGCGCTGCTCACGCGCTCGGATTCCGCGTCTTTCTTCCAAACACCCCAAGTTGGAAATCCAGCCGCGACTCAAGTTGCCCGGGTGACTTCTCGACGCCGACCCCCGCTCCCGTCCCAAACCTTCCCCGATCCTGACTTCGAGCCAGTCTTTTCTGCGCCCGGAATGGGGGGGGTGGGGAGGGAGGACCTGGAGCCCCTCGCTGCTAATTCCGCCCGAGGGGCTCTGGGCGGAGGGAACGGAAAGTGGCCAGGCCGAAGGCTCTGGAAGCGGGGGCGCGGCCGGGGGGCGCAGTGACCGGGCTGGCGTCCCCACCCGCCTCTAAACTTAGCCGCGGTGACGCGCGGCCCGGCGATCGCGGCGGGGCCGGGGACGCAGGGGGGCCCGAATGGAGGGGGGCGGCTCGGCTTGGCGAGCCTCTATTTATAGCGCCCGGAGACCGAAATAGAGCGGAGCGGAGCGGCCGGGATGACGCGGGAGCCGCCGGGGGCTGACTCACCCGGCCCCGAGCGGAGGCCCCCGGATGGGGGACAGTGGAGGCGCCTGGCCCCGACTCCGCGCCCTCCCGGCACCTCTTCTGCTGGGACATCCCAAGTCTCCACTGGATTGGCCGTGGATATGCAGCAAACGGGAAGGTCTGCAGCATGAGAGACTGAGGTTGGATCAGAGGTGGGACTTCCACCAAAGAGCCCAGAAGGGAGGAACTCTTCATACAAAAAGAGCGGTTGGGAAAGAAGGGAGATGAACCAGATATACACACCTTTTTCTTACCGGCAACAAAATCGAGACGATTGGAGGCAGAGGAATGACCACAGTGACGCTGGACAGTTGTCATTCCAGCTCATGTCCCCTTCTCCACTTTCCATGATTCCTTGCATGCTGTTTCCATTCCCTAGAATGCTCTTCCCTGCCTTCTCAGCCTCAGGAACTCCTGTACCCTGGAGACCTGGTACCTAGGACAAAACTCTGTGGCCCCACTGAACTGGGAGCCCCATAGAGGCACAGCCAGGGCCTTCTCGGTCATCACCACGTCCCCAGCACCGCTCAGCACTATACAGGCCTTAGGAGAGATGAATTGCATGAATAAAAGGTGTTGGTAATAAACTAAAATGATGTTTCCCAAATTACAATAGCAAATGTTGATTTTATGGTGTGTGCCAGGCATGATTCTGAGAGGTAGCTCCTATGGGACTTGCTACAGTTCCTCGAGGGATGTGCTTTTATTATTTTTATCATCATCGCCCCTGTCAGAGATGAAGAAACCAAAGCTCAGAGGGGCTGTAAGTCCTGATCTCGCTCTGCTTATAGTCAGAGCTGTCTCAAACCTAGGTCACCTGGCTCCGAGGGTGTTCGCTTCCCGACACACACACCTCTGGGCTCTCTAGAACCCCAAACTAGGGAGGGATTCTCAAAGTGCAGCCCACAGAACCCCGGGGGGCGGGTTCCTCAGCACCCTTGCAGGAGTCTTACAATGTCAAAATTATTATTCTAATAATAATAAGACACTTACCCACCTTTTCCACGTGCATTGAGTCTTGCGTACACGGCGCAGCTTGCACGAACCCCAAGGGACCCAACACAGAAGCGGATGTGAGGACCCAGGTCTCTTCTGTCAAGCCCAACATGAAAGCGATTTGCAGCAATCAAAACATCAGGGCCGGGCGCGGTGGCTCACGCCTGTAATCCTAGCTCTCTGGGAGGCCGAGGCGGGAGGATTGCTTGAGCTCAGGAGTTCGAAACCAGCCTGAG
>NW_012149952.1:2516865-2520390 GCF_000956105.1 Propithecus coquereli
TGTGCCAAGGCCCTGTGGCAGGAAATCGCTCAGTGAGTTTGAGAAACATAAAGAAGGTCCCTGTGGCTGGAGCAGAGGGAGGGAGGGGGAGGGTAGCAAGAAATGGTTAATTAACACACAGATCATGCAGGACCTTGGTGACTGGTGAGTATTTGGGATTTTATTCTCAGTGGAGAATGGACCATACTCGGGGCAAGGACGGAAGCAGGAAGCCCAGTGTGGAAGCCACTGGAGTCACCCAGGAGAGATTGGATGGTAGCCTGACTAGGGTGGTGGGAAGTCAGGCAGCATGTCAGTTTCGAGGTGGGGTGGAATGGCAAAAACACGAACCGGAAGAGCAGACTGGGGAGGAAGGCTGGGAGTTCTCACTGAGCTTAGGGTCCGAGGAAACTCTGAGACAACCCGGTGGGAATGCCCAGTAGGCAGGAGGAGCTCCAGGCTCAAGACTGAAATCTGAGAGTCACCAGTGTAGGTGCAGATGGTATTTTTCTAGTTTAACTCTTTTCTCTATTATAATTTCTATTATAATCAGAACTTAATAAATATTGTTGGTTGATCTCCTAACAGGCAACCTGGCCAGATTCTCATATTACAATAGTTTGTGGATTCTCTTAGTTTTTTTCCTGAAAATGATCCAAACGGCGGCTTTCTCTCTTGCCTTCCGATCTTTGTAATTCGTTTCTTTTTCCTGTCTTATAGCATTTGCAGAGACTTCCAAGGACTGTGTTAAACAGCAAAGTGGATCAATTCTCAGTTACTCCACACCACGACCCTCTCAGCTGGCTTATCTCATCATCCCCATTTTATGGGGGTTGGGGGATGCTGAAGCACAGAGAGGTTAGGCTCTTGTCTAAGGTCACACAGCATTTAAGCAACCAAACCAGGACTCCAAGCAAAGCTCTTGTTCTCAGCCACTGGCTTGAAAGAAACTGAATAAACATTCTGTATTTTTTTCAAATAGGCAAAATACCCTGCAAATTTCCTCAGTGATCCCGGAGCTTAGATGGGAAGCTCAGAGCCTGAGGTCTCATTCAGGCCCCGTCCTCTCTCTGAGCCTCAGTTTCCTTCCTTCCTCCTGTGAGGGAGGGTTGAAAGAAATGGTCCCTGAAAGCCATGGAAACTCTGCCTTTGGGGTGGAGGGGACAGGTCCCCAAATAGATTGTATTCGTTTCCTAATGGCTGCCATAAGAAATTACCAACTTAGTGGTTTAAAGCAAGAGAAATTTATTCTTTCACCGTCCTGGAGGCTGAAATTCCAAAGTCAAGGTGTCAGCAGGCCACAGTCCCTCCAAAGGCTAGGGGAGAGGACCCTGCCTTGCCTCTTCCTGCTCTGGTGGCTCTAGATGTTCCTCGGCTTACCGCAGCATCAAGCTCTCTGCCTCCCTGGCCACGTGGCTTTCTCCTCTTCTGTGTCTTACAAGGACAGTCTCTGCTGGATTTAAGGCCCACCTAGATAATCCAGGGTGACTCCACTTTGAGATCCTTAACTTTTTTTTTTTTTAATAGAGATGGGGTCTCACTCTTGCTCAGGCTGGTCTCGAACTCCTGACCTCCAGCGATCCTCCCGCCTCAGCCTCCCAGAGTGCTAGGATTACAGGCGTGAGCCACCGCGCCCCACAGAGATCCTTAACTTAATTACATCTACAAAGACCCTTTTCCCCAATAATGTCACAGTCACAGGTTCCAAGTGCACATATCTTTGGTGGGGGCGGGGAGGGCAACACTCAACCCACTACTCAGATGACAACAGAAACATGAGGAAAATACGAGGCCAGGTTTGGACCGGGAGATGTGCAAACATCGGGGATGGCGGGGCACTTGTCCTTTAAAGGAGTGTCTCATTCTTCAACTGCTAATGTGAGCTCAAGAAATGTTCTCTCTCACTCCAAGTGACAGTAAAAGCCAATGAGTGCCGTGGCGTCAGCCTAGCTCACAGCAACCTCAAACTCCTGGGCTCAAGCGATCCTCCTGCCTCAGCCTCCCGAGTAGCTGGGACTACAGGCATGCGCCACCATGCCTGGCTAATTTTTTCTATATATATATATTTTTAGTTGTCCAGATAATTTTGTTTCTATTTTTAGTAGAGATGGGGTCTCACTCTTGGTCAGGCTGGTCTCAAACTCCTGACCTTGAGTGATCCACTGGCCTCGGCCTCCCAGAGTGCTAGGATTACAGGTGTGAGCCACTGAGCCCGGCCCCCTATTCATTATTTTTCTTCTGCTTGCTATGGACTTGTTTTGTTCTTTTTTAAAAGGATTTTGAAGTGGCATATTAATTTTAATTTTCCAGATCATTTCTTTCTATTTTTTGGTAGAGACGGGGGGTCTCACTCTTGCTCAGGCTGGTCTAGAACTCCTGACCTTGAGTGATCCACTGGCCTCGGCCTCCCAGAGTGCTAGGATTACAGGCGTGAGCCACCGCGCCCAGCCGCACCCGGCTATTTTTAAATGAATCAATAAATATTTCTTAAATTTCTCAGTTGTGATTTTTTTTTGGTAGAGACGGGGGGTCTCACTCTTGCTTAGGCTGGTCTAGAACTCCTGACCTTGAGTGATCCACCCACCTCGGCCTCCCAGAGTGCTAGGATTACAGGCGTGAGCCACCGCGCCCAACCGCACCCGGCTATTTTTAAATGAATCAATAAATATTTCTTAAATTTCTCAGTTGTGATTTTTTTTTTTTTGAGGCAGTGTCTTGCTCTGTCCCCCTGGCTAGAGTACAGTAGCATCATCATAGTTCACTGCAACCTCAAACTTCTGGGCTCAAGCGATCCTCCTGCCTCAGCCTCCCCAGTAGCTGGGACTACAGGCGCACGCCACCATGCCCAGCTAGTTTTTCTATTTTTTGTAGAGACAGGGTCTTGCTCTTGCTTAGCCTGATCTTGAACTCCTGACTTCAAGTGATCCCCCACAACCACCAGCTCTGCCTCAGCCTCCCAGAGTGCTAGGATTACGGGCGTGAGCCCAGCCTGTTTTGATTTCTAATACAGTAAATATTGATAGATATTCTCCACGCCAACAAAAACTCTTTGGAGGCCTCAAAAATTTTTAAGAGCATAAGTGGTTCTGTGACCAAAAAGTTTAAGAATCACTGAACTAATAATCATACAAACCTGATAAGTACCATGAAGGCCAAGAATATGGGGATATGAGTTTAACTGTGGGGGGAAGAGTGGATGGGAGGGCAGGAGGGGCTTCTCTGTCAATGGAGCATTTAAGAGACCTGGGGGCTGGCCTCGGTGGCTCACGCCTGTAATCCCAGCACTTTGGGAGGCTGAGGCAGGAGGATCGCTTGAGTCGAGGAATTCAAGACCAGCCTGGGCAACATAGTGAGATCCCATCTTTACAAAAATAAAAATAGAAAAAATTAGCTGGGCATGGTGGCGCATGCCTGCAGTCCCAGCTACCTGGGAGGCTGAGGCAGGAAGATCGCTTGAGCCCAGGAGTCTGAGGCTGCTGTGAGCTATGGTTGTGCTACTGCACTGCAGCCTGGGTGACTGAGTGACACTCTATCTCTTAAAAAAAA
>NW_012149952.1:2524007-2529289 GCF_000956105.1 Propithecus coquereli
GAGACTCTGCCTCAAAAAAAAAAAAATTTTTTTTAAATAATAATTAACAAATAAAAATACAGCCTTTAAAAAGAAGGAAATTCTGCCATGCACAGCAACATAAATGGAACTGCAGGGCATTATGCTAAGTGAAATGAACCAGGCACAGAAAGACAAGTAACACATAATCTCACTTTTAGTGGAATCTAAAAAAGTTGATCTCATGGAAACAGAGTACAAAGATGGTTGCCAGAGGCTGGGGAGGAGGAGAAATGGGGAAAGGGAAGATATTGGCCAAAGGGTACAAAGTTTCACTCAGATTGGAGGAATACATTTAAGTGATCTATTGCACTGCATGGTGACCACAGAAATTGCTAAAATAGATTTTTAAACTTATTTTTGTAATTGACATGTAATAATTGTACACACTTACGGGGTACAGAGTGATATTTCAATAATGTATACAATGCCTAATGATCAATTCAGGGTAATTAACCAGCCTGAGCAAGAGCAAGAACCCCCTCTCTACTAAAAATAGAAAAATTAGCCGGGCATGGTGGCGCATGCCTGTAGTCCTAGCTACTTGGGAGGCTGAGGCAGGAGGATCACTTGAGCTCAGGAGTTGGAGGTTGCTGTGAGCTAGGCTGACGCCACGGCACTCTAGCCTGGGCAAAAGAGTGAGAGCCTGTCTCAAAAAATAAAAATAAAAATCAGGGTAATTAGCATACCCATCAGCTCAAACGTTTATCATTTCTTTTTGTTGGGAACAATCAAAATCCTATTTTTCTAGCTGTTTGAAAATATAAAATATATTATTATTGGCCAGGCTCAGTGGCTCACGCCTGTAATCCCAGCACTTTGGGATGCCGAGGAGAGAGGATCACTTGAGACCAGGAGTTCGAGACCAGCCTGGGCCATATAGCCAGACCCTGTCTCTACAAAATAATTAAAAAATGTATCTGGGCGCAGTGGCACTGGCCTGTAGCCCTAGCTACTCAGGAGGCTGAGGAAGGAGGATGGCTTGAGCCCAGGGAGCTATGACTGTGCTACTGCACTCCAGCCTGGGTGACAGAGGAAGATCTTGTCTCTAAAAAAAAGGAAAAAAATAAGTTACTGTTGACTGTAGTCACCCTACAGTGGTCTAGAACACTAGACCTTATTCCTCTTATCGAGCTGTAATTTTGTATCTGGTAACCTCCCTCCGCTTACCCTCCCTCCCCCTTCCCCTTCTCAGCCTCTAGTAACTAGTTTTGCTAAAATAGATTTTTAAAATTCTCAACACACAAAAAATGGCAAGGTGGTGAGGTGAGGGATATGTTAATGAGCTTGATCGCATATTTCCATAATGTGTGCGTGGATCAAATATTCGCATTGTGTCCCATAAATATACACAATTATTCTTTGTCAATAAAAATTTAAAATTAGGGCCAGGTACAGTGGTTCAGGCCTGTAATCCCAGTGCTTTGAGAGGCCAAGGTGGAAGATTGCTTGAGGCCAGAAGTTCAAGGCTGTAGTGAGCTATGATCATACCACTGCACTCCAGCCTGGGCGACAAAGTGAGACTCTGTCCCTAAATAAATAAATTTTTAAAAATGAAAAAAATAGTTATACATATGGTTTGCACGATATTTCTCATGGACAGTGCTGGCTCATGGAACTTGCCTTCTTCGTTTGGGAGGACATCGGGTGCTGGGGTGCCATTTTTTTTTTCTGGGGCCATCGAACCTCAACAAGGTAACTCTACCAGCTAGGCTGAGTGAGGTCCTGAATTCAAATCCTGGCTCTTCAAATCATAGCCCTCCCAGGCTATGATTCCTTCAATGAGTCACTTGCCCTCTCTGAGCCTCAGTTTCTTTATCTTGAAACTAGGAATGGTTGTTTCTGTCCCCTGAGGGTGTTAGGGGACAGAATGAGATCGTGCATGCAGAGGGCTTAGCACACTGCCTGGTGTGACTGGGGGGGGAGGCAGGGGCCCGGCCTAGGTGGAGGAAGTGATGGCAGGTTTCTCAGGGGAGGGGATGGTTGAGTTGGACCTTGAAGGATGGGGAAATGTTCACTAGGTGGGGAAAAGCATCCTGGGCAAAGGGAACAGAATGTCTAAGGTTGGGAGGCATGGCAGAGCATAACCCATTTGGGAAAAGGTGAGACGTTTGGGTATTGTTTGAGGGCAGAGTGAATCTGTGTTTGGGGAAAGGTAGGGGGTGAGAGATGAGGTTGCAGAAGGCAGCTGGGTTCAGGCCACTCAGCCTTGTAGGTCAAACCACTGAAGCACTAGGGAGCCATAGCAGGCTTCGAGCAGGGGAGGGACCTGACCAAGGGGTGGGCTTGTGGTTTAGCCAGATCCCTCTGGATGGAAGGGGGCGGGACCAGGGCAGGAGACCAGAGACGAGGCTGGGGCACAATGAAGTGGGGCTGGGGGAACACATGAAATCTTTGAAAGACAGAATGGGGAGAAGTGACGGGCTGTGGGAGGTAAGAGGGGGAGGAAAGCATGTGGGACGAGGCCCTGGCCTCTGATTTGGGTGACAGGGTCAACAGGAAGACTGTGCCTGAGCTGGGAACCTGGAGGGAGGAGGCATAGTTATGGCGGAAGCCGAGTCTAGGTGCAGGACAATGGTGGGGCTGAGACCAGGACGTCATCAGTGCTCGGACGGGGCCAGAATCGTGACAGTGGGAGAAGGCGGAGGGCGTGGTCGGATGACTTCACTGCAATGGGCTGAAGTCATGTGCCCTCCCACCCGTATGCTGAAATCCCAACCTCCAGTGTGATGAGGGTGGGGCCCTCATGAATGGGATCAGTGCCCTTATAAAAGGGACAACAGCAGTCTGCAACCCAGCGGAGAGCCCTCGCCACGCTGGCATGCTGCTGAAGAGACTTCCCACCTCCAGGACTGGGGGCGACATGATTCTGTTGTTTCTGAGCCTCCCCGTCCCTGCAGTCTACTGTACTTTGTTACAGCAGCTGAGCTAAGACCCTCACCAGCAGCCAGCAACGTCTGTGGAACAGACACCACCCAGGACAGCAGCCTCTGAGCCCAGGCTCTCTCTGGTTGTCATCTGGTCTATGCCTGGGGACACAGAGATAAGCAGGCTCAGAGCCCCCAGAGGCCAGCCAGCCCGAGGGGAGGGGGAGCCCAGAAGCACACCACAGGAGGCATGGAGTCCCAAGCAGCCCATGCCTCCACCGTGTCACAGCGTGTGATGCATGCAGGCCCCAGAGGACACGGTGATGCATCCCGAGGACTAGGAGCTGTGAGGAATGTCAGGACCAGTTCTTAGGCGGCTTGGAGAGGAAAGGTAAATTAATCAGAAGTATCTCAGCTTCACATGCCAACTGGTTTAGGGAAATATATTTGCACATCAAAAAAAAAAAGAAAAAGTCAAGTGGTAATACCAGCTGAAGTCATAGCTTGATCCAAGGGCTCAACTGATGACATGAAGTCTCTGTCCCTTCTCTGGGTTCCATATTTCTCTGTGATCTTTTTTTCTCAGACAGACTCTCCTTGAGATAGTAAAGTTGGCCTCAGCAGCTCCAGGCTCACATGCCTCCGTCTTAGCAATCCCATAGGGAAGAAATGTTCCCTGCCTAACGGTTCCAGCAAAAATCCCAGGGCCACCATTCACTGGCCCCAGTTGGGTCACATGCCTACCCCTGAACCAATCACTATCATCAGAGGACAGAGGAACTAGAATGCTCTGATTGGCTGGGGCTGGGTCAAGTGCCCTTCCCTGGAAGGGGAGGATGGGCTGAGCCCCAAGACAAGCAGGTGAACCGAGATTTAGAAAGGGCTAGATTCCCAAAGGACGAGCTGGATGTCATTGGCAGAAGGCAAGCAAAGTCACAGATGCCCACGTGGCTGAGAGGTGGGAGAAGTGGGGAAACAGACTTCCTTGTCTGTTAGCAGGGGATGGTATCTTACCCCCTAGGGCTGGGGTGAGCATTCAGTGAAATAATTCAGGTGAGGCATTTAGCAGACTGCGTGGCAGAGAGTAGGTGCTGGAAAAATGTTAGCTATTATTTTAAAAATATTAATCAACATTACTACTGCTAATGATAAGCAGTAGCTATATGCTGTAAGGTAATGAGCTCCCAGGTCCAGGAAGCAACCAAGCTGGAGCTGAGAAAACACACAGTGGAAGCTCATGCTATCTACAATCTGCAAGCCCAGTCTCCACCTGGCTCCTCTTTAGGCTTCTGTCTCCAGATGTAGGAAACGGTTAAGGTGGTTGAACGAACCAAAGGTGTCATCATTCGGGTTGCAGTTAAATGTCACTTCCTCAGAGAAAGGTCTTCTCTGACTACTCTTAGCAAAGCATCCCTTTTATTTTAATATGTCATCCTATTTTATTTTCCTTACAGCGCTTACGACAATCTGAAATCATATTCATTTACTGTCTGTCTCCCCTTTAGAACGTCAGCCCCATGAAGGGAGGGATCTCGGTTTGTTCACTGCCCTGTCCCCATTTGCCTAGCACAGCGCCTGGCACACAGCAGGTCTTTGATAAATACATATTGAATGACTAGAGAAATACTACTAATAAATACAAATAGTGCCCAGTTTTCTGAGAGGTAGTGAGTTCCCCATTAAGGGAGGTGTCCAAGCTGAAGCTGAACGATCTGTACTTTGCAATTGATGCTGCAAGGCCCCAAACCAGTTCCTCTCCGGACCTCGGTTTCCTCATTTATAAAATGAATGTGGGTGACTCAAGAAGGTTAGAATTTTTAAAAAATGTAAAATAAATGAATACAATGGGTGTGGGCAGATGGGCTCCTAGCCCGCCCCTGCCTGCGACCCCCGCGGGGGCCAGCAGGGGGCGCGGGGCCCCTGCCCAAAAGTCCGCGGTGGACGCGTCTCGATGTCCCT
Source organism: Propithecus coquereli (assembly GCF_000956105.1). Classification (NCBI taxonomy): domain Eukaryota; kingdom Metazoa; phylum Chordata; class Mammalia; order Primates; family Indriidae; genus Propithecus; species Propithecus coquereli. The sequence continues at coordinate 2,528,852 of NW_012149952.1, forward strand.
GGAACATTCTGCGCCCCGCCGGCTTCTGGGCGCTGGGGAACGCAGGGGGCGTGCGCGGATGCGGAGTGTCCAGGGCGCGCAGTCCGGGCGCGTCGCCGTGCGGGGCGCGGGAGGGACGTGACTCAGACGCGCGCTCCCCGGGCCCCCAATTCTCGCGAGGGGGCGCGCACGGCCTCGGGAACCCGCGCGGCGCCGCGTCCATTTTTACCCCAGCGCAGCTAAAAATAGTCGCCGCACTCGGAGCCGAGCCCGAAATAGCGGCCCCCAGATAAGGCAGGACGACTCAGCGCTTCCGGGGAGCGGAAGGGGGAGGCAGTGGGGGGGCGCCGGTGCTGGGCTCTGCCTGGCCGAGCAGGCTCCACCGTCCCCAGCGCACCCCACTCGGTCCTCGCCCCCAACTGCGACCCCCCCGCCCTGCCACTGGCCTCGCTTCATCCC
>NW_012149952.1:2529339-2530478 GCF_000956105.1 Propithecus coquereli
CCCGCGTCCCCTACATGACAGCCTTCCTCTTGTCCCGCCCCCATCCTCAGCTTCACCTCCATCCCTCATCTCTGGCCACTCCCTATCTTAATTGTCATTCCCAACCCTGCCCCCCAACTGTGTCCCAACTGGCATTCATCCCCATCCCCCAAACTGCCCCACTCCTGTCCCTGTTCTCCCTTCCCACCCATACCAGGGACCTCCTGCCTCCGTGCCTCTGCCCCCTCCCGTCGCCATCCTCCAGGCAACCTCTTTGGGGGCGGGGCGGGGTGCGGGGAGGTCACAGGAGCCAAGAGCACAAGCCCAAGCCTGGGGCTGAGGGTCTGACTTTGGGGTTCGTTTCCTCAGTGGGCAGGGCTTAGGCTTTGCTGGGTCTGGGGAGGACTAAGTCTGGGCCAGTCTCAGGACTGAGATGAGGCATGGCCGGCATCGGGGCTCATCCTGTGACCGAGGTCCAGACACAGATCCTCGGTCACTAAAGTTGAAGTCACTGTGTCACCAGAGTCAGGGCCCAGCCTGGGACCCACTGCTTTGCTCACCCATCCCAACTCCGCTGAGATTCTTTCTTCCCCTGGGAGTCCGTCATTGGACTCAACAGCTCCCGGCAGGGTCCGGGAACAGCCAGATGCTACTATCCCTGGGCCTAGGTCTGCCCTTTGCACTTGGATCCGGAAGGCACCTTCCCATTCTGCCATCCTGCGACTCCTTCAGTGCCTACTCCATCGATCTTGGGCCTCAAGGAGCAACAATGCATTCTCTGGAGGTTCAAAGCCAACATTCTGCATCTTCCAGTCTCTGAAATATATCACAGGGGAGAGGAACTGTTCTGTCCTGCATGGCCCCAGGGAGCAGGGTGTAGTAGACATGTTGGTTCAGTGCAAATTTAGGCAGAACTGCTTGGCTGTGGATGGGAGGCAGCCACAAGTGGTGGTAAGGTCCTTGTCCCTGGAGGACACCAAAAACTCCAGCCAGGTGCCCACTGGAGGAGGAAGGAGCAGGTGTGAGATAAAGTTTCAGAGTCAGTCCAGAGATGGTAATTTTTTTTTTTTTTTTGACAGATTCTCACTCTTTTGCCCGGGCTAGAGTGAGTGCCGTGGCGTCAGCCTAGCTCACAGCAACCTCAAACTCCTGGGCTCAAG
>NW_012149952.1:2530857-2540807 GCF_000956105.1 Propithecus coquereli
CTCCCTCTGATCCCCACTTCTCAGTGTGAACTATTTCTTGTGTGTCTTGGCCAGTAGCACTCACTGAGTGCTTGCCGTATCCCATGTTAAGCCCATCATAGAAGACAGCGAGTTCCAATCACTACCCAGTGAGTGGGCCAGACACCATGCTATGCCCATTTTAAAAATGGGAAAACTGAGGCTTGGAGAGGTGCAGGGATGTGTCCTTTTGAGGGCCTGGCTTTGAAGGTTTTTTCAAAGTTGAATGAGATCAGAGAGGCAAGGGTCATGCCAGGGCATGAATCCCAGAGAGCTGCGGTGAGGGTGGGGGATTCAAGGAAGGCTGCCTGGAGGAAGAGTGAGAGTAGCCAGGAAATCACCCTCCAGAACTTTCTGATGGAGGGCTTGGATGGAAGTAGAACACTCTCTGGGAGGCCGAGGTATCACCAGCAGCAGATCAGCGCCCCCTCCTCAGGCCCGCAGGACCCCCAGAGGTATTGATAGGAGGGCAGAGGCTGCTTGATGACAAGTCAGGGACACATCTGTGACAGCACAGGCTGTTATGAAGTCTGAGTGATTCGCCAACTGCCTGATATGACCAGCATCTCCAGTCATGCCTTGTGGGGGGGATGAGGATGGGAGGAAGTGACAGGCCATGGGGGATTGAGGGGGACGTAGGCATGCAGAGGCCAGGGACTCAGGAGCTGAGGGATGTGTCTCCCGGAGGGCTGGGTCTAGTGGAGGAGGTCAGGCTTCAAGGAGGCCCCGCTGGGCCTCCTTGTCACAGTCACTTTGGGTTGGGCTGCTGGGATCAGGGACTTCTGTTGCGTTCACTGCTGTGTCCCCATCACCTAGGGCAGTAACTGGGACACTGTAGGTGCTCAATACATCTTTGTTGCATGAATGAGTCAAATGAAAGGGGTCAGCACTCTCTGGGACTCAGTTTACCCTCTTGACTAACAGCCGTGGCCATTGGGCTGCCTCAACCAAGGGCGTCGTTAAGAATACTCCTCCCCACCCTACGTCTCCGATGCCACACCTCGCTTCTGCACTGGGATGCGAGCGAGCAAGAGAAAGAGTTCGCGCCTTCCGTGGGCCCCGCCCGCTTGTGACGTCACCTGCCGCTCGCCGCGGGATCCCGACCCGTGCCCCTCCCTTGGGACGGGGTGGACAGGAACCCGGGAGTCCAGACTCGGGCCCTCCCCCGGGAGCAGGCGGCCCTGGCAGGATTACGCAACCGGTCGCCGCGTCCCGAGGGAGGTCGCCGGACGTCCTGGCCCGGCCGGGGACAATGGGCGAGGACTGCCCCTCCTGCGGGCGGCTGGAAGTGGCAAGGGCTCCCCGCTTCTGATTCACCCTCGTTTCCGGCCCGTTTCGGCCTCTTCCTTCTCCGCAGGGATCCTTATCTCCCCCCCGAATTCTCTCCCCTCACTCCTCGTACCCCCCACAATTCAGCTCTTTCCCCGACCCTGCCAATCTCTTTCCTGTACGCCCCGCACCCCCTCTTTCAGACCTCCTAACTCCACCGACCCCCCGCCAAATCCCTGCCCTCACACCCGTCCCTTGTCGTTCCTGAATGCCCTGATCTTCCAGTTTTCCTTGTCCCTCCGTCATTCACCCTCCCGGGCCCCCTTCCAGCTCCCTCAGACTCCCCTCCCGTCCCCGCCCTCCCAGGCCCGTCCCTCGGCTCCCCCAAACTTTGCCGGGTAACTGTGTCTGCCCAAGCTCCTCCCCGCTCCCCTCAAACTGACCCCAGATACTCTTTCGCGTCGCCTAATTCCAGCCTCCCAGCCCCTTTCTGTCTCCCCGAAACTGCCCCAATGTCCCTACCTCGTCCCCCAAATCCTGTCCTCCATTCCCCCCCTCCCCAAGCCAGGCGCCCTGTCCCCCGGCCGCCCGCGGCCCTCCCCGCCCGCTCCCACGCCGGGCGCGAGTTCCCAGGCCGCCCCCCCGCGGTGGCCCAGAGACCCAGTTTGCGGCGACAAAACACTGGTCTCCGGGCAACAGGCCCCGCCCGCCCCGGGCGGCGAGCTGCCAGCCGGGCCGCGGGGGGCAGGGCGGTCGGCGGGGCGCCGGGCGGGGACTGAGACCTGGAGGGCGAGGCGAGACCCAGCAACGCGGAAACACAGAGATCGGGGCCCCGGAGCAAGAAACTCGGAGAAGCGCGTGGAGGCTGCAGCCCCAGGGAGCTGTTGGGACGCTGAGATCAGGAGAGACCACGCGACAGATCGAGCAGGGAAGAGGCCCAGAAATACACACAGATAGTGCGATTAAACTCAGGCAACACTGAGACCCGCACAGACGCCCCCGATGGCAGGAGAATTGGTCACTGGTCGTCAGGGCCTTTTGCACTCTGTCCCAGGGACTTCCCCTGTCTGACTCTCGGTTTCCGTATCTGTAAAATGGCGACATTAATACGCAGCGCTTAGCAAATAGGGCTGTGGTGACGATTTAGTGAATTCACACACCCAGGGCCTGTAGCACAATTCCTGGCGCATACCGTTCATCGTTCATTCAAGCAACAGATATTTATTGAGCATCTACTATATGCCAGGCACTGGTAAGCACTGTGGGTATACAGCAATGAACAGGACAAAGATCTCTGTCCTCCTGAGCTTAATCTTTGGTAGTGGGGAGGGGGGTGATGACAATAAATAAACAAATTATATAGTACATTGGAAAGGAGCAAGTCCTGAGGAAGCAGAGAGGGAGGGCTAGGGGTTGCCCTTTCAAAGGGAGTGGTTAGGGAAGGCCTAAATGAGAGCATGGTGTTTGAGCAAAGACCAGAATTTGGGGAGGTTGAAGCCATGCAGGTATCCGGGCTAAGAGCGTCCCAATCAAAGGAAACAAGTGCAGAGGCCTTAAGGTGGGCGCCTCTGGCAGTGTGGGAGGAACAGGAAGGAGGCCAGTGTGGCTGGAGCAGAGAGAATGAAGAGAGGGGACTGGCAGCAGAGGTGGTCACAGAGACCCAGGGCCGATCCTGCAGGGCCTTATGGCCAGAGTGAGACCTTTGACTTTTACTCAGTGGGGAGCCGTGGGAGGGTTTTGAGCAGAAGAGGGACAAAAGCTGATTTAGATTTTAACAGGATCCCTCTGGCTGCATGTGGGGAATAGAATTAGGAGGACAAGGGTGGAGGCGGGGAGACCAGTCACTGCAGGGGTCCAGGCAAGAGGTGATGGTGACTTGGACCAGGAGGTTGCAGGGATCAGATTCAGGAAGTGTTTGAACTTAAGAGCTTGAGAATTTGCCAACAAGCACATTCACAGCAAGTCCTCGACAGATGGCAGTACTTGCCATTGTGTTAGGTGGCACTCACAACCTCCCCATGGAAGTCATTATTATCCCCATTATACAGATGCAGAAACTGAGGTCACTCACCTTGCCCAAGGACTCATGGCTCAGGCTGGCTCCAAAGATGGTATCTCTCTATTCGGGTGGCCATTGCCAAGTCCACACATCCAGACACAACACCCGCCGTGTCTGGAGCTACATCCAAACTTCCACTCACCCATGTGAGCCCCAGGACTCCTGGAGCTGTGTTCTCTTCAGCCACACCCAGCTGAAAGCGGGAGCCGGCTGGGGAGAATGCTACCTGACTAGTGTTTGGGTTGTCAAGCAGTCAGCTATGCTGGCCTGGGACACTTGCTCAGAGGCAGGCAGGCACACGCAGAGAGGGTTCAGCCAGAAGCTCCCAGCCCCGCATCTGCCTCCCACACCCAATCACACCTGTTAAACATAGTCACACACGCACACACACACACACACACACACACACAGAAACGTGGCCCTCTTCCTCTGGAGGTGCATTTTCAGGCCGTGTGCAGAAAACACAAAATTTCTGTCTCTGTCTCTTTATGTCTCTGTAGCTCTCTGTTTGCTTTTTCTTTGGTCTCTATCTCTGTCTTGCTGTCTCTGACCTTGGTCTCACTTTGACCCAGCCGTCTCTCACCCCCAGCTCTGTCTCTCTCACTCCTCCACACTCCGGATCCTGTCCCTGCAGTAGAATGACCCTTGTCCCCTGGCCATGTGTCTCCATAGAACCTCACCTATCGTGTGGCATCAGAACCTGGCACCTGGCATTGGCAGTTCTGGCTGCCTGCTCCAACCCGCCTCGCCCCTCTGCCCGGGGGCACCTCACAAGCCTCGTCTAAGATTCTGACCCACAGCTTGTGGGTGTGGGACGGGAGAAATCCACCTTTGAACGCTCCCCCAGTGATTGGGAGCCCTGAGCACTTGCTCTAGTTACTCCACCTAATTTTTCAGACAAGGAAGAGCGAGGCCCAGAGTGGGGAGGGCTGGCCCCAGCAGCACAGCAGTCACCTTCCAGGGGCTTAGTGCTGCCGAAATTCTCCTTGGAACCCCTTTGGGAACAGGCTGATGGAAAGTTAAGTTAAATAATAAAATAAAAGAGAATCAGAGGCCGGGCGCGGTGGCTCACGCCTGTAATCCTAGCACTCTGGGAGGCCGAGCCGGGTGGATCACTCAAGATCAGGAGTTCGAGACCAAACTGAGCAAGAGCAAGACCCCCATCTCTACTAAAAATAGAAAGAAATTATCTGGACAACTAAAAATACGTATATAGAAAAACTAGCCAGGTGTGGTGGCGCATGCCTGTAGTCCCAGGTACTCAGGAGGCTGAGGCAGAGGGATCGCTTGAGCCCAGGAGTTTGAGGTTGCTGTGAGCTAGGCTGACGCCACGGCACTCTAGCCAGGGCAACAGAGCGAGACTCTGTCTCAAAAAAAACAAACAAAAAAAAAGAGAATCAGAGACAGAGATGCAGAAAGGGCCTTGGGAACAGAGGCAGAGAGTGACAGAGACATATAGAGATGGTGCAATAGGGACAGAGAGGTCAAAGGGATAGGGGTCATAAAGATGCAGAGAGAGATAGAGACACATTAAGGGTCAGAGACTGAGAAAGACAGAAAGCTGTTTAGAGGTATAGACAGACCCCCCAGGAGGGCTGTATCTTCTCTTAAACGGGACAGTATATTTGCAGCCCATGCTTTCTAGACCCTACTTCTAGAAGCAGCCAGTGCCATAGTTTGGCAATCTTAGGCTTACCAACCCAGGTCCCCTCCCCAGGCCTGATATGTACGATGCACATTAAACACGTTTATATAACCTGCCCTCTGTGCTGAATCTAGGAGCTTTACATAACCCAGCCCCGTGAGTCATGCTGCAGACATGGGGCACTGACCTGACAAGCCCAATGAGAGGGGACCCCCCGCCCAGGACCATTACCTAGAGGTGACTCGGTGAGGGATCATGGATTTCAATGAGAAGGAAGCAGAAGCTCAGAGAGGGCAAGGCACTTGCCTGGGGGCACACAGCCAGGATGCAGCAGAACAAGGATTCCAACCACATCTGCCAGTGCCTTATCACGTGCTCCTTTGTGGAGTGGAGAAAGTAATAATAAAAACACCAGCAATAACACAACAGCCCCTGTGTACTGGGTGCACTGAGTTGCAGTAAGTAGTTTACAAACACCGTCTCATTTATTCCAAAACCCGGTGAGGTAGGGACAGAACCCGGTTATTAAATAACATAATTAATTAAACCTGTTATATACGGAACACTATACTGTTTTCTTTAAAGGATTTCATACAGTCACAACTCTGGAGGTGGGAGATGTTATCACCCCCATTTCAGGAAGGAAAGACGCTCAGAAGAAGTCACAGGTCAAGGTTAGGTGGCTTGTACAATATTTAAATCCAGGTCTCTCTAGCCGCGTATCTCTGCCACCTACTCCCGTGTGTACGTGCCCACAAGTGCGCCTGTGCACACGCGCAATCACTATTGCACTAATATGTCAAATACTTTAGTTGAAATATCAACAGATCCCGCCTCATACTCTTTCTCTGCCTAACCCAGCCTCCAGTACCCCAAACCTCCAGACGCCTGGGAAGCAAAGCTATTCTTTTCCTGCAACGCCTGGGTCCCGCCCTGCAGCCCAGGTCTGCTCCTGTAAAATGCTCCTGCCCCTTTAAGACTGAGAACAGTCGGCCGGCGTTGCCCGGCAGCGCCGCTGTGGTTGCCGGGCAACGTCAACAAACTACGCGGCCGCCGTCTCCGTGCGCCCCCCCCCCCCACGCCCGCGCAGACGCTGTGACGCGACGGACTGTGGAACGCCGTCGCCTAGCAACGCGAGGGCTGTTTGTCCCGGGCTAGGCGGCGCGGCCGCACTGGGCGCAGCCAGGGCCGGCCCCGGCGGACTGACGGGCCGACCGGGAGCCCTGGGCGGGGGACTGCGGTGATGGAAGCGGGGGAGAACCGGGTCCCCAAATTGCCGGTTTCCCTTTAGACAGCCCGCCGTCTGTTGTCGCCCGCTCCTCCTGTCTGTCCCGGGACCGCCTCCGCTCGGGTATCTGTCAGTCTGCGCCCCCTCCTCCCCAGTATGTCTGTCTGTCCGGTGCCTCCCGCGCTGTGACTGTCTCATATTGCCCCAAACAATAACAACCAAATTAGAGACAGGCGCCCTTCTCTGGCCTGCGCCTTTGCCTCAGACTCCTGGGTTTATGGGTGCGTTGCGGTTTGGGGGTCCCAACCGGGGGAGCAGATGCACGGTGAACACACACACACACACACACACACACACACACACACACGGAGCCACACAGCCCGAGAGCTCCCTCCCGTTCCTTCCCCCGGTTCCCCTCGGGGTCTCTTGCCTCTTTCCTGAGCCTGTTTCACCAGACAGGCAGCCCGCGGCGCTTCCATCCTGTGTCCGGGAAGCTGTCCACAGCTGGGAGGTTTTAATAACTCATCCCCAACACACACCCCCAACACCCTCCCCCCCATACAGTAGCTTCATGTGACCAGGGCTGGGGCGAATCTCCGAACAGAGAAAAAATCGAGTGTGTGACAGCGTGAATGCACGTGACTGTAGACGAGTGACTGCTTGTGACACTGTGCGTATCTGATATTTCCTGTGTAGAGCAACTGCCTGACCAAGCCAGTGGTTTCCATGGTTCGCATCTGTGTATCTGAGCGTATGGAAATTCGTAGCCCTGCGGACCGTGTAGATGTGTCCATGCGTATGGTTGTGAGTCCGTATGTGGACATCTAGGTGAAACACTGAGTGTGTAAGTACCTGTGCACGTGTATGGTTTTGCCTCTAGCTGTGCATTTCTGGTTCTCTGTGTGTGTGTGTGTTTCTAGAGCTCTGTGTGTCACCACGCAGGTACCTGTGTTTGTGTGCAGATCATTTCTGAGTCCCTTCCATGGCACTTACCACAATTTCTAATTACATATTAATATTTATTCCTTTACTTACTGTCTGTCTCCCCCACTGGCCTGTGTGCCCTGGGAGGTTAGGGCCCGGGGCTGCCATGGTCACCACTGGGTCCCCAGCGCTGCCCTGTGCACACAGCAGGTGCTCAGTAATTCCTCGTCGAGTAAATGAATCAATGACTCGTGTGTCCATCTCAAATGCACACATCGGTGTAACCGTGCGAGTGCTTCTGTGCTTCGGGGTGGTCGTCTTCTGTGTATGGCGAGCAGCCCTGGGGGTCAGAGCACAGGAGGGTCTCTGTAGCTATGGCGGGGTGCGGAGCTCTAATTTTCAGCACCCACCACAGAATGCAACTCATATCAGGGCCTCAGTCAATATTCATGGACTTGAATGGTGTGGTCCTCTCTGCACCAGCAGTAAGGCCTCTATGTGCCTCAGATTTCTCATCTGTCAAATGGGGAGAATAATTATACCCACTCACAGGACTGTTGCGGGGGAATACATGAGTTCATATAGAGAGCATTTAGAAAGTGCCTGGCACAAAACAAACATTTACAAAATACCAGTTTTGATAGCCATCAGTCTTATTACTTCCTCTGTGCGTGCCCTCGAATGCACGTGTCCCGAATCTGAAATTCTTGATCTGAGTGTTTACAAGGCCCAATCTTGATCATCACTGCGGAGTTAGGTTTCGGGGAAGGCAAATTTACGGGTGGGAGAGGTGGAACAGAGGTTGACGTCACTCAGTGGGACTGGGAATGTGGAAAGTCAAAGAGCAAAGAAAGAGCACCTGTGGCAGCAGGCTGGCTGAGGGTCAGACTCGAGAAAGGACTTCCTCCAAAGACTGTTTAGAGGCTGGGGATTGTAAGAACCTGGAGCTGTTTGGAGAGCTGCGCGGAGAAACAGAAACCAGCCAGTCTGGTGGAATTTGGGGAGGGGGTGATAATATCAATAAAAGTAGTACACAATGTGTGGACTCTGAGAGGGGATTTGTGAGGGATGTTTGTCTTTTTTCTTGCTCTGTCCCCAGCCCCTAGAGTGCCTGGCAGGGGCTGGGAGGGAGTGGGTGCTGATTAATTGTTTGCAAGGCTGATTGGATGAATAAATGAGTGAAGGTCAGCCCACAGCTACCTGTGAGCCTTGGTCGCAGGGGCAGGTGGGGAAGGCTTGGTGGGCTGCCAGGGCTGGCACAGTGCCCTAGCCCGGGGGATCCCTCTCGTGCCTGTCCCCCCAGCCCTGCTGTTCCCACAGCTCTGGGCTATGGAGGGCAGAGGGCGTGGAAGGGGCCGGGAAGGGAGTGTCCCGCGGCCAGCTCGCCGCCTGCCCTGGACAGATGCCTAGAGTGTCTGCAGAGGGAGAGGGTAGCTCAGAAGCCTGAGTCACCTCGGAGAAACCCCGGCCGCATACCTGGCCGCTGACATCACCCGGCCAGGGCACCCTGGGCAGCCTAGACAAGCGGACTGAATCACAGGCGGAATTCAGCCACCACCGGGCGGGCACGTGGCCCGCTGTGACCCCCACAACACCACTGGCGTGGCTGTCTGGCTGCGGGGGCCGGGCAGGCCACATAGGGGTCAGTGAGGGGGCATGGGGCCTGAGTCAGGGACAGGGTGGCTACAGCCAGAGACCACCCAGCCACCGGTGTCCCCTTGGTGCAGGAAGGAGAAAGTTGGGGGAGGAGAGCCGGTGGGGAGGCCCCGGCGCAGAGGAAGCACGTGTGGGTGAGACGGGGAGGCTGTGGCTTGTGGGCAGCGGCTGGGTGACCCGCGGGGGTGGGACGGGGTCTGGCTGTTTGCGCAGAGAATCACCAAGTGGCAAGACCGCGGGGCAGAGAACAATGGAATCACCAGACGGTGCGCTCATAGGCGCACGCACTCAGAACCCAGCCAGGGGTGGCCGCACCTCACCCACCCTGGCACCCCGGAACCTCACTGCGCACAAGCCTGCGGGTTGGGCAAGTTCCCTAAGGGTTCCTGGCCTCAGTTTCCTTATCTGTTGAGTGGGAGTAATAATATTATTCTTGTAAGAGTTTACATGTAGGGGGCCATTCTTTCTGCCAGACACCGTCCTAGGCATTTTACATATTAACTCATTTGCTCCTCAGAACACCGCCAAGGGGGAGGAGCTGGCATTACCCCCACTTTACAGATGAGGAAACGGAAGCTCAGAGAAGTTGTTACTTGCCCAGGGTCACACAGCTAGTGCTGTCCTTATGCTGGTATTGGGAGGGTCAGACAAGAAAATACAGTGGCTCATGTGCCACCTGGTATGCGCATGATTAGTTTTCTCAAATGACCCTCAGTGATGATTATTCATACTATTCATATTATTTTCATCCTTAAGTCCAGCTGGAAAGATCTCCAAAACAGTCACCCTCAGTGCCTTGGTCCGGTCCTACTTCTTAGCTGCCCATTGTCCTTCCTGCTGCCTCTTCTTTGGTCTTGCATGTCCACAGTAGGGAGACAGTGTCCAGGTGGGGCGCGGTGGCTCACACCTGTAATCCCAGCACTTTGGGAGGCCAAGTGGCCAGGATCACTTGAGGCTAGGGGTTTGAGACCAGCCTGGGCAACATAGCAAGACCTCATCTCTACAAAAATAAGAAATATTAGGCCGGGCGCGGTGGCTCACGCCTGTAATACTAGCTTTCTGGGAGGCCGAGGCGGGCAGATTGTTTGAGCTCAGGAGTTCGAGACCAGCCTGAGCAAGAGCGAGACCCTGTCTCTACTAAAATTAGAAAG
>NW_012149952.1:2541082-2542883 GCF_000956105.1 Propithecus coquereli
ATGTGCCTATAGTCACCACTACTTGGGAGGCTGAGGCAGGACAATGGCTTAAGCCCAGGAGTTTGAGGTTGTGACCAGCTATGATTGTGCCACTATACTCTAGCCCCGGCAATGGAGAGAGATCCTGCCTCAAAAAAAAAAAAAAATCTGTAAATTGGTGTATGTGTACTTCAAAGTCTGTGCATGCACATACATGTCTATCTTTCTCCATGGTTTGGAGTCTGCAAGCCAAACCTCCTTCCTCCATCTTTGACAAGTGTGTATGGCCCTAGCTGACCAGGAAGACCCATAGACACCAACTCAGCTCAGCTGCCCCTTGGAGACAGGCAGGAAGGACAGACAGGTTGTTCAGTATGTAGAGTCAGGCCCCAACACCGTTGTACGGCCTCCTTGCTTGACAACTGGTCTATAACGTCTTCCCCCATCGACCAATGCAAAGGAACAGAAAAGCCGAGCTCTGTTTCTGTCTGAGTCTTTCAGAGTTTATGAATGAATAAATGAATGAATGGTGAAGATTCACTGACTCAACAAATATTTAACCACTTACCGGGTCCCTGGTACTACGCTGAGGACAAGGTCTCATATCAGCCTTCACAGGGCTCACAGCCCAGCAGGGGAGACAGACCTGTCCTCAGACAGTGAAGAACCTAGATTGGCAGAGCTGAGAGGGGGAGGCCCTGGGAGAGGGGTGCTGACCCATCCTGGGGATCAGGGAGGGCTTCCTGGAGGAGGGGATATAGGAGCTGAGACCTGGAGGAAAAGAGTATGAGCCAGAGGTAGCAAAGAGAAGAGTGCTCCAGGCAGAGGAAGGGCATGTGCAAAAGCCTGAAGGCAAGGGAGGGAGGCCCCAGCACCTGCGACACAAAGGGGAGGAGGGAGAGAGGAGACCTGGGCAGGTGGCACCAGCAGGTCATGCAGGCCTCATGGGCCATGGTGAGGAGTTGGATGCAGAACGCAGGGGTGCTGGGAGGGGTCAAGCTAAGAGTCCCCGATCTGGGCCACTGTGCTTCCCTGAAAATCCACAGACACCTCCTCCAGGAGGCCTCCAGGATTGCACAGCGGGAAGCAACCCCAGCAGCCAGTAACACTCCCTATTCAATGCCGGCACCGAGGAGGTGGCAGTTACTAAGGGTCTGCCCTCACAGAGGTCACAGTCACAACAGCAGAGCACACCCTTGCACAGCCCCCTCCTCTCACATCTGCCTCAGAAACGCTCGTTCCTCCCCGGGGGGGTCCCATGGAGCCCCAGCTGCAGCCCGGACCTGGCCTTGTTGGGAATGCAAAAGACTATACCGCATCAGACCCGCCAGCTCTGCAGCGATGGTGCTCACGTTAAGAGCCGAGAAGCGCTGTCCTCAGGCCTAACCTCCCCCTGCCTCAGTTTCCTTTTCTAGACAAGGAGATAACAACAGAACCTACCCAGCCGGCTGACGTGACGACTAAAGGAGAGAACGCATGTGAAAGCGCTGAGCGCAGCTTTCCAAGCCTTTGCTTTCAGCAGCTCGGCCTCCCTTTCCTCCTCCCCTTTGTTATTATTACATTTGGGAGGCTGAAAGCGCTTTCAGAGACCACCGTCAGCCAACCTTCTTGCTCTACAGACGGGGAAACTGAAGAAGTGAGCAGCAGGGGTTTGGCCAAGGGGCCATCACAATGACTTGCGGAAGCCGGCCTTTGGCAGACTCTGCCCTAGGCTGTTTACAGGATGCTCTGAGCAAGCCCAGAGCAGGCATGGCCACCCCAACCCAGCGGCGGCGCAGAGCCCAGCCTTTTGGAGCCAGAGCACGGATCCTACCCTCTCCCC
>NW_012149952.1:2543563-2556341 GCF_000956105.1 Propithecus coquereli
AGAAATGAAGGCATGTATAAAGGTCGGGGTGACCTTGTTTTAACAACAAAACAAGCGTCTGCAGTGTGCCGGGAGCTTTACGGAATCTGTGCACCGGCCTCGTGAGCTGGGCGCTATTCCTGTCCTCCACTCCCAGGTGAGGAAACTGAGGCTCCAGATGTCACCAGGTCAAGTTCACCGAGCTACTTAGTGGTAGGGCCAGAATGCAAGCCCAGGTCACCTAGCTTCTGGGTCCACGTGGGTTGAGGGTCAATGCCCAGTGCCTGCATGAGTGTGACCATCTGCATGTTAATATTAACATATTGACATACATAAATTCATTTCATCATCGCTCAAAGCACAGGCTCTGAAGCCGACGCCCTGCATACTTATTCCGGCTCTGTCACTTACTTGCTGTGTGACTTTGGCCAAGCAATTTCACCTCTCTGGGCCTTTGTTTCCTTGCCTGTAAAATGATAGTTCTTACATCGTGGGAGTGCTGTGAAAATTAAATAAGTTAATATAGGCTCTTGGGAAGAATTAGCTCTTGTTATTGTTGTGTGAAGAGATATACACGTGGGTGCCTCAGCAGGATGTGTGGTTGTTGGCCTGAGGGTGTATGTGTGTGTCTGTTGTCTTGATCTCTGGGTGTTGCGAGTGAACATACGTGCACATCGTGAACATACGTGCCCATCGTGAACATATATTCATCTGCAGTAAAGGTTTAGGGGGTCTCTGTGTGCTTTGGGGTCTGTGCCTGTCTCCATCTGGCTGTACACTTGAACCGTATGTCTCTTTGTGTGTGTGGACGTGTGTCATGTGTGTTGGTAACCATGCGAGAGTGTGTGTTTCTACGTGCAGATGTGTGCCTGTGAAGCTGTTTTTGTGTGGCCACGTGTGTTGCTGCTTGTGGGCGAATGGCTGAGTGCCCAGGCGTGACCCTGTGGGCCTGTGAGTAGATGGCAGCGGCTATGTAGAGGAACATGCCACCCGGGTCGGCTGTGAAAGTCTTTTGGCAGCCAGGGTAGGGGTTTATGTGTCTCCTTTATTCCGTGGAGGAGGAGATGAGGAGCTTGGATGGGATGGAAGAATGAGGGGTCACTCCCTGTCTGATGCTGAGACCGAGTCACTGCCTCGGTGGTGGCTGTGTCATCTCCCAGTCCCTCCTGTCCCTCCTTCCCAACTGGTGCAGACAGAGGGGGCGTAGGGAAACAACGCAGAGGGCAGGCTTGAGGCTGGGTTTTTGTCTGGAAGCCTCAATCTCCTCTTATTGTCCCCATGTCCCTCCAACCTTCACATTGCCCCACTATTGGGACTGGGAATCAAGACCTTCTTGGGAATTGGGAACCACCCCCTCCTCCTGCTCTGCCTCAGACTTGCTGTGTGACCCTGAGCCAGGCCCTCCCCCTCTCTGGGCCTGTGAGATTAAACGATTTTAAAGTGCACCTCCCACTGTGCCCAGGATTGGACCAGGCTGTGCACTGGTAAGGAAGTGCTGGGGTCTCTGAGGTTTGTGAAGCAGCTGTCGGCACCCTTCCCAGTGGGTGTTTAAGAGTTGGGGGCTGTGGCATCAGAAATACCCAAGTGAGACTCTTGAACCTCACTTGCTAACTAGGCTGTCTCAGGTGAGCAGCTTTACCTCTGTGAGACGAGGTTACACCAGCACTCTCTGGGGGCAGCTCGGTGGGATTGTAAAGCTTATAATCCCCCCACAAAGGGCATCTACTATTACCACCATTATCATTTAAGCAATCCCCAGACACAAATTTTTCAGAGTTTCATCCAACCAGGCAGGTCTCAGAAATCAGGAAAGAAATTGAATGAGCAGTTCTAGAGTATGACAATTCTGAGTTTGAATTTCTAGCAATGGGATCTTAGGCAAACCATTTAACTTCTCCAAGTATCATTTTTCTCTTGTATAAAATAAAGATTTTTCTCGCTTAAACTTTCAAAGCTGTTTTACAGATTACAAATCTTGTATTGAAATGCTTAGCACAGGAGCTAGTACTTGGTAAGTGCTAAATACAAAGAATCTATTATTATCATTATTATTATTATTATTATCTCCCCACCCCTGATACACACACTCTTTCTGTCTCCAGATAGGATTATAAAGCGGGAAGGAGAGGCCACCAACGCCATCAGAAGGGAGGCTTTGCTCTTTCATTCTCCATCCTCTCCAAACCCGCATTCCTCCCAAGCGCCCGACCTGGGAAGCCCGCTCGGTCCAAGATACACATCCTGTGCCCTGCTGGGAAAACTGGAGTGAAGCTCAGAGAGGGAAAACGTTTCCCAGACTCGCCCAGCGAGTCAGGGCAGAAGCTAGGATGAGCCTTGAGATTCCACCCTCACCTCCACTATCACCTGGAGCATCACAGTCCCTCCAACCTCACTCGGGACTCAGTTTCCCCGCCTACGTGACTACACCGCACTAATCAGGGTCTCCTTTTGCAGATGTGCTCTTCCTCTCGAGTGGGGCCGCTGCACCTACGAGAGAATGGGGCGGGGCGGCGCTCCAGAGGTAAAGGAGACCCGCAAGTTGGGGTCTCCCCGGCCCGGGTCAGCAGGGGCCTTCCCCGGCTAGCCTAAGTGCCTATTAATACCAGTCCCCGGGGCGGCGTGGCACTGCGCAGGCGCGGGCGGGTTCCGCGGGGTGCGCGCGCGAGCGAGCGAGGGATTCCCTCTGACGTCATTGCTAGGATACCAAACAAACACTCGGCCGCGCCGGCCGAGCTCCTTATATGGCTAATTGCGTCACAGGAACTCCGGGAAGGTGGGGCCGGGATCCCCTCCCGCCGAGAGGCCTGGAATGCAGCTCCCGAGACCCCTGGGGCCGCGAGGGTCACGCAGGTGACCAGATCGAGGTTAGGGAAGACCTCTGGCTGGACGGCGGGCGGCTGGGTTTAGCGGGGCGGGAGATTTTGGGAAGTTTGTGGAGAGCAGGGCCGTGACGTAAGCACGGGGGGCGGTTCCCGGGCGTATAAATACAGGCTGGCGGCTCTGTGCTTCATTCATAAGACTGAGAGCTACGGCCACTGCACGGATACCCGGAGCCGGGACTTGGAAACTTGATTATTGTGATTCTTCTTCTTGAGGGCTGTGAAATTTGGTTTATTCTTTTTTTCCGGAGAGAAAGTTTTTGGAAGGATTCTTCTAGATACTTCTTTATTTTACTTTGGAGGAACCGACTTTTTCGTCCTCTTTATTACTCCCCTCCCCCCGTGGGACCCGCCGGACGCGTGAAGACCGCACCTGAAGCAGATTCTGTACAACGGGACAGTGCTTTCTGTTCCAGGGGGAGCGATCCCCCCTCGCCCCCGAGTCCTACGGAGCCTGGACTTTCAGGAGGCACAGCGGCATCCTGTGGGGGCCTGAGCACCGCAGAAGGACTACAGAGAAACTTTGCCATTGTTGGAGCGGGACGCTGTCCCCTCCCCGAGCTTCCCCGGACAACGTACTTTGAGGACTCACTCGTCTCACTCCGGACTCGCACCTTACTTCCCCCACCCAGCCATAGCCTTGGCTTCCCGGCGACCTCAGCGTGGTCACAGGGCCCCCCCTGTGCCCAGGGAAATGTTTCAGGCTTTCCCCGGAGACTACGACTCCGGCTCCCGGTGCAGCTCCTCACCTTCTGCCGAGTCTCAGTATCTATCTTCGGTGGACTCCTTCGGCAGTCCACCCACCGCCGCCGCCTCCCAGGTAAGTTCTAGATAGTAGGGGTGATGTTTTGTAGGTTTTATTTTCTAAGTCAAGGGTGAAGGGAGCAACCCCAACCCCTCAGATAAAGACACGTCAAAACCCAAGATCCGAGGTGAAACAGGCTCACAGCGCACTTTGCAAACTGCGAAAAGTCGGGAGATGTTTGCAATTGGTTGTGCGTGTGGAGTGCAGGGAGGGAACGCAGCTAAGTAGGCTTTGGGGCAGGATGGGGGTGGGGATGTGCCGCTCAGTGCAACGTGTATGCGGTAACGGGGCTGAGAACTTTTAGCTGGCTCCGGGACTGCCCCCGACTCAGGTCCCCAATCTGAAACTAACGCAGTTAGGCAGTTGGGGCAAATCCGGGGATACCTTCCAGTAGCCTCTTCCCCTCTCCTCCTCTTTCGGGGCGCCGACTCCGGCGCCAGGTAGCCCTCCACCCTTCGGGAAAGCTGGCCTCGAACCCTCGGCCGCGCAGCCTCCGCCTCCAGCGCCGAGACGTAACGGGGGACCCGTGCGTAACGGCTGACGCGCTGGAATCCTCCGTCTGACGCGGGGCACGCACGGCGCGCGACGCCCCCTTCGTCCGCCCCGCCCCTGACGTCCAGGGAGCGTTCTATTTTGGAACGCCGGGGCCACGTTGCTAAGGGAGGGGGCAGCCCGGCGTTCCGATTGGTCGCAGCAGCGCGGGCTTTGGCCAATCAACTTTCCCTTCCTATTTGTAGGGTGCAGTTTCCTTCCCCCTCTCAGTCCCCGCAACCCGTGGTTCCAGGGCGTTTGGGACTCTTTTACCGGCATGCAGAGGCCGAGCGAGGGGATTCCTATCTCGACAAGAGCGATTCTTTGCGACCCAATGGGTTCGCGAAGACTTTGCGGGGATCTGGTCCCTCGGCTCTCAGGGGCAGGGAGTGTCTGTTTGTGTGCCGCCGTTTCTTGGGGAGCCATGGTGGCCGTCACCCTCTTCTCTAGACACACACAGACACATCCCCACTCCCTCTGCTCCGGACTCCAGGTCCCCCCGGTGTATCCGAAGACAGGACTAGAATCGCTAACCGGAGGGGAACAAGCCAGGTGGTCTCCAGGAGCCCCGCCCCCTCTGGGTTCTCAGGGCGCTGATTGGCCGGCGCGCCAGCCCTTCCCTCTCCACGCCCCCCGGGAGAGTAGTTAAGCCTTCAGAGCAGTTCCAGGATTCCATTTGCGGGCGGGGGGAGATGAGTTCTGCTTGGGCTTGGGGGCTCAGGTCCTGCACTATTCCCCCTCTGGGGCAATCTAAGGGAGCCCGGGTGGTGACTTTACCTGTCCGTTCACCCCAACCTGTCACTTGTCAGTCTCACTCTGGGGAGAGACAGTTACTTGAAACGTTGTTCTAAACTCCTAGGCCCGTCCCCCAACGTCCTTTTAATTGGGACCCCCGCCTCTCGCACTGAGGGGTGTGTGTATGTGTGTGAGTGTAGAGGAAGGCTTGGCCTAAGGCCTCTCCTTCTCCCTCCCCTTGCCTCTGGGGTGGGGGTGGGGTGTTGTGGCTGTGTGTGTGGCTGTGGCTCCGTCCCCGGGGTTCTGTCACCCGGCTGTGTCCAGCCTCCTCTCCACCCCCCACACCTAAGAGTCACCAACCCGGGGTGTGATTCACCACCCGCTGGAACCGTGCAACCTTTCCCCGAGGAAGAAGGAGGAGGTAGAAGCCAGTTGAGCAGAAATCCTCTCATTAACCACTGCGTCACGGTGTAGTGGAAGGGTGGGTGTTGTGGTTTTTTCCCTGTGACACACACATCCACACTTGCTCACCCTGTGCTCACTCACGGGGTCGCTGTGTGTTATGTGTGTTGGGTGTGTGTGTGTCGGTGTCTTTGTTTGTGTGTCTACGCCTGTGTGTGTATGTGTCACCCCGTAGGAGTGCGCCGGTCTCGGGGAAATGCCCGGTTCCTTCGTGCCCACGGTCACCGCGATCACAACCAGCCAGGACCTCCAGTGGCTTGTGCAACCCACCCTCATCTCTTCCATGGCCCAGTCCCAGGGGCAGCCACTGGCCTCCCAGCCCCCAGTTGTCGACCCTTACGACATGCCAGGAACCAGCTACTCCACACCAGGCATGAGTGGCTACAGCAGTGGCGGAGCTAGTGGCAGTGGCGGGCCTTCCACCAGTGGAACCACCAGTGGACCTGGGCCTGCCCGCCCGGCCCGAGCCCGGCCTAGAAGACCCCGAGAGGAGACGGTGAGTAAGGGGCACCAGAGCTTGGCCCGAGGGGGTAGAAGCAAGAGAGGCAGGAACTTTCTCATGGGGTGGGGGTTTATTAAGGCCTCAAAGCTGCAGAAACCCCATCAATCCTTGCTACAGTCAGCGAGGACTACAGAGTCCTTTTGTGGCTCCTGGGGGTTCTGGAAGAAGTAGAGGTTCGGGGTGGATGGAGGAAGTGCACTGTATCCCCAAACCTCATGGCCTCTGTCTCCCCTACTCAGCTTACCCCGGAGGAAGAGGAGAAGCGAAGGGTTCGCCGGGAACGGAACAAGCTGGCGGCAGCTAAGTGTAGGAACCGTCGGAGGGAGCTGACCGATCGACTCCAGGCGGTGAGGACAGTCCCTGGGGTGGGGCGAGGGTATGCTGAGGGGGCTCTCTCCCCATTCTCCGTCCCCCCTCCACCTGCGCCATTATTCTGGGATGAGAACCAGAGGTTTCACAAATGGGACTAAGTATAGGTATGGCCAGATGGGGTAGCCCTGTGCGCACACACAGACCCCCACATACTTATGTGGACTCCTGGCTACTCCCTTTCCTGACTTACGCCCCTATGCCCCAGTCTCCTGGCCTTCACTTCATCCTGGGGTGACAAGTGGGGGTCTCTAGGGGAGGGGAGCGCCAGTCCCCTCTCCTGTTGGTCTTGGGCAAGTGATAATCCATTTTTGCCTTGGTTTCTCCATTTCTTCAACCCCTCATCCCATCTCCCAGGACGAGTAGTCTACTTTTAACATTCTGGAGAGTCTTTGAAATGCAATTATTTGATCCTTTGTCAATTCTCCACCTCCTGCCCCAGCCACGCTCATTTCTTCAGAACTTGGGCCGGCGGCATCCACAGAAGCCCACTCCCTTTCTTTTTTTTTTTTTTTTTTTTCGCTACAGGATGACTGGTCATCCCACTCCCTTTCTATGCCCTACCTTGGTCTGAGAGTTCCCTGCTTCATGCCTGCAGGGTGACCTGCTACCCCTCGAGGAAACCAGGGGAATTCTCGACTTTCCTGCTCTACTTTGTCCCTTCCCTGGGAGGCAGAGAGGGAGGAGTAACAGGGGAGCACATTATAAGCACATTAAAAACACATAACAATTTTTCATTCATTCAACAAACCTCTGAGTGCCTCCTGCACATCAGAGACTTCCATGTGCACCCGGCCCCTTCCCAACCATCCCGTGGACAGATGGAGAAACTGAGGCTCCTAGAATGCAAGACCCTTGGGCCAAGTTCCACTGCATACCAGGACTCCAGCTCAGGGGGTCTTTCCTCTCAGTCGGGAGCTGCCTTCCAGTCCCGGGCCTCAGCAGCGGGTGTAGGGGAGCCATGACCGCCTCTTCCAGTGGCTGACGGCCTTTTTCTCCTTCCTCCCTCTCTTCTATGACCCGGCCTACCGGGCCTCAGGAGACAGACCAGCTGGAGGAAGAAAAGGCAGAGCTGGAGTCGGAGATCGCCGAGCTCCAAAAGGAGAAGGAGCGTCTGGAGTTTGTGCTGGTGGCCCACAAACCGGGCTGCAAGATCCCCTACGAAGAGGGGCCCGGGCCCGGCCCGCTGGCGGAGGTGAGAGAATTGCCGGGGCCAGCATCCGCTAAGGAAGACGGTTTCAGCTGGCTGCTGCCGCCCCCGCCACCACCGCCCCTGCCCTTCCAGACCAGCCAAGACGCAGCCCCCAACCTGACAGCTTCTCTCTTTACACACAGTGAAGTTCAAGTCCTCGGCGACCCCTTCCCCGTTGTTAACCCTTCGTACACTTCCTCGTTTGTCCTCACCTGCCCGGAGGTCTCCGCGTTCGCCAGCGCCCAGCGCACCAGCGGCAGTGACCAGCCTTCCGACCCCCTGAACTCGCCCTCCCTTCTTGCTCTGTGAACTCTTTAGAAACACAAAACAAACAAACACACAAGGGAGAGAGATTTGGAAGAGGAGGAGGAGGAGAGAGAGGGGAACAGACAAAGTGGGCGTGTGGCCTCCCTGGCTCTTCTGTGTGACTCTGCCGCCCGCCGCCGCCGCCGCGCCACTGCCATCGGACAGGAGGACTCCTTGCGTTTCGTGCTGCCTCTTGTTTCTGTGCCCCGGCAAGGCCGGAGAGCCGGTGACTTTGGGGACAAAGGGGTGGGAAGGGGATGGGCACGCCCAGTTAGCTGCCTGTTGACCCTCCCACCTCAACCCAGCCTCTGGGGAAGGGGGGGTGGGGGGTGACGCCCCCTTTGGGGCCGTCCCGGGTGAGGCCGGAGGGCAAGGGTGCGGGGTGGGCAGCGGGGTGGGCTGGAGTCCTCTCCAGAGAGGTCCAACAAGGAAATGCCACCTCCCCAGTGTCTCCCACGCCAGCCCCGACCCCTCGGCGGGTGACTAGGCTGGCTCGCCCTGCCCTCCCGACCTCAGCGTCTTTATCCCGCACTTCCATGGGGTCAGATCGTCCTCTGCACAGAGTTGAGCCCCACCCCTTAGAGGGAAGTCGACGCCCCCCATGATCATCCCCTCCCCCCAACCCAGACTTACTCTGAAATGTGAACTTCCTTCCCTGACCGTCCAGCCACTCCCTCCCGGAGAACCGGCTCTGATTTGAATTTCGCCTCCTAAGGATCCCCAAGCCAGCCGCCCCTGCTCTCTGGTCGCGGTGTTATCCTCCCCCCGCCGCCGTCCCCTCCGCCCCTCCTGGCCTTCCTTGTTGGGCCTTTCTGACTTCAGGCGGCAGGGGGCGCCGCGGTGCCCGTCCTGCTGGGGTGTTTATACTGTGAAACGAGTTGGCCGGATTGTGGGGGTGCCGGGTGGGACAGCGCCCTTCCGGGGGGATTGTGACCCCAACTCCCAAAGCCTTTCCTTCGTCGCCAGTCCCTGCCCATCTGCCTCCTCCCTGCCCTCAATGGTGAGTTAGACTCAAGGGGGTGACAGAATCGAGAGGAGGGTGACAGTTCTCCATCCCCGTGGCCTCTCTCTCTCTCCTCAGGACCCTCAGCCCCAAGCCCTGGCCTTTTCCTTTAAGGCCTGTCACTTGTCCCCAGCCTAGGACGCCAGCTTCTCCCTCCCCTCGGCCACCTGCAGCCTCTTTAGAAAGGGAACGAGGGGGGCGCGACATTTTTCCGGAGAAGATTTCAGGGCTGAGGCTTTGCCCCCCAACCCCGAATATTTTTGGACTGGCAAACTCGACGGGGCTGGGCTCCCGACCCCAGCCTCCCACCCCGACTCCCCCGGCCCGAGTCCTGGTCTCGGCTGTCCCTCCCTGCCTTCCCTGTGCTTCACCTCGTGACAATTTTATCACGAGGCAAATTTATATTTTTTAATATAGAGGGTGGGCAATGCCCCCTCCGTGCTGCATGGAAAACAGTCCGCGTGCCCAGGCCCAGACCCCTCCCCTAGCTATTTATCCCTTTCCTGGTTTCCGAAAGGCACTTATATCTATTATGTATAAATAAATATATTATATATGGGGGTGTGTGCGCGCGTGAGTGTGTGAGCGCTTCTGCAACCTCGGCCTAGGCCTAGGTCACGTTGGCCCTCAAAGCGAGCCGTTGAATTGGAAACACTGCTTCTGGAAACTTCGAACCAGCCTGTCTCTGGCTGTCTGTCTCCAGCTGTCCCTTTTCTGATTGTCTTGGGCATCTCCTGAGCCTGTCTCTCTTCTGTCTTCTCTCTGCCTGTTTTCATCTGGGACCATTTCTACCTGTCTCCTATCTGACTGTCCCTGAGCCCCTAGCTGTCTTCTGACACCGGGTTCGTTGGGGACATGAGATTTTATTTTTGTGAGTAAGCCTGAGGGATCATAGATTTTTACAATCTGTATCTTTGAGAATTCTGGGTGCCAGTGTGAGACTACGAGCAGGGCCTGTCCCTGCCGACCACAGCGATTGAATCCCCAACCCCCTCCCCTGCTGTATTTGTGGTTCTCTTTTTGTATTTTGCACCTGACCCCGGGGGGGCTGGAGCAGACTGGCGCTGGGCCTCTCTCCTCCCCTCTTGGTTCTGCACTGTCGCCAATAAAAAAGCTTTTAAAAACGCATGCACCAGGCCAAAATGTCTATTTTCTCCTGACACACATTACCCGGCCTCCCTCTAGCAAGAGGGAGTGAGGTTAGATTGCCGGGGGACGGTACACACGGGCACGCATGTACGCAGGAACTCCTACTAGGGCATCAGCCTACAGCAGGATAAAAGGAAGCTAGACAGTTGGGGGGACTTCCTGTACACACAGGCAGTGTCTCCTAATAGAAAAAGGCGGGGAGGGATAGAATATTAGCTTCTAGGGGGCCGGGCGTGGTGGCTCACGCCTGTAATCCTAGCTCTCTGGGAGGCCGAGGCGGGCGGATTGTTTGAGCTCAGGAGTTCGAGACCAGCCTGGGCAAGAGCGAGACCCCGTCTCTATTAAAAATAGAAAGAAATTAATTGGACAGCTAAAAAATATATAGAAAAAATTAGCTGGGCATGGTGGCGCATCCCTGTAGTCCCAGCTACTCGGGAGGCTGAGGCAGGAGGATCGCTTGAGCCCAGGAGTTTGAGGTTGCTGTGAGCTAGGCTGATGCCACTGCACTCACTCTAGCCAGGGCAACAGAGTGAGACTCTGTCTCAAAAAAAAAAAAAAAAAAAGAATATTAGCTTCTAGGTGTGGGGTCTTAGAGGTTTCCTGGCCATGTAGCTTTTATACTCAATGGCTTAGAACAGAAACTAAGGAGGTAAGCATCGCACAGTAGGAGTTGAAGAATCCTGCCAGCAAACTACTGAAGACCACTTAGGCTAATAAGAAAAGAAAAGGAGAGAGAGAGAGAAAGACAGAAGAAAGAAAGAAGAAAGAAAGAAAGGAAGGAAGGAAGGAAGGAAGGAAAGAAAAGAAAGAAAGAAAGAGAGAAAGAAAGAAAGAAAGAAAGAAAGAAAGAAAGAAAGAAAGAAAGAAAGAAAGAAAGAAAGAAAGAAAAAGAAAAGAAAGAGAAAGAGAAAGAAAAAGTTCTCAGGGTTACGTGAACTACAAAAACTGAGGTCCCTTTTGCAGTGAAATGTGTTTCCTTTTATTTTTGTTATGTGACCATTTCTTTGAGACCATGAACATACTGGGGCCAAGACTGGGGCCCAAGATTGACCAAAATAAAAATAGTGCTATTTTTTTCTGTTCAAAGATACAACGGGCCCCACGCGGAGTACTGGCCGCCCGGCTGCCGCTCGCCGCCCTTCATCCCCTCCCTTCATCCCCTCCTCGTCGCCTGCCAGGCCCTACCCGCTGGGGCCGCGAACCCCCCGCTGCCCCGACCCCCCCCCAAAAAAACAACAACGACAAAAAAACACAAAGATATAACGGAGCCAAGCCCATCGCAAAATCTAAGCTCTCTCTCATTTGCATAACAGCAAGCACTCTGGGAATTGAGGTGATGTCCAGAGGTCACTTAGATGCCTTGGTAAATGAATAAGCAAGGGGGGTTATCACGGCAGAATGAATTAACTTATTAAATGATAATGTGATGAGCACCTGCTGTGTGCCCACCCACGTGCTGGGCAGTGTTGGGGACACTGCGGGGACTGAGCCTCAGGCCCTGCCTTCCTGGAGCTCACAGTCCAGTGGGGGACACAGACCTGTTCTCGGCCGGGGACAACCAAAAGGGGACAGCATTAGGGGAGCCCAATGGGACTGGGGAAGCCCAGCAGGGGCACTCAGCTTGGACTGGGAGTTAGGAAAGATCTCTGGGGGAGGGGACAGCTGAGCTGGTCCTAGAGCAGCAGTCCCCAACCTTTTTGGTCCCAGGGACTGGTTTCATGGAAGACAATTTTTCCACGGATGGGGAGCAGGGGCGGGGGAATGGTTTCAGGATGATTCAAGCACATTACGTTTATTGTGCAGTCAAACCTCTCTGCTAATGATCATCTGTATTTGCAGCCTCTGCCCAGCGCTAGCATCACCGCCTCAGCTCCACCTCGGATCATCAGGCACTAGATTCTCACAAGGAACTAGCAACCTAGGTCCCTCGCATGCGCAGTTTACAGTAGTGCTCGCCGCTCCTATGTGAATCTAACGCCACCGCTGATGTGACGGGAGGCGGGGCTCAGGCGGTGATGCGATCGGTGGGGAGCAGCTATAAATACAGATGAAGCTTCCCCTGCTCACCCGCAGGTCACCCCCTGCTGTGCAGCCTGGTTCCTAACAGGCCACTGACCAGTACAGCTCCACTGCCCCGGGGTTGAGGACCGCAGTCCTAGAGGATGAACAGAGAGTACAGAAGGGAATAGAAGAAGGCTGAGGCTAAGAAAATAGGAAG
Organism: Propithecus coquereli; assembly: GCF_000956105.1. Classification (NCBI taxonomy): domain Eukaryota; kingdom Metazoa; phylum Chordata; class Mammalia; order Primates; family Indriidae; genus Propithecus; species Propithecus coquereli. Next base: position 2,555,694 of record NW_012149952.1, read on the forward strand.
TGCAAAGGGGGAGCTCCACGTTCATGGTGACTCAAGCAATAGGTGTGGAAGGAGAGGTTAGCAGGGACCAGGTTCTGTGGGCGATTAAATTCCCAGGCTAAGCAGTTTAGATCTCCTCTTGAGGGCACTGGGGAGCCATGGCAGGTTTGAGCATGAGAGGGCAGAGGCAAGTTAGCTTTAGGAACACCCTTTTAGCCACCAGACTGAGGGTGGCTGGAAGGTAAAGGAGCACGAATGGGGCAGGAGAGCAGGGAGGAGGCTGGGCTGGGGACCCTGGGGTTTGAGGAGGGGCCTGGAACAGGGCCAGGGCCTTGGGACAGAGGGGAGGGAGAGGATGCAAGAGACATTTAGTAGGCAGGACAGCGGGACGTGGTGAGACGCTGACTCGGGAAGGACAATAGAGGCAGCACTAAATAGCATGTGCTGGGTGGTCTGAGAGCCTACCAAAGCTGGGTGACCTTGGACAAGAGGCATCTCCTTGAGCCTCAGTTTCCTTATCTGCAGAATGGGGCTGTTGGGAGGAGTGTGAGCTTGTGCATGCCAGTGTTAGGCTCTGAGTGAGGTTGCAGTTATACCATCCCCACTGCCATTATTGGGCCAACCTGATTTCCAAATATCCCAGAATATTCTCCCCTTCTGCTGGCTAAT
>NW_012149952.1:2557248-2560873 GCF_000956105.1 Propithecus coquereli
AGGCCGTTGTCGCCCGAAAGGTGGAATTGAACCACTCTGTCGCTAGACAGCTACAGGTTTGAAGCCTGCACCCCAGACCACTGAGGATCATCCGGGCAGAAATCCCTGTTCCCCCTGAAGCTATATAAAGTTCTTAAATGCTTACCTTTTACAGTTACGGTGGTGAAGTTTTGGAAGATGTAAGATGGTTGATTTCCACGGTATAAATTCTTTCCATACCTTGCTCACGACAGATGTCCTTGCAAAATGTTGCCTCTGCCTTGCATGGTATGAATCATTTGCACCCACAAAACCGTCTCATTTACATAGCGCCGCGCATTCTGGGAAGCAGCGCCCGGGGACCTGGTTAGCCGTTAAAGGGCTCCGGAGTCCCTTTTTCTAAAGTGAAAAGTCAGTTTTTTAAGAGGAGAGACTCATAATTCGGCATTCAGAAGCGCCTTCGCGGAATATTCTGAATCCTTCTCCTGCGGAGGAGTGAGTGGGTTCCTGCTAAAGTCTGATTTAGCCTGTCCCGCGAGACTCCGGGCAAGCGGTGGTGGGGCTGGTGCGACACCTGCTGTTCTTTTGTGGAACTGCGGAGACCTACGGAGCACTGTTTATTGAGCGTCTACTGTGTCCCAGGCACTGTCCTAGGTGCTGGGGATGACAGACGTTATCATCCTCAGCACTTAGGACATTGAGTTTAGACACTAGATACAACCCCAGTTCACACGGCCATCCACGTAGGGGACTCGAACCTGTAACATCATAATTTTTATCGCAAAAAAATGATCCTTTAATACCCTAACTTAGTGATCCTTTGACAACATTATCATTCCCTCGCATCAAACTCTTCCATGACTTCCATCTCAAAGTAAAAGTAAAAATTCTCAATCCACTTTATAAATCCCTATAATCTAGCCTCTTTCACCCCTCTGACCCTATCTCATACTCCTTTTCCCCCATATCCTTGGCTTTGGGCATCTTGCTGTCCACATCAGGCATGTCACCTCCTCAGGGCCATCGCATTTGCTGATCCCCCAGCTTGGATCTCCTTTTCTCCACATGTTCACATGACTCACTGCCTCCCTTCTCTCTGTCCTCTGCTCAAATATCACCACTCAGTGAAGCCTTCCCTGACCACCCAGTTTAAAATAGCAAGCCCTGTCACTCTATCTCCTTACCCTGCTAGACTTTCCTCCATTGCCCGGGTCACTCCCTGCCATATTCTATTTGTTGATTGTCTGTCTCCTCCCACTAGAATATCAGCTCCGTGAAACCATGGACTTTGTTTTTGTTCATTGTCGTATTCCTAAAATGTACTTGAGTGCATTGCAGATGTTCAGTAAATGTTTGTGGGATGAATGAAGGAATATTATCACTATCCTGCTTTGAGCCTCAGTTTCCCCATCTGTATAACAGGACAAATGCAACTGATCTCACTGGAGGAATTATAATGGTGTAAAAGTCTGGCACTGGACCAGGCAACTGAGAGGCGCTCAATAAAGGCTGTTTCAATCTTCAGTCTGTTTCCTGCCTCCAGCAAAGATGCCAAGGATGGGCTTGGAGGCTTTAGCCATTCCTGGCCCCATAATCTCAACCAGTTCCTCTCCCACCACTCTTTGAGATAGGCAAACGGACATGTTGTCTTATACAAAATGTGAATAAAAGCATATTTAGAAAATTTTGCTATTTTTTCATTTGAAAATTTAAAATATTGTCCCTGCTGGGCAAATCCAGATGCAATATAGGTCCCCTGAGCCGTCTTTGTTTTAGTTAGGTAGTTGCTAGTAGGCACCCCTGTATGCAAATTCTGAGGCTGTAACTACTTCTCGGAATGTCATCATCTATCTCCTAAAATGTGACATGTGTCGCTAGGGGCAAGTGAGATGATTTTAGGTGATTCATGAACAAACATTTTAAATGTTAATATTTTTGTGCTTCTTTTTATTATCGTCTATTTCTGGTGAGCAATACTGGCTTCTTTCAAGCTGGTGAAGTAACCGTTCTTTCTGAAAGACATTGGTTATATTTTTAAATAATAATCCAATTCAAAGAAAAATGTTCGATGACTAGCAGAACAGGTGGCATAAAGATCATGAAGGTCATGAGGGAATGACTGAGGTTTGGAAGCAATGTCATTACCATGATATATTACGTACCAGGCCCTGTGTTGGTGCTAAGGACTTTATATGTCGATACAATTATGGGGACAGTTTCCATTTGTGGAAACTGAGGCTTTGAGAGGTGAAGTCACTTGCTCAAGGTCACACAGCCAAGGGGTAGTGGAGCCGGGATTCAAACCCAGGTCTGTGGATCTTAAGACTTCAGTCTCCTCCATCTTCTCCCTGCCTCTCCCTGCTTCCCCCCTTCCCCATTTATGGTTTTGGAGTCTGAGGCCCGGAGAGGCCATTGAGTCCTATACTTGGTCCCAAGGCAATTGAGATGGAGAGAAGTGGGTGGATGAGAGATGTTTGTAAGGTAGAATATACATGACTTCGTGACTGATTCGATGTGGGAGGTGAGGGAGTAGGAGGCCAGGGCCATATCTGGGTGTCTGGCCTGGTGACAATGCAGGCAGTGAGACATGCCTGAGTTGGAAATCAGGTAGGATGAGGAAGAGGCTTAGATATGTTTGGGGGTGGGGGGCATCCAGAGGCCATATGACACATGGGTCTGGGCTCAGGTGAGGTGGCTGCACAGAGGCAGAGTGTGGGAGCGATTAGTGATGTCTGCCTTGAGCACAGGCATAGACAGAGACCGTCAAGGCTTGGCTAGTCCTGGAATGGGTGGTCTCTCAACATCTTCCCTTCAATCATTTTATAACCTCAATAGACGGTAAAGGAGACTTCTTCCCCAGAGATAGGGAAGGTTCTCCTGGACTGTCATTTAAGTGCTTTTCAGTGCAGCAGGGGTCTGGAAGTACAGGAGGCCTTGGGTTTTCCATAGGAGTCTTTATTACAGTGTAAATCCAAGCTCAGGCCTCCCTTGGGCCCCATGCAAAGCCCCAGCGTTGGGGCTAGTGGCGTCCAGGAGACACCAACCCCTCACGGCGCCTCCAGCGGCGGGGTCACAGAAGTGCAGGGCGGCGCCCTGTCTAGTCAACTACAAGTCCCAGCAGGCGCCGCGGCCAAGGTGCTCGCCCTTCCCGGACTCCTGGAGCAGAGCCTCTTGGGAGATGTAGTCCTGGCCGCTGAGGCAATTTGCGCAGATTCCCGAGTGAGTGATCCTGACACCCACCAGGAAATGGCTCGGGCCGAGAGGGGGAGAGGGTGGGGAGGGAAGGGAGATGGAGGGGGCAGAGGGCTGCTGGGAGTGGGGGCACAGGGACGCCCTTCTCATTCGGCTTTGGCTTTGGATCCGGAGACTGTGGCTGCTGCAGAGGCAAGGGCTCCGGTCCCTGGGATTTTAGCTCGGATCCTGAGGGAGAAACGGGTGGCGTCACGAATCGGGGCAAGAGACTAGGTAGGCATCCGAGAACTGAGGGGAGAGCTGGGGGCGGGGAGACTAGCTGGGAGCCCAGAGCCTGCCCCTGCCCTCCACCTAATGGCCTGCGTTGGAATAGTCGCTCGCCCTTCTCTGAGAAGGGGGCATTCAGCCCCCGGAGATTTGGGGTCAGGGAGTGTAGAAGGCAAAGCTTCCCAAG
>NW_012149952.1:2561233-2574955 GCF_000956105.1 Propithecus coquereli
TAGGACTACCTGGCAGGGCAAGTATCATCTGGCTCTCGGCTGTGCTGGAGAAGGCAGTGTCAGTCTGTCTGCCTGTCTCTGGATAGCATGGCTGTCAGTTGGTCCTGCTTACGTCAGTGTCCCCAGCAACAGCTATCCCACCAGAATGTGACATGTGAGGCCCCTGGCTGTTTCAGGGGTGAGGGCATCAGTCAGTCTGTCTCCACCTGGAATGTACGTCTGTCAGTCCCTGGTTCTGGCTGGGGCGGGTGTTGTTCAGCCTCAAGCTGTGTCACAGAGAGAAGACATCAGCCAGGCTGTCTCTCTCTGGCTAGCACATGCCAGTTGGATGGCATCCATCCTCAGGTAGGAGCATCAGTTAGTTCACCTGCCGTGAGTTGGGCTATGTCAGTAGGGTTCTGGCTCTGTCAGGGGACATCAGTGAAAATGCCTGACTCCAGCTCTTGAAACACGTTCGTTAGATTCCAGCTCTACTGCGGAGGGGCAGCAGCCAGAACACCTGTGACTGGCTGGGACATGTCCATGGCACCCAGGTTCTGGAAGGGAGGCAGTCAGATTGCCTCTGTTTGGCTGGGGGCGGGGTGCAACTGAAGGCTTGCCATGCTCACCTGGTGCTGCCGGTACAGCAGGGGGACAGTGAATAAACCGATCACTCCTGCGGGTACAGAGATGGAGGTCAGGGTGCTCCCAGGAGATAAACAGCTCCGTCTGGAGCCCTGTCCTCCACCAAACCCCAACACCCCCGCTCCCCGCCTTGCCCCCACAACCTTCCCAGCTCACCCAGAATGAGAAGGGTCAAACCATTGAAGACGGCACCCACGAAGGTCAAGATGTAGAACAGAAGGGCCAGCTGGGGGCGAGGGAGAGGGTGAGCGGACCCACAGGGCACTCCCGGCAATGGCCCTCCCACCCCCTAGGGGCACAGAGGTGAATGTTGGGAACCCAGGAGGGGACGAGGGCTTCAGGGCACCTTGAGGGAGTCCATGAGGTCTTCTACCAGGAAGAAATGCCGCAGCTGCGTGGCCGTAGAGACCATGCGGAAGGCAATCTGCTGGGATAAACGTTCCATCTGCTCCCGAGTCAGGGTTAGGTCCACGTCCAGGTAGGCCCTGAGGGTACAAAAGGGTGTGGGGTGACTCAGTGGCAACAAGCTCAGACTGGTGATGGGGCGTGGGGTGGCTGCAAACGGGCAAGAAACGTGGATTGCAGAGAAGACCAGAGTTAGGACTGAGGCACAAATCAAAGGAACCACGTGTAGAGGGCTGGAGTCAAGGTCAGGGTCAGGAGAAAGGATCAAGGATCAAGGGTACAAAGTTAGGATCAGAGATTAGGGTTGGTGGGGGTTGGATTAAAGGATCAGGATGAAAAAAGGAGCAGATGGGTCAGGGCCAGGGTGAGAGTTAGTGCCTGATTTGCGGTCATGGGTCAGCGCTGGGGTGTGGACGGGGCTTAGGGTCAGGGGCCAGGGGTTCTCACTGGAAAGGGTTGGCGCCATCCCCCCGGTGCACGGCCTGCAGCACTTTGCGGTAAACCCTGAGAGAGATGGTGCCGCAGAGCAGCAACAGAGCCACGTGGGCGGCCACGGACACGATGCTAAAGTGCAGGAGGCAGAGGAGGGAGACCATGAGGCCTGTGAAGACCACTCCCGACGTCCTCGTGTCCTTCCAGTACAGCAGGTCCGCCACTGTGGAGGGGTGGGGGGCATCAGGCTGGGGCTTGTACCTGACCTGGCTGATCTCTTGACTTCCCTTTTCCTGTCCCACGGCTGAACCATGACTTCTGGACCCACCTGTTTGAGCCTTAACCCTATTTCCAAATTTTTAGTGACCTCTTTTATTCCATGCTTGTCTCCCTTCTTCTGGAAAAGGAAACTTAAGCATCTAGCAAATCCCCTTAATCTTGCTCCTCCCCGTATAATTACCTGTGGACACATAAGTACAAACCGATGCATCCTGGTCATTATTTATGAAAATGGAATTGTAGATACGCTTTTTTACATCATGTATCTCTCACTCCACTGTTCCTCCTAGAATTCCTTCCTAGTCAACCAGAATGGCTCTTAATTCACTATTTTTGAGAACTACATGGCACTCTGCGGTGTCGCCATCGTTCGTTTTATTCAGCCATGTACCTGTTGCTGGGTCAGTCCCTGTTTCCTAATTCCTCCTCTGCAAAGAGTGCTGCAAGCAACACTTTTTCACAGATATTCCTACCTCCTGGAGCTTCTATTTTCCACGGTTGGAATTGCTGGCTGGACTGGTTATGTATTTATTAATGTCATAAATTTTGTCAGATTGCTTACTAGCAAGATGTCAGTAACGATTCTTATTTCCACAAACAGCATGAGAGTGATCTTTTCCCAGCATCCTACCCAGCAATGGATATTATTGTTTTTTAACTTTTGCCAACCTGATAGGGGTAAAGTGGTATCTCCTTAATACCCTTACCAACACATTTTTCTATGTCTTAAATGTATTAATAACACCATACTCCTTTCTAAGCCCTAACACAGATTTCTGACCCCTTTCTGAGACCCTAAGCTCATCTCCGAACTCCCAAGCTGTATCTGAACCCTGACCAGTGACCTCTGGACCCAAATGTTTCATCTCATCCATCTAAAGTTTTTTTGTTTTTGTTTTTTTCCTTTTTGACACATCTATGGTTGTAATAAACTTTGAAACTCCACTCCCATTTGAACGCTGACCCAGAAGCTCAATACCCTCCTATTTCTTTCGAGATCCTCTCCCTTCTCCCACTCTCGCTCCAATCAAACTGGCCCATCCCACTGGCCTCTCTCAGAGGCTGACCTCCCTCACTTACTCACACACAAACTCCCATTTCCTCTAAATAGGGTAGCCCCCTTCCCTCCCCAAGGCAGGGCCCTCCAGGGCAGACTTGGGGAGGCACGCGCCAGTGGGTGGGGGAGGGGCCAGGTCGCCCGAGGCGGGGTCTAAGTTTAGGCACGCTGGGGGGAGGGGGCCTCACCCGCAGCTGTGCTGGCACGTCCAGCCTCTGAGTGACAGTGCCGCCTGGGCCCAAGGCTGGGGGAGGGGGCCTCCCTGTTCCTGGGCCCCAAAGCCTTGGCTCGAAGGAGAGGGGACCCCACGCTCCCTCCACAACCTCCCTAGACGCCCCCTTGATCCCCCAGCCCCAGCCTGCAGCGCCGGGGACTCAGAACAACAGGAAACATATCCCAAATTTGAGGGAGATAAGAGCGAATCTGGACCCCTTTCCGCCAACCCCCAGCCCGGGTCCAGACCGCCCCACAAGCCCACCTTTACTCCCCATCTCGGCTCCGAGTGAGAGGCCGCGGACACCGCTGCTTCTCGGGGATTTTACCCACTTCAGTGGAACCCGGAGGAAGGGAGTAGGGAGGCGGGGCCCCTTTGTACCCAGCCAATGGCTGTCCATAGAGGTGGGGACAATTCCAAAATTGGAACTCTCTTGTAAACAGGCAAAAGCAGTGATGTCTACGACCAACCCTTGGCCGTTCCTGGAGGCGGAGCATATTTTAAAGTAAGGCTGGGTCTCTTTACAACTGGCCAACAGATGTAGTCAAGGAAAAGAAGAGTTTTAAAAAGGCCTGGAGTTTGGCCAGGTGCGGTGGCTCACGCCTGTAATCCTAGCACTCTAGCAGGCCAAGGCGGGAGGATCACATTAGGTCAGGAGTTCGAGACCAGCCTGAGCAAAAAGGCAAGACCCCCCCCCTCCGTCTCTACTAAAAAATAGGGGAAAAATAATTATCTGGGCAACTAAAAATAGAAAATTAGATGGGCATGGTGGCTCTATCCCAGCTACTCCGGAGGCTGAGGGCTGAGGCAGGAGGATCGCCTGATCCCAGGAGTTTGAGCTCGCTGTGAGCTAGGCTGGCGCCACGGCACTCTAGCCCGGACAACAGAGCCAAAAGGCATAGAGTTTACTTGCAAATGTCCCATGGCCACATCTAGGAAAGAGCTTTAGTTTTTCAGGTATTTGGCCTGTACAAAATAAACCTCTAGGGGGAGCACTCCAAAAGAGGGAGGAATATTTTATAGCAATCAGCCAATCCTAATGCTCGAAGAAGGGCTAACTCTTAAGTGGGCGGGGAATCATATCTAAAGAGCCAATTGTAGTCTCAGATAACAGGAACATTTTTAAAAGGCCGGCGTTTATGAAGTCTAGCCAATAGCAATACCTCTTGTCTGCTCCGCTAGCCTCTGTTCCTTTGCGAGGTTGGTCCCTTCAAATGCCAATCCTCACACTTTGCCTCGCTGTAGTCCAATGGAACACCTTCTCACTCGCTGCTTACCTAGAAGGTGTGGCCCCAACGTAAATGCTGATTGGTCCGTGCTATCCACACACTGTCCCCTGATTGGCTCCCGCTCCAGCTGGCCCCACTGCTCTTCTGCTTCCAGTGAGCGCTCATCAGGACCGGAGTTCGAATCTCGAGATCTGGGTGGGGATGGGGTACCCGCCTGGGGGGTCCCAGAGCCCGGACTGGGCTGGGGAGTCAAGACCTCTGGCGGTGAGGACTGAGCAAGTCGGAGTTGTAGGTCCAATTCTGGCGTGGTAGAGAGAGAAGGCCGTGAGCTTTCTCCTTGGAGGTGCCCTGAGGAGAGACGACCCACCCACCCCTCTTGGCTTTGGTCCCAGCACCTCGGATATCTCACCTTCCCCAGCTTCTCCCACCTCCGATCCGTCGGGTTCCTCGTCTTCCAGCGGAGTGGAGCTACTGGTGGCAGAGTCCTCCCCGGATCCCGCTCCCCGGGCCGCCCAGCCCAGCTGGTCCAGACGGAGTCTCAGGTCCTCCAGGGGCCGCTCGGCCAGGGGAGCGGTGTCCGGATCACCACGGCGTCCGGGCTCTGGGGATTGGCTCAGGCTGGGGATGCTCTCCAAGCTGTCGCCCAGGCCGGGCTGAGGGGGAGGGTCTCGTGGTTCTGAGACTGAACGGCCCTGGGGCCGGGGGCGGCGGGCAGCTGAATCCCTGCGGCCCCCGGAGCCCACTATACCATCGAAGGCGATGTAGGAGAAGGTCAGCTCCCGGGGGGTGCCCCAGTCCTGCGAAGTAGTCTCCTCCTCCTCGTCCTCCGAGAATTCCCGGGCTGTGTGCAGCTCCCGAAAATCTGAGTCGTCGTTCCCTCCTGCATTGGGTGAAGGAGAACCACGTAAGCTTCTCTGAGCAGGACTCTGACCTGCCTAGCAGTGACCCCCTCACATCCTCCCCATCCACCTACCTTCTGTGGAATCAGGGGTAGAGGAGGCTGTAGACGGAGCTTCTTCTGTGAGAGGGAAAGAATCGAAGACTCTTAGAAGCTTAGACTCTCCGAATCGCAGAAGTGTGCCAGTCCTGGAATCTTGGATGGCCCGAATTAAGGAATCTTAGAATATGTGAATCACGGGACTTTTAGAACATTCTGCATACAGACTGTAAACCTCACTGCCATCAGAGGCTCAGAGTCTTAGAAGTGCAAAGCCAGGAACCTTAATCATAGAATCTTCAAATTGGGAATCTTAGAAAGTTTCAATTCATTCTTTCAACAACTATTTATTGAGCACCTACTATGTGCCAGGCACTGTTCTAGCCCCTAGGGATACAGCTGTGAATAAAACAGACAAGATCCTTGCTCTCATAGAGCTAACACTCTGGAAGAGACAGACAATAAAGTGAATATTTCATGTTGGGTGTGGATGAGTGCATGGAGTAAAATAATGCAAGGTACTCATGAAAGCAAAGGGGTGCTGTTTCAGACAGCATGGTCAGGAAGGCTTCTCTGATAAGATATTTGAGCAGAGACCTGAATGAATGAGGAAGCCATGCACATGTCTAGGGAAGAATCTTCCAGGCAGAGGGGAAGGGCAGTGCAAAGGCCCTGATGCAGGCGTTATGCTTGGCATATCTGAGGAACAGAGCAACTGATGGGCAGAGCGATGGGAAATGAGGGAAGAGAGGTAAGAGGGGGAGATCAGCAGGTCCTTCCTTTGTAATCCAAAGTAAGGACAAGATCTTAGAATGTAAGGATGATACTCCAACATGTTGAAACCACAAATTCTTAGAATTGTGGCATCTGGACACTCAAGACATGCAAGTAGCTAGATCTGAGAGTGTTGAAATCCCCAGCTGTCAGACCCCTGGGTGTGGGACAGAGAACGGTTGACATGGACTGTTACAGCCTTGAGCTCAGAGATTGTGGGGATCGGGCCAAGAATTTTCAATCGGAAATCCAGCCCTTCAGAGCCAGCCTGGGGCTTTGCACACAGGAGATGCTCAATACTGTTTGGAAATTGAAATCTGACGCCCCCCCTCGCCCCCCTCAGCTGAGGAATCAGAGGGCTGGAGCAGAGTGGGTCTTCCCCAGGTTGCCACTAATCAGCGGTAAAGCCTGCTAAGGTCCCATAAGTCCTTGCCCCAACCCAGGGATGGCTGTTTTCCGGGCACAGGGGCTTGGACAATTTGGGCGAGGTCGGGGGTGCCTCTTGGGCAGAAAACAGGGGTAGGATTCGAAGACAAGTCATGGGGAGTCTGACCCCTCTTCTCCATCCTGGCTCTACTCCTCCATTCAACCCCTCCCCTCCAGCTGCGGCCAGCACCAGAGCCAGGGGACAGCTCCCTGCGCGCGTCCTCATCCCCCGGCGGGGCCAGGCGATACATCCCAGCGCCCAGCGCGCCCCTCGCCAGATATCTCGGTGCCCCCTACCTCCGCCCTGTTTCACCCGGGTCCTCCGGGTCATGCTGCCCCAGTCGCCGGCCAGAGCGCGGGGGGAGGGGAGAGCTTCCTTTGTCTCCTTCGCCTCCTCCCCCATCCCAGCTCTCCCGCGGGCAGGCGCGGAGGGGATACCGGGGAGGAGCCCACCTGGCCCTCTGGGCCCCACACCAGGCCCAAGCTTCCCTCTACTCACTGCAGTGGGCGAAGACCGGCAGGACCTGCCCCATGGCCCCCCTCGGGCCTGCATCGGGACCCCCGCCCACTCCGGCCGCGCCGACCTGGGCCCGGGGCCGCTGGAGCTCATCTCCGCCGCGCCCAGGACGCCGCCGCCATCGTCGCCGCCTCCGCCTCCCCGGCCGCTCCAGCAGCCGCCGCCGCCGCCCTCTGCTCGGCTCGGCTCGGCGGGGGCGGGCGGGGCAGCGGTGGGAAGGCACTGCAGCGCGGGGCCGGGGGCGGGGCCAGAGCACAGGCCGGGCGGGACCCGAGGGAGGGCGAGGGGGCGGGGAAACAGCGAGGAGCTCGCGTAGGAGGGGCGGGGCTTTTTTACTAGAGGGGCGGAGCTAGGGGTGGGCGACCGGACCAGGACGAAGTGGAAAGCGGCCTGGAGGGCGGGGTCTACACGCAACGGGAGCGGCCTTTAGGGGAAGAGGGGTGGGGCCTAGGGTAGGTGAGAGGCCAGGGAGAGAAAGGTGAAGGAGCATTGGCGAGAGGATGGGGGCCTGGATCTCAGAATGGGTTGGGGCGGAGCTAGTCACTGAGGAGTGGGTAGGAAGATCCTAAGGCTCCGAGGTTAGATCCGAGCCTTGTTTCGCAGAGGCAGTGGGAAAGGGGGCGGGAAGAAACGACTCAAACTTTTGAGGCAAGGGCAGGAACTCAGACATGGGTGGGGCTTAAACCAATTTATAGTTTATTCAAATAATCGGACGAGGTCGGAGTTAGAAGCGATGCCAAGACTGTGAAAACTGGAAGGGTCTGAGGCCGTGTGCTTGAAGGGATGGGCGAGACTTGGAAGAGAAAACGACCGAAGGACTGGGGGAGGGGACCACAGGGGAGGGGTCCAACTAAGGAAGTACAGTATTTAAAGGTTTTCAGGCTGGGGGGCTGTACCAATGAGGTGGGCGGAGCTTGGACTGAGCAGGGCTGGTACCTGAAACCATGCATGTTGTGTTGAGAACAGATTCTAGAGTTAATTTCCCTGTAACACCGATTACTTCTGTGACTCAGTTTCCTCTTCCCGTAAATTGGAGACGAGGACGTATAATGGTGTGTGACACACGGTAAGCGCTATGTAATAGTTTGCTACTACAGTATTACCATTTTTCCTAACCCAGATCGCAAATCCCGCTTTGAAGGTGCGGAAGAGTGGAAAACCAGAAGTGCAGTTCCTCCTAGTGACCCGACTTAAGTGCAGGTCAAGGGACAGGAAGGAGATTTAGATAGTTTCAAATCTCACAGCGGAGGGGATTAATGGAGGGGGGGCAGGTGTAGAGGGTGGAGCCTTCCTGATCCCAGGGCTGAAGGATGGCGGCCCTTGTTCGCCTGCTGGAGCGTCTCCTCTGGCCTGCTCGCAAGGAAAAGGAGGAGGTGGAGGAGGAGGAGGAGGGGGAGGCGGGGCGCAGGGCCCTCGACGGGCCTCAGTCTCTCCTGGCCGCGCCACGGTGCACCCAGCAGCCACACGGGGGTGCCGCGGCGTCGTGGGGGCTGCGCTTCGGGGCCAGCGCAGCGCAGGGCTGGCGCGCGCGCATGGAGGACGCGCACTGCGCTTGGCTCGCGTTACCTGGGCTGCCCCCTGGCTGGGCTTTCTTCGCTGTCCTCGACGGCCACGGAGGGGCGCGAGCTGCTCGCTTTGGCGCGCGCCACTTGCCAGGCCACGTGCTCGAGGCGCTGGGCCCGGCGCCTGGCGAGCCCGAGGGCGTGCGCTGGGCGCTGCGCCGAGCCTTCTTGAACGCAGACGAGCGCCTGCGCTCGCTCTGGCCCCGCGGCGAACCGGGTGGCTCCACGGCGGTGGCATTGCTTGTCTCCCCGAGCTTTCTATACCTGGCGCACTGCGGTGACTCTCGCGCCGTGCTGAGCCGTGCCGGCGCTGTGGCCTTCAGCACCGAGGACCACCGGCCTCTCCGGCCCCGGGAACGGGAGCGCATCCACGACGCGGGCGGCACCATCTGCCGCCGGCGCATCGAGGGCTCTCTGGCTGTGTCGCGAGCACTGGGGGACTTTGCCTACAAGGAAGCTCCGGGGAGGCCCCCGGAGCTGCAGCTCGTTTCCGCTGAGCCCGAGGTGGCCGCACTGGCACGGCAGGCTGAGGATGAGTTCATGGTCCTGGCCTCTGACGGCGTGTGGGACGCTATGTCTGGTGCTGCCCTGGCGCGGCTGGTGGCTTCCCGCCTCCGCTTGGGCCTGGCCCCAGAGCTTCTCTGCGCGCAGCTGTTGGACACGTGTCTGTGCAAGGTCCTGGGGGGGCGTGGCATTATTGAGGCTTGGTGCACTACAGGGAAGAACCGCTGGGGCTTGGATGGAGAGGCTAGAATATAGCTAGAGAAGGAGGGGGTGGGGCTCGACCAAGGGGCGTGGCCTGCTGGAACGGGCGGGGCCAAAATGTGGGGAGGGCGGAGCTTGAGGGCTTTGAGGCACAATGGGAGAGTAGTAGCGCTGGATAGGTGAGTGGGAGGGATTTAAGAGAAGGGGTGAGGTCTTTTGGAACAGGACCGTTGTAAGCCTTAGGGCCAGGGCACGAGGTATGATTAAGTGCCGGAAATGGAAGAGCAGGTACACAGCAGAGTAGGCGGAACTCGGAGAAGGAGCGTGGTTATCTTTTAATATTAAATAGGACGAGCCTGGGACAGGGCGGCGGCGCGATCTAAGGGATTGGGCCAAGTGGGAGAGGACTGGCAGGTGGGTGGGACCTGAGAGAAAGGGGCATAACCAGATCGAGGAGGGGGGACTTGAACATCCGGACTGCTGGGGAAGCTCTGCCTTCAACTATGTCCCACTGGGCTCCCTTTTCTTCACCCTCTTCAGGGCAGCCTGGACAACATGACCTGCATCCTGGTCTGCTTCCCTGGGGCTCCCAGGCCTTGTGAGGAGGCGATCAGGAGGGAGCTGGCACTGGACACAGCTCTGGGCCGCAGAGTCGCTGGTGAGCAGGCACACGGAGTAGGAGGGGCAGTTGGCATGGAAGGACTCTCCCATAACTCTTGCCTTTTTCTCAGAGCTGTGTGCCTCTGCTCAGGAGCCCCCCAGCCTAAACACAGTTTTTACGACTCTGGCCTCAGAGGACATCCCAGATTTACCTCCTGGGGGAGGGCTGTACTGCAAGTGAGTTAGGGTGGGGTGGAGTGGGGTGGAATGGGGGGTGGGGTGGTAGGAGAACGGTCCCCTTCTGAGGGCCTTCCTCTGCTCTCCAGGGCCAATGTCATCGCTGAAGCTTATTCTCAGCTCTGCCAGGCCTCGGAAGAGTGCTGGGAGGTAAGGACCAGCACTCGAATGTTTCTCTTAGGAGCATTTAATCCAGCCCCCCTACCCCTCTTAGTGGTGGGGAAATTAAAGCCAGTAAGGACAAGGGACTTGCCTGATGCATTAATACATTCTCACTCCTGGTCCTGAAACACTGTGCTAGGCATGATGGGAGGATGCAGAAAAGAAGAAACTGTGCTTCCCTTCCAAGAAATGTAGCCCCTGTAATGCTCTGTAAAGTCCCCCATCCCAAGCACGTCCCCACACCCAGGCAGAAAAATTCAGGGAATGTTAATGACCAATTCTAAGACCCAGATGCACAGAAGATACCATCAGGACATCTCTGAGTGTGGTCCAGGTCTTGGACGAGAGAGGCTGTAATTGGGATCAGATAGCAGAGGGGAATTTGGAGATGTCCAAAGAGGTGAAGGTGCACCAAGGGGTGGGGGTCAGGGAGGAAATGTGAGGGAGGAAGCTGGGCCCAGAGTCCCGTGGCCTTTGCATGGCAGAGAAGGAAGCTTGCTGAATATTATGTGGATGACAGGGGACCGTTGATAATTTCCCAGCAGCATAAGGAGGTACTTGTCAGGATTCTTTGAGTGGTAAGTGACAGAGACCCAATTCAACCTGGGAAAGCAAAATGGAATTTACTGGACCATGTCATTGAAGAAGTCAGGGTTTTAAGGCATGTCTGCATCCAGTTGTCAGAGGACGTCTTTTAGTTTTATTTCCTCTGAGTTGGCTTGAGTTCCTTGCAGGGTCTCTCATGGGGTAGTAGAGAGTTGCATTTCCAGGCGCACATCCCACCAGCCTGCCATGCCCCAGCAGAGGGAGAGAGCTAGCCAATTTCCCAGTAGTTGCCTCAGTGGTCCTACGGCTGCTCCTCATTGGCCACGCTGGGTCACGTGCCTGACCAGTCACTGTGTCTCTGATTGGCCAGGCTGGGGTCACTCACCCACCCCTAGCATTTGCGGTTGGGGTGCACTCCAGCCAAACCTGGATGGATTGAGAGACGGGCCGTGGTGGTCCCTCAGAGGAAAGCAGTGCTGCTTCCAGAGGCAGGGGAGTAGGTGCTGAGAGGCAGGGAGGGGTTCCTATTCATTCCCTCCCGCATTTTGTGTTACAGAAAGCGCGAGATGGGGCGGGGAAGCTCACCCGCACGCATTCGGGCTCTGTCTTGGACTTGGAGGCCTGACGGCTGTCATCCGTTGGGGACCCTCCGCTCAACTGGGGCCTCTACAGAACTCAGGAAGAAAATTGCCCCTTCCCCAGCAACGTAGACCAGAGGAAGGAAGACAAGCGCTGGAGGAACCCCAGAAAGCCTATTTCCCCTTTTCCTGCTTCCTCACAGAAAAGTCTTATGAGAGGGGAAATTCCACCACCATGCAGACCAGAATAAGAAAACAAAAAAAAACCCAACCAAATGTTTTTGAAATATTTGGAGTGACAGATTCTGAGAGATCACCCAGTTCAATAATCTCCTTCCTATTTTTCATTTGTTTTCAAGGGGACATCGGGGAGAGTCTTTATTAAATTTTAATTACATAAGTGATTCCAAAGACATTGTCTTGTAAAAACAAACATTAGTTGCCTAGTCAGTTAGCAAATATGTATTGGGCCCCTGCTGTGTGCCAGGCCCCGGTCACAGCCATGAACCAGGCAGACCAGGCCACTAAGATCCTTGCCCCGTGGGGGTGGCCTCCTAAGTTGGGAGAGACAGAAAACAAGGGAACCAAAAAATGAAGTCATCTCAGACACGGACAAGTGTCACAAGGAAAATAAAACAGAGAACATGATGAGAAAATGACTAGGGGAGCTACTTTGAGGGTTTTTTCATGTCAAATTTTTAATTTTTAAATTTTACTTAATTCATTTAGTTTGTGAATGGGCAATGAATTCACTTGGTTTGAAATGCAAAGGGTACAAGATGATGTACAGTGAAAAGTCTTTCTCCATCCTCTGTCCTTTGGCCACTCAGTTTTCCATCTTGGGGTGGCTGCTTTAAACAGGGGGATCAGAGAAGGTCTCTGAGAAGGGGACAATTGAGCAGAGAACTAACAGAAAAGGAGACGGCCATGCTAATACCCCAGAGAAGAACATGTCAAGGCAGGCGTAGGGAACAGCCAGTGCGAAGACCTAGAAACAGGATTGAATTTGGCATTTTTAAGATGAGCCTTGGGATCTCTATGACCACCAAATTCCCAACAATCCCACTCCCTATCCCATTGGCAACCCCTGCAATGAATTTGGAGTGGACTTTTCTAGACCTTTTACTCTGCGTGTGCACACACGTATATGGTACCTTAGATGTTTCATTGATTTTTTTTCATACCTATGTCTCATTAAGCAACTTGGGTTTTTTCCACTCAGTAATACATTGAAGATTCCTTCATGTCATTTTCATATCTCATTCTTTTTAGATGCTGCCTACCCTTCTGACAAGGGATGTGCAAGGGTTTCACTCTTTCCTCTTGATGGACATTTATTTCCAATTTCTTGCTCTCACAACGCTGCTGCCATAAAGATCCTTGCTCAGGCTCCTTGTGCACATACGCAAGAGTTCTCTAATGCAGGGGTCTTGCTATGTGTCTTGTATGGCCTTAGAGCCAACAATGGCTTGCACATTTTTAAAGGGTTGTAAGAAAAAATATGGAAACCAGACCCTATGTCTAATATGTCTAAAATATTTACTATCTTCACCTTTCTGGAAAAAGTTTGCTGACTCCTGCCGTAGCACAGGAGGCACCCAGAAGTGTCACCCCTCCCATTTCACAGATGGGAAAGCTGAGAACCAGAGGAGAAAGGACTTGCCCAAGGTCACACAGTCCTGGGGTTCTCATTCAGTTGGCTAAATGTCTGTTGAGCTGCATTCTGGGCCTGGCTGGGTTGGGTGAGCTCCAGAAATCAATTAAGTCTACTCCTGCCACTGAAGGACTCACAGCCTGGAGAGACACACAGAGAAACAATTACAACCTAGGTGGCTCAGGGTTCAAGGTCTGCCAGAGCGGGGTGGAGAAGGGGAGAGGGTCACTCAAGTCTTCAGAGAAGAATTAATGTCAGAGCTTGGCCTAGAAGGACGAAGCATTCCCCAGGTGAAGGACAGCAGGACAGCATCCAGGCAGAGGACCGGGCTGGGACAAAGGCTGGAAAGGTTGATTTTCTCACCTAGTCAGCTGGGCCCTGAGAATTGCTGGTTTTACACTCATCCCTTCGCTTTTGGGGTTCTGGGAGCTCAGGCAAGAGGGCCATAGGCCAGATTTATTCCCTTCCTCTAGGCCTCAGTTTACCCATTTGTAAACGTGGAACTGAAGATTTCCCAGGGCTAGGGCACCTCACTCAGGCCAGGTGGCGCTCTATGGAAGGGGCGCGACCGCGCGAGTGACGTCACTTGGGGCGGGGCCTGCTGGACCCGCTGCGGAAGCCTTGGAGGGCGTCTGGGCTCAGCCCCGAGCCGGCCTGTGGGGGAGGGTGCTCCCGGGAGCCGGCACCTGGGAGGGTCTCCCAACCTCTCTGCCCTTCGGATCGCTGGGATGATCCCGCCGTCCTCCGCCAGCGAAACTGAGTCATAGCGGGGCATGCTGGGGCA
>NW_012149952.1:2575005-2579833 GCF_000956105.1 Propithecus coquereli
TCCCGCGTCCTGGGGGGTGGGCAGAAGTCGAACAGATCCCTGTCCTCCCAGAGGCTTACTCCCACCCTCTCAGGGGTCTCCCAGGGCCGGGGTCAGGAGGGTCTCCCAACCTCTCTGCCCTTCGGATCGCTGGGATGATCCCGCCGTCCTCCGCCAGCGAAACTGAGTCATAGCGGGGCATGCTGGGGCAGGGGGTCAGGGGCTTTATCCGCACAGGAACCTGGCGTCCCATCCCCACCCCGGGCCAGCGCCGGACCCCCCTCCCTTGCCCTCCCGGCCTGTCCCCACCCCCACCCCCACCCCACCCCCGACCCTGCGGCTGTGAGTCAGCGGCCGACCGCGCCCCCTCGGCCCACTTCCTCCTCACCTTCCCGGGGCGGGCGGGGGGCAGCGAGAGGGGTGGGGCCCTCCCCACCCTTCCCCTCCTTCGCGGGGGAAAGGGGCTCACCCCTTAGCAACCCCACATAAATTAAGAGAGACGTTGGGGGTTCCAAAAGTGGAATTTAAGGGAGAAAATTTGAGACCACTTGCTTAACCAGAGGGTCCTCCTCGCCCCCCAAAATTGAGCAGAAGATTAAGAAATGGAGAAGTCCATTGGAGAGTAGGACGGGAGGGATCCGGCCATTGAGATTCCCCCAAGAATTCCCACAGTGGGAGAGAACTAGGGATCAAGGGAGGACCCCTTCCCCTCCATCAAACTTGCCCCCCAGTTTGAGGGTAACGCCCAGGGTGCACCCGTATGCAGTAACGCTACGGAAAGAGGGAAACTGCGGAAGTCAAGGGTTCCGAGCTGCCCTTTTAAGCGCCCTCCATCCCCCGCCTGGAGGTGTTCGCGGCCCCTTTAAGGCGCGGGGCATTGTGGGTGCGGGGAGTGGAATTTTGGAACGAAATGTAGCGAAGAGAAGTACAGTAGTAAGAGTAACATTGTAGCCGCCGCCGGCCGAGGGGGCGCGCCGGGTAGGGGACGCCGCACCCCCTTTCTGCCGCAGGGGTCCCCCCATCAAAGCACCAGCGGGAGGAGGCGCCGCAGGACCTGTCCCGGCCGGGTTCACGTTCCCCTCCAGGAAGCCGGACTCTATGGGGCGGGACCCTGGGGGAGACTGAGCAGAACCTGGAGCCAGCCCCGTACCCCTGAACCTCGAGCCAGGGGCGCCCCGGGAGCACTCACCCCGTGGGCGCGCCGCCCGCCCGCCGAGCAGCCATGAGGTGAGCCCCCGCGCGGCTTCCCGACCCTTCCCCGCCCGGCGCGGGCTCCCCGCCCCGCCTTTGTCCCCCTCCCCCCCAGCTCGCTCCCGGCTGGAATTTGGGGACAGGCAGCTGGGACCCTCAGATTTGGGTTGAGTCTCCTTGGACGGGCTCCAGATATCGACCACCTCCCCACTACTCCCAAGGCTCAGGGTGGTGCCGGTAAGGCTCTCCTGGGAGCTCTCAGATTTGGGGCGCGCTCCGAGGACTCCCGAATTTTAAAGACTTTTTCTGAGGACCTTCAAGTTGGTAGGTACTCGCCGCAGGGATGCCAGGATTTAGGAAGGGCTCGGACTCCCCCTAAACTTCAACTTGAGGTCCAGGAGGGATGGTGGGGTGCCAGTTTGGGAGAGCCTGGGACCTAGAAGGGAGACTGGGACGCAGACCCTGTTTGCAGGGTCCCCGTTTACGTGGCGCTGGAAAAAGTCTCCCCAGGTGGGACTGCCCTCCTTAACTTCGGGGGTACTTAACCCTCTAAATTTTGGGGGGCACTTAGATCCTCCTGGGGAGGAGGTTGGTGTGAACCGACCCTCGGACCCAGACTCGGCGTCCAGGGTCTGGTTGGGACTCCCCTCCCCCGTCGCTACACACACACAATCTGCTTAAAACGGGCCATGCCTAGGAGCTCGCGAGCGCTCAGTGCCGAGGGCGGCGCCCAGGCCCTGGGCCAGAAGGGTGGCCTCTCTCCCCCACCTGTGCGGCCCTGGGGAGGGAGGGGGCGCGGCAGCTGGGAGAAGGGGGGCCTTTGTCTTCCTGACTCACCTGTCGAGACAGCTGGCGTGTGTGGGGGGGCGGGCTAGGAGCTCTGGGCAGGCTGCTTTCCCCACCACTGCCCCTCCCGCTTTGCCCACCATCCCCCCCCAGCCATCCAGAGCCCTGGGGTTGGAGAAGGGGCGCTGGAAAGCTTCAAGGTCACGGCCCTCTTCCCCAGAGACCCAGGCTTCCCAGATAGTTCCAGCTATCTTCCCAGGAATTTAATCCTGGGGGTGGAGGGACCCAAGGGACCCAGGGATTATGTCTCGCCCGGCCTCTCCGAACTCCTGGGCTCACCTGAGGGCGGGGCCGGTGCAGGCTGGGGGACCCAACTAAGCCCCCTCCATTCTCCCCTCCCTTGGCCCCCGTAATCTCTCCCTGGGGGCCAGAGCCTGACAATACTATCTCCTTTCCTCCACTCTCGCTGGGACTTCCTGCCCCAAAGCCCCCAGGCTGAGGGGGAGGCCCCTGGGGATGACTGGGGATTAACCCCTTGATGTCCACATCCTCCAACTTCCTCCACGTTTCCCACACCCTTGCCCTCTGACATCTGGGTGGCATTCCTTTTTATGGCCATTAGAGAACCCTCCTTCCGTGTTTGTCCCTTCCGATGTGAAAGCAGTTGTTGGAAAATTTGGAGCAAGGGGACACCCACAGACACCCCAAGACTTCCTGCCTGTCCTTTCCCCATTATAGCAACATCCCTTCAAGGTCTGCGCTGGAGAGGGGGCAGTTTGCGGGAGCGAGGCTCTTCACCCTCTTCCTCGGGGACTCTTCTCTCCCGCTGCCCCCAGCCCCGCCCCTCACCCCCACCCCCCGCGTTTCCGGTCCCAGGCACCGGGGAAGGCGGATGGCGGATGTCCGAGTTAGTGCTGCCTCACTCACTGTGAGACCGTAAAAGGGCAGGAGCAGTGTCTGGGCCGGCCTCCTGCCTTCCCCACCACCGCCGGCGCTGGAGGCCCTGGCCCTCCCACAGGGCCCCCCTCCTGCTGCGGCCTGGCCAACCCTCCCGCGTCCTGGGGGGTGGGCAGAAGTGGAACAGATCCCTGTCCTCCCAGAGGCTTACTCCCACCCTCTCAGGGGTCTCCCAGGGCCGGGGTCACACCCGACTTCCTGGGCTCTGTCCCTTCTCCAGGGACAGCTAGGATTCAAAACGCCCCACGCCCCTATTCCAAGCTGAGGAAACTGAGGCTCAAAGACAGAAAGGTCTGGGCAGTATCCCTCAGAAATTCTTAGGCTATGCTGGGGGCGGGGGAGGGAGGCTGGGAGCAGCTAATTTCTGACTGGTTTGGCTGGGGACAGCCCTGGGGACATTGGAAGAGAGGATGTTAAGATGGAAAATTACAAGATATAGCTCTTTTTCCCCCAGTTTGACAAATATTTATTGAGTGCTGAGTCCGGGACTCAGAGCTGGGATTCTGGGAAGGTGGGGAAGCGGGGCAGAGGTCTGAGAACCTCAGGGCAGAAGGGACTTGGGAAGAATCTGGGTCCATTTCTTTCCTCTTCCAATAGTGGTTATTACTGTTCTTATTTCATTTTTGAAAAAATGATGAGACCATTTGATCAAGCATCTACTTTGTGCCAGGCACTGTATTAGGTGCCTGATTCAATTTAATCCTCACAACCATGGTAACAATGATACTATTACAGTCTCTTGCCCCCTAACCCACTCTACAGATGGGAAAACTGAGGCACAAGAGAAGTCAAGCAAATTGCCTATGGCAGTCAAACTTGGTTTTTTCCTTTGGTGAAACAAAGTTTATCGAGGAAAGACAAGATAGGTTTACAGAGCAAGATCAAGATAGAGGTTTACAGAGCAAGAGCAAGGTACAGAACTGCCAAAGAACTGCAACGGGCCTCTTGTCGTTACCAAAAGGCCAAAGTCAAACATTTTGGAAGTGGCCAAGCTTGAATTTGAACTTGGCCTGTGTCCAAACTATTATGCTATTAAAGAAAACGAACATAAAACCTGTATTTAAAAAAAAAATGACAAGTAACATGCTTTTCACTGTAAAAAACACTTAAGGTAATTGACGTAAGCAAAAAGAAACCCAAATAGGAGACTTTACCTTCTGTTCACTTACGGGAAACTGAGGCCCACCAGGGAAGAGGGACTAGAGTGAGTCCGTAAGAGACCCACAGACCCTAGATCTGGTTCTCTACCTAGGGCTGCTTCAAAGATTCGTAGTTTGGGAAGGCTGTGTATGTGTGTCACAAGTTTTTTGGTATAAGGAGGCTACGGGGTAAGTCTTGGGGGAGGGGTAGGGTGAAGGGAAGCAAGGGCAAGTCTAGTCTGGAAGGTTTATGTAAACTGGTGTCACTGTGCTTGATTACCTCCAGTGATGGGAAGCTCTTTCCCTCCTGTTTTGACTATCGGCTCCCACGTGTGGAGTGTGTGGCAAGTTATAGATCCTTAGGTTAGGGATTTTTCATCCATTATCTCTTTTAATCCTGACAATAAACACAGTTATGGTTTCCAGGGCTGGAAACTGAGGCCTAGAGAGGTGAAGCCACACAGCAAGGAGGTGACTTGAACCCTCCTTCATCCACCATGTGCTAGAGTTTTCTAAAGCGAGGGAACTTGCACAGAGGGGTGGGTCATAAGCTGGCTGGGGATTAAGGCTCTTTCATGTTGAATGCAGGGTCCCCCTGGGGACCACTGGACTCAGGTGGACCCAGTTTCAATTTCACACCCACACACTCCCTGGCTGTGGGATTTCCAATTCCAGCTTTTGCCTAGTTTATAGTTTCTTTTTTTTTGAGACAGAATCTCACTGTGTTGCCCAGGCTAGAGTGCCGTGGCGTCATCCTCGCTCACAGCAACCTCAAA
>NW_012149952.1:2580703-2597561 GCF_000956105.1 Propithecus coquereli
GCTTAGCCCTTTCCTCATCATTAAATGAAGTTAAGAACTTGGATGGACTTGGGTTCAAATATGAGACCCTTCTGTTTACTTGCTGTGTGATCTGAAGCAGGTGTCTTCACCTCTCTGTGCCTGCAGTTCCTCATCCATCTCAAGTATAAGCTTCAGAGTCTGCTGGAGCCCAGCACCTAGAACAGTGTCTGGGACCCAGGCTGACCAGCAAACGTCAGCTGCCGTTGGTCAGAGTTTGCCTTTTTGCACGTTTGACACTTCCTGAGGGCCTGCTTTGTGCTGGACGCCATTCTAGGTTCTGGGACACCGCAGTGAACAAGACAGACAAATCCCTGCCCTCGCGGACCTGATGTTTTGGTAGCAGAGACAGATAATAAATCAATATTGTGTTGGGCAAGGATCACTGCCGTGAAGTGGGCAGCAGGGGACGCGAGGGACAGGAGCTTTTCCAGATCGGGTAGTCAGGGAGGGCTTCTCAGAAGAAGTGACATGTAGGCAGAGACCTGAAGAAGGTGAGCATCTAGACTCCAGGAACAGCAAGTGCACAGGCCTGAGTGGGCTGAAGGAGCAGCTGGGGGGCCTGGGGTACATGGGGCGGGGGAAGACACGAGACCCAAGAGCACACGTATCAGGCAGGCCATGGAGAGAACTTGCTTTTGATTCTGCAGGAGCCGGAATTTCTGAAAAAAGGAGGGACATTCTCTGCGTTGTTTTAACAGGGTCCTTCTTTTATAATGGGGACACCGCATCCTGGGAAGGGTAGGACTAGCCCAGGGTCACCCCGGCAGGCACCCAGCTCTCCGGCCAGGCCAGGGCCTCAGCAGGGCAGGGCCGCCTGGGAGAGCAAAGTGCAGCCAGGGTGGGGCAGCGGCAGCCCTGGGCGCCTGGCCAGAATCTGCCCTGGGTGTGGGTGGCAGGTGTGGGTGAGGCCTCAGCCCTGCTCTGCCAGGGCCAGCGAGAGCCAGAAACAGCCCCCGAGGCTGCGCTTGTCTGGAAAGGGCACCTGGAGTCTGGGTAGGGCCCGCACAGCCCCTGGTGGCTAAGACTGGATTCAGGAGCCAGGTGGCCTGGATTCAGATCCTCACTCTGCCCCTCACTAGCTGTGTGACTGCGGGCAAGTCACTCAACCTCTCTGGGCCTCTGTTTATAGTTCTCATCTGTAAAATGAGGACGAAATAGTGTCCATCTTGAAGGGCCGCAGGGAGAATCAAATGAGTGGCTCTGGGGAAGGGACTTGGGGTGCTTGGTAAGAGGAAGATGCCTCAATGATGTAAAATTGGGGTGCTAGGCTCACCCCACTCTGTGGACCTGGAACTGGGTCTGAGGGGCTTCCCCTACCCTGACTTCCTTAGCGTCAGCATCACGCCCAACCCCCCAGCCCTGGTAGGGGCGGCCTTTGCGGGGGTTATAATTTCTCTCCCCCGAAACCTCTGACCACCAACTTCCCCTTTTCAGGAAAGAGCCCGGTGGGGGTGGGGCAGGGCAGAGACCATTGCTTCCCCTCCTGTGTGTGACCTTGGGCAAGTCACTTCCCCTCTGAGTTCCTGTCTGAGCCGAGTTTCCTCACTGGGGGAGGAGGGACTGAACCTTCCAGAAGGATTGATTGGTGGAGGGTCCCAAGGGACATAGCTGTCCAGGGCCCCATCGGCGCCCATTCAGGGTGCCCGGGAGATGGATGCTGACAGTCACGGAGCGCTCAGTATGCGCCAGATCCCGTCCCAAGTGCTTTCACTGCCCAGACTCATTTACTCCTCCCCACTGCCTCCGGAGGGGGGACTGTCATTTTCCCAGTTGGCAGGTGAGCAAGATGAGTTCTTAAGTGGGAAGTTGACTTCCCTGAGTAGGGATTTGAACCCAGGGCCGTGGATGTCAGATCCTGACTCTGAACCAGTTTACTGATGCCTGCCCCCAAGGCTGAGCTGAGTCAGACGGTGTTCCTCCAGGAAGTCCTCCCTGACGCCCCAGGTTGGGGCAGGTGCTCCTTCTGGGCACCCCCAGTGCCTGGGCTCCTTGGTCCCAGTCCCGGGTTGTCACTGTCTGGGAATGAATCTGTCTCCCGCACGGGACAGTGAGCCCCGGGAGGGTGGTGCTAGGGCTGTCTGGGTCACTGCTGTGTCCTCATGCCCAGCCCCACCCAGCATGGGCGTGACACAGAGCCTGCAGAGTGTCTGCCAAGTGTCTGCCGAGTGTCTGCCGAGTGGCCGGCAGTGCCCTGGGGAGCTGGGTGGATGGGTGGATGGGTGGGCGGCAGGGGCTCCTCCTGGAGGAAGAACCCGGGGTCCAGCATCAGTCCCCAACTTGCTGCAGGCCTCACACCCTTCCCCTCCCCGAGCCTCAGCTTCCTCCTCCCGCCTGAGCGGGAGCCCTGTCGGGGCGGGGTGTCCAAGCACCCTGGTAGAGATAGGGAAACTGAGGCCAGGCAGGGGCTGTTCTCTAGGGCAGCTCAGGGCTCCTGCCGCCTGGTGCCTCACTCTGTGTTTACCTGCATGTCCCTCCCCAGTGCTGGCCTCGGTCCCCTTCCATCTCCCCTTCTCCCTCTGCCTGTCTCTCCCCCGATCCTCTGCGGCCCCTGCCCGGCCATCTCTTCTCCGTCCCCACCACATCTGTCTGTGTGTCTGTCTCTCTCCCTTTTGTCCGTCTGACTCTCCCTTTCTCCCCATCTGTTTGTCTGTCTCACGTCCCCTGTTTGGGCGGCAGCCTCTGTCTCCTGATTGCTGTTTCTGTCCTAATCTATCGGGGTGTCCCTCCCTCTCTCTGTCCGATCGTCTCCTTCTGCCTCCCTGTGTCTCTCTCGATCCCACACTGTCTTTGTCCCTTCCAATGTCCCAGGGAGACCCCGATGAGAAGGTGACCGGCCCCTCTCCTTTTGTGTCTCCCTTCCTGTAGTGAGACAGCCGTCTGTTCCAGCCGGGCCACTGTCATGCTTTATGACGATGGCAACAAGCGATGGCTGCCCGCCGGCACCGGTCCCCAGGCCTTCAGCCGCGTCCAGATCTACCACAACCCCACGGCCAATTCCTTCCGGGTCGTGGGCCGGAAGATGCAGCCCGACCAGCAGGTGCCACCTCCCTCCAGTCCCTCCCTCTCTGTGGGTTGAGCCCCCACCCCTGCGCCTACCACCCCTCACCCCCATTCCCCTCCTGCCAGGTGGTCATCAACTGTGCCATCGTCCGGGGTGTCAAGTATAATCAAGCCACCCCCACCTTCCATCAGTGGCGCGACGCCCGCCAGGTCTGGGGCCTTAACTTCGGCAGCAAGGAGGACGCAGCCCAGTTTGCCGCGGGCATGGCCAGTGCCCTAGAGGCGTTGGAAGGTTAGAAACAACTGGCAGGCGTGGGGCAGGCAGAGGGTACCCCTGGAGGCTGCTGTTCAGGCTGCCCCTTCACCACTCTGGGTCTCAGTCTCCGCATCTGTAAAATGGAGCTAATTCATTGCTATGGCGGGAAACTATCATGAGGATTCTTGGGGGCCCCTGTGTGCTCCGTGTGCACCTATGTATGAAACGTACGACTCCTAAAGGTACGGTACGCTCCATGAATTTTACACACGCACGCTCCTGTGGGCCCACCTCCTACATCAAGACATAATTTGCAGTCCCCAGAAGGCTCCGTGTGTCCTTTCCCCAGGTACCTGCTGACAAAGTCTACAGCTGGTATTTCTTAGACCTTAATGTGTAGACGAATCATCCCAGGGTGTGATTAGAGTGAAGCCTCTGGCGCAGGCGGGCTGGGTGGGGGCCAGACCGCGTTTCTAGCAAGCGCCCCGGCTTGCAGGTCCATGGACAGGACTTCGAGCAGCGAGGCTTAGGTGACCCCTGTACAGCTGGGGTCTGGAGTCACTGCTGCAGAGCTGAACATCAGATGGCGGAGGCCTTTGCCTCCGGGGGCAACTTCAGTGCTAGCGGGGAAGGGGCTTGCTCGTCTGGGGGCACACAGGAAAGTACCGTGGGCAGTTCAGGTACCAGGGGCACGGACGCCAGGGGTTAGGTGACCAAGGGTCTCAGGTGGGGATCCAAGCAGCTGTAACAGTGGTTAAGAGTCCAGATGCTGGAATCAGCCTGAATTCAAGTCTTGTTCCTGAAAATTCCACCCTGCAGAACTTCGGGGCCAGTGACTGTCCCCTGGGCCTTATCTTCGCCACCTGCCACTGGGGCATCCTAACAGCACCCACCTCCTGGCAGCTCGGGCAAGGGGAGCTGGTGCTGCCCCCACCTGGGCCTGGAGTGTCAGGGTCGCAGGAAGAAGGAAGTGAGCGCCTCTGGGCAGGGATCCCGGGAGGCTGGGGGAGCTGACTCATCCCCTTTCTGCTTCACCTTCCAGGAGGTGGGCCTCCTCCGCCCCCAGCACCTCCCACCTGGTCTGTCCAGAACGGCCCCTCCCCGGAGGAGGTGGAGCAGCAGCAGAGAAGGTGGGGCAGGGCCCTGGGGGGTGGAAACCTTAACCACCGTGAGTTCTAGATGTTCCAGAACCCCTGACTCCTCTAGTGCACAACCCCTCAACTTTCAGCTTCCAGAATGATCCAGCTCCCAAGGGATTAGATGTTGACAGCTTTCAGAAACCCCCACCTCCCAGAGTTCAAGAAACTCCTGACACAGAATTGTAGAACCTAACGGTCCCCAATCCTGGCCTCCCAGATCCCCTGAGTTCGGAATCTGGTTGTTGAAAGAATCTCGGGCATTGTGCAGTTCATGTGTTTTTGGGCAGTTTGATGACTAGAATGCTCGAATATTCTCTCCCCGTCCCTGGTCCCCACCTCAGCCTCCTTACTCGGGCCCCTGGGGAAGGAAGGCTTGGGTGCGGCTTGGGAGCTGGTCTCATGGGAGATCTCTGAGAGAGGCCGGGAGGTCACAGAGCCCTTCACTGGCCAGCCTCAGTGCCCTGACTGATGGCAGCTCTATCGCCTCCCCTCCCCCTGCCCCACAGGCAGCAGTCTGGCCCCCCGGAGCTGGAGCGCAGGCCCTCCAATGCAGGTGATTGTGGCAAGGGCCTTGAGACTTCCTGGGGGAAGGGGTGGGCCTCCCTGGGGGAAGGGGTGGCCATCTGGAAATTGAAGAAAGAGGCTACTCTCTCTCAGCAACCCCTGTTTTCTGTTTGTTCCAGGAGGCCCACCTGCTCCCCCAGCTGGGGGCCCACCCCCACCGCCAGGACCTCCTCCTCCTCCGGGTCCCCCCCCACCTCCGGGTCTGCCCCCCTCCGGGGTCTCCGCTGCAGGACATGGAGCAGGGGGAGGCCCACCCCCTGCACCCCCTCTCCCGGCAGCACAGGGCCCCAGTGGTGGGGGGGCTGGGGCCCCAGGCCTGGCTGCAGCCATTGCTGGAGCCAAACTCAGGAAAGTCAGCAAGGTGAGGGAGGGGTCGGGAGTGGCAGGGTGTGGGGTGACTGGGGCAACTGATACAATAATCGGATGAGGCGGGGGTTGCCTGGAGGTGTCAGAAGGACAGGGAGGCCAGGAGACCTGCCCCTAAAGCCCCTCCCCTTTTTAATTTCTGCAGCAGGAGGAGGCCTCAGGGGGGCCCTCGGCCCCCAAAGCTGAGAGCGGCCGAAGCACAGGCGGGGGGCTCATGGAAGAGATGAACGCCATGCTGGCCCGCAGGTGAGCCCTAGCCTGGACCCCTGGATCACCTGCAGAGTCCAGTTCAGTAGGGCCGATGGGGGAGGGTTCTGATTCCTATTTTGTCCATTTCTTTTGGTGAAAATTCCCCCTTTCATAGCCAGATTAGGCTATAATGCTGGGAATTGTCACCTCCTGAGATGGCTGAGGTTTGCAGCCACCTAGGTAGCCTGTAGAATGCTCTAAAACCCAGAATTCTGGAAACACAGATTCCTAGAATCCCTGCATTCGAACCCAGAGCCCCTCCACCCTTAGAATTTATGATTCCAAGTGGAAGAACCATAGAACCCCTCACCCTAATTCTAGAACAAGAATCTCTTGAGCTTCTAAAAGTTTCCTTAGCTTTCCCGAGTTCCAGAACTGGACACCCTAGAAACCACATTTCTAGAACTCTGGGAAGGGGGATCACTAGGTGGCTGGGGGAGGACGAAAGCCTGTTTTTGCCTTTCCCTCCTGCAGAAGGAAAGCCACGCAGGTCGGGGAGAAACCCCCCAAGGATGACTCTGCCAATGTAAGTCAGGGGCTCTTCTTGGCCTGCACACCGTGAGGGTGGGGATATTGGGGGCCGGGAGGGGGGGCAGATAGGGCATGGCTGCCTTTCAACCTGGAAGAGGAAAGGGGCAGAGGTGTGGCAGGGTTGATTGATGGCAGTTTTATTTCCCACCAGCAGGAGGAGCCAGAGGCCAGAGTCCCAGCCCAGAGTGGTGAGTGAGCGCCCATTCAAGAAACTACACAGAAACTACAAATCCCAGAATGCCTTGTTCTCACATACACAGCACCCTCATGGGAGAGTCTGTGCAAATAGTGCTGGGGATTGTATTTCCCTGAGAAGGGTCTTTGACCGTGGGCTGATGAGGCTGGGGGAGAAAGAGTGAATGGGGGCAGTCCTTTGCCCTTACCTTTCTGATTTGTTACCTGTCCCCCAGAATCTGTGCGGAGACCCTGGGAGAAGAACAGCACAACCTTGCCAAGGTGGGCCATCCAAACTGGGACCCCACCCCCCAAAATTGTGGGACTTGCCCAATTAATAGGGAGGAATGCTGTGACCCCTGAAATGGGAGGCAGGGGAGGGAGGTCCTCTCTCTAACCTCATTTCTGTCCCAAACCACACCAACTCTCCCCAGGATGAAGTCATCATCGGCGCTCACTTCCGAGGCCCACCCCTGTACGCCTAGCTCCAGTGATGAGTCAGACCTGGAGAGGGTGAAACAGGTAGCTTGGCGAGGAGGGCGGAGGTGAGGTTGGGAGCTTGAAAGGGGCCACAGGAGAGAGGAGATCTGGATCCAGACCCTGCCACTGGCATGCAGAGCGATTCTAGAAAAGGTCTCAGAAACCTCCATTTTCTAGTCTGAGAAATGGAGAAGATTGGGTCAGGTTAGGGATGACCCAGATGACACCACACCCTCTTTTCCAGTGCCTGTGACAGACCTTACTAATCTACCATCACACTCACTCCCCATGAGTACCTTGAATCCATTCGGCACACTGACCCAGCCGTCCCTCACCAACTGGACTTGGCAGGAGACCAGAATGGATCTGCCAGCCCTGGTACTGGATGTTCTCCAGTACTCTTATGGCTCCAGGGATCCAGAACTCTGCCCTGGCATCCTCCAGAAACTGTGACCTTGGCAGTGATGTCATGGTGCAGGGGTAGGGGTGGGTCTCAGACCTGCTTCCTCTGGCCTTTCAGTCAATAAGAATGGGGGGATTTGTTTCTACAAGTCCAGGTACCCCTCTTGATTGGTTATGTACCCCATCATTTTCAGGAGCTTCTGGAAGAGGTGAGGAAGGAATTGCAGAAAGTGAAAGAGGAAATAATTGAAGGTGAGGTGGTTTGGTTTGGTTTGGTTCTTAAACATTTATTTATTTTGGAGGCATCATGTCCCTGGGAAAGAGCCCTATTTTGGAAGGGAAGGGGGAAGAAACTCTGGCTCTGACCTCTGCCCCTTGTTTCCTTCCAGCCTTTGTCCAGGAGCTGAGGAAGCGGGGTTCTCCCTGACCACAGGAACCCAGAAGACCCATTTCTCCCTTCCGCACACCCCGCCTGTCACCCTGCTTTCCCTGCCTCGACTTGACTTGGAATTGGCTGAAGACTACACAGGAATGCATCTCCCCCATTCCCCATCCCACTTGGGAAATTCCAAGGGGGTGTGGCTTCCCTGGCACCCTGCCTACACCCATACTGGCTGCTGATTGGCTGGGGAGGCCCCCACCCTTTCTTCTCTTTGGTCCTTCCCCTCTGCCAGCCCCTTGGGGCTGGTTCCTCTGCTGGGGATGTACCAGTTAGCCCCACAGTGAGGGGGAAGGAAGGAGGGAATTTCACATTCCCTTGTTCTAGATTCACTTTAAAGCTTAATGCCTTCGAATTTTTGTTTTTTAAAGAAAAAATATATATATATATTTGGGTTTGGAGGGGAAAGGGAAATTTTTTTTTTCTCTTTGGTTTTGATAAAATGGGGTGTGGGAGTTTTTAAATGCTATAGCCCCAGGCTTGCCCCATTTGGGGCAGCTATTTAAGGGGGGGATGTCCCACCAGGCTGGGCGAACCTCCTCCCTGGCTCCCAGGGACTTACCTCCCCCCTGGCTCCTTCCCCTTTTCTATGAGGAATTAAGATGCTGTAACTTTTTGGAACCTCAGTTTTTTGGTTTTTTTATTTGGGTAGGTTTGGGGGTCCAGGCCATTTTTACCCCATGGAGAAAAAAACGATGAGGGAGAGAGGAAGGGGAGGATACTTCTCCTCTCTTGCCTTCACCTTGAGCTTCTTGAAAATGGGCCCCTGCAGAATAAATCTGCTGGTTTTTATAAACGCTAAGACCTCTAGAGTGATTTGAAGGGCTGTTGTGCTGAGGAGGGAGGCACACCCCACCCTTGGTGCCCCTTCCAGAAAGAACGCTGAGAACCGCTGCCTCCCATGATCCCGATTCCTGCTGTCTTCTTCCTTTCCTCCCACAGTCCACCCGTTCCAGGCCCCTCAGGCCCCTGCAGCCAGGGTGATCTCTGCCCCCTGTCCACCTCTCTCCCCATGCTCTTCCCCAGGCTGCTTCCTGACCCCTTCTACCCTGCCCTTCACCACCCCTGGAGGAGGCCAGAGCCTCCCCTCTCTGACTGTGTGGCCTGGGGCAAGTCCATTTGCTTACCCTGGGCCTCAGTTTCTCCATTTGGAAAAGGGCTCATGGGATGACTCCTGCCTCTCCACCCGAACTCTCCCAGCTTCTTTCCTAATTCTGAAGACACTTTACCCATTTTGCAGATGCACGTCAGGGTTCGCAGAAACATTCCTAAGATGCCTTCTTTAACCCAGAGCTCCTTTAATTATAAAACAGTTACAGTCTAAAATAATGGCGCTCAGAAGTCACAGAGCTCATACACGGACCCTTTGGTGGTTGGGTGGGTGAGGCAGGTGATGGACCTCAGGGCTGAGGGCCAGAAGCCCATCCAAAGCAGGAAGGGAGAGATTTGGATGGAAGGTGGGCGATATGACAGTGACTCATGTAGCAAGGGAACAGGGTGGGTCTCTATGAGAGGCTACTGAAGAGGACAGTGGGAAAGGACTTCGGACAGGGACTGAGACAGAAAGCCACAATGGATTAGCCCTCGTCGGGACCAATCGTTCCTCCCCAAAAGGCCACGTCCTGCTGGAACTAGGGATGGCAGATCTGGGAGGCATTGCCCAGGGAGACCCAGCACAGCCAGGCCAGTGGATTGTGCCATAGACCAAAGGAATGGGGGGGGGGTTCTGTTTGAAGAGAGGACCCCAGTTAAAGGCACTAATGGTGGATTAAAGGCCGGAGCCACAGGGTGACTCAATGAAGCTAATTCAGTCCAAGATCCACCCCGCCCCCTCTTCCCCCAGAGTGAGGTAGCTGGAGGGTGGCAGGGCTGGGAAGTTCATTGGAACTTTCTGCCTTTTCTTTACAATGGTCTGTACCCATGAGGAAGAGGTAGGGGGTGTTCAGTACAGTGGATGAGAGTCAAGGTCCGTTTCCTCAGGTAAGTGAGAGGTTGGCTAAATCCGTGCGCAGGATCCAATTTCCTTTCGCCAGGAGGAGTTCTGCTGGCCCACCTGGTGGTGGGTACGTGGGGTCCCACAAAAGACGCTGTCTCTCCTAAGTGCTAAGCCCATGTGCTAGTGGGGAGCAGGGGGAGGGAGGGGTCCCCGTTGGAACATTCCAACAGTGGGAGGGAGAGTCCCAGTGGAAAATGCCACTGGGCAGGTTAGCAGGGAGGTGACCAAATGCCCGGTTGGATCGGCTCCAGCCCACGATCCCTTCTGTACCCAAAAGGACCTGGTGGTGTCAGCCGGGCCGGTTCAGGAAGGTACCTGCGGCCTCCTATTCCTCTGACCCCGGCGCAGCCTTGGGCGCGGGCGGCGGGCCCCGGATGCAGAGCTGGGCTCGCACCTCCTGCAGTTGCGCGCGAAGCTCCTCCAGGGCGCTCTGCGAGGGCGTCGCCTGCACCTGCGCTTGCAGCGCCTCGAGCGTCAGCGCCAGGTGGCCTACCTCGTCCTGCAGCGCGCCCCAGGAAGCGTGCTGCTCCCTTTCCTTGCGATGCTGCGACTGGTGGCGCCAGTACTCCAGCATCAGGCAGCTGCAGGCTGCGACAAAGATGATGGCCTCGCCCAGCAGCTCCGCGCCCAGCTCGGCGGCCGCCTCCTCGTTCAGCGGCTTGACGGCCTCGGCGTTGAAGCCCATGATGCGCATCTTGGTCCGCATCTCCACCCAGTGGTACACTGCGGGGGAAGACAGGGGTCAGGGATCTTTTGGAGGGGAGGCCCCTGCAAGCCCCGTCCCTCCGCGTCTCCATGTCCCCCGTTGGAGCAATGGGGACATGGTAACCAGAATCACCGGCGCTGGGGAATGGGCGCCTTAAAGAAAAAAAGCGCTGGGCCTCACACCTGGAACGTTCTAGGGCAGCGGTCCGCAAGCTTTTTGGCACCAGGGACCGGTTTCATGGAAGACAATTTTTCCACGGATGGAGGGAGGCGGAGGGGGTGGAGGCGGAGCTCAGGCGATGATGCGAGGCCAGGGGGCTGGGGACCGGGGACCGCAGCTGTAGGGGAAACTTCTTCCTCACCTAATAACTTATTCATGTGAGCATGGACTATCAGCCTTTGCATCGTTATAGACACAGCACAACAGAGCTGATGCTGAACTCTAACTCCGGCAAGAATTGATATCCATCTATGGGCACATGAACTGATCGGAGAGAGCCAGCCGCCTCCTGCTCCTTAAGCAATAAATTTCTGGCCAGGCACGGTGGCTCACGCCTGTAATCCCAGCACTTTGGGAGTCCCAGACGGGAGGATCGCTTGAGGCCAGAGGTTGAAGACCCGCCGGGGCAACATAGCCAGACCTCATCTCTACTAAGAATAGAAAAATTAGCCGGGCATGGTGGCACACGCCTGTAGTCCCAGCTACTCAGGAGGCTGAGGCAGGAGGATTGCTTGAGCCCAGGAGTTTGAGGTTGCTGTGAGCTAGGCTGACACGACGGCACTCTAGCCCGAGTGAGACTCTGTCAATCAGTCAATCAATCAATCAATCAAACACAAACCCTAAGGGAGGTGCTTAATGGATAGGTGTCATGAGGTGACTGGCAGGGATTAGCACGTAGAAGCCTGTACACTGTCTTCCCCAGGGGCTGTAGTTTCTGCAAAACGCACCAACCAGCCACAGAGCTCCATGGGGGATGGGTGCGCCCAGGGCAGCCAGAGGCAGGCCAGGGCCCAGGGCCAGTGCCGACTGCTCACCTGCTCAGGCATGGGCCTCCCCTCTCCTCCCTTCTAGGCCACGCTCCCCCCACCCCATACCTCTCTCTCCCTGCTCTATCCCTCCTGCTGCCCCACTTGTGCAGGGATGGCCCTGACATCCCTCCAAAGGTGAGCGTGGGGCTTGGGGGCAGGGCCTCTGGCCCCAGGGAAGCTGGGAAGTAGACAGGGACAGAGGACAGACAGGGCTTTCTGGGGACGTCTGAGAGGCAAATGTCAAATATCAGCCAGTGAAACCGGGACACTGAGCAGCGAGCTGAGCCTCCACTTCTGGAGGTGCTGAGAGCCCGGGCAGAGTCCGGGGGGCTCCTGCTCCCTCAGAGGCCAGGCTGCCATCCCTGAGGGGAAGCCTGTCAAGATCAGAGTGATCAGAGCTCACACGTGCTCGGGCAGCAGACACCATGAAAACAGAAGTAAATATGTAACAGAGGGACCTGCCTGGAAAAGGGCAAAATGTACTATGAGCTGTCTCTTTAAAACCTCCCCCACTCTTTTTGGAAATTAAAACCTGCATCCCTGCCCCAGGCTGGTGGTCGGTAGGGGCAGGGGAGTGTCCTTGTTCTTCGTACAACAAGAGATGCTCAAAGGAACAGTCTGGACACAAGTCACGAGATTGTCTTTCCGGAGATGGGACGGATCAGAACCATCAACTGCAGTTAAACAACAATACCCAGAAGCTGAAAACCCTCCCTTTAAAAGCTCTGTATTTCTGCTTATCAATGGGAAACTGGTACTTTAAGACTCGAGCCTGCCTTTTTCCTCATTTGCTGGCAAATTAATAAACCTCCCTTTCCTTCTCCTCAAACCACTTGTCCTCATTCTTCTGATGCGGCCTCAGGGACAGGTGCGCTGAACTTTCGGTAACAGACAGGGTCCGTCCCTTGGGGACCGGAATTATGCAAACTGGGATTACGCAAACCTCAAACTGAAACAATAAAGGAAAGAGAGTCCCTAGGACAGAGTCACTGCCTTGGGGGTGCCACCCCTCAACCTGGGGGAGCCTGGAGCCTGTACAGTGAGGGCAGCTGGTACTGGGGGGTTTTGAGTGGAGCCTGGGGGGCGATGAGGGGGGAGAGTGAGGGGCCATGGACCAGCGGGGGTGGGGGAGGGGCAGAACCTCCACCTCCAAGCTCCTGCTCAGCTGAAGTGCCAGCCCGGGGTTCCGGAGTGGCCTCTGCGAGGAACCCACATGCCAGTCCCTTCATGCTGAAGGTGGGTGCCCAGGTGGGGAGCACTTCTCAGAAATGGGGCATCTGCTGGGCCCAGCAAGAGAGGAGAGAGAGCCTATGAGCCTAGAGCCCACCCCCACCACAGGCCGGGATGGTGAAGCTTTTCTGTTAGTTTCCTCAACTCAACCCCACTTGGCACCAACTACCTGACAGCCACTTTCAGTCTGGGTGACACCCCTATAAAAAGAAAATCAAAGTCTCAGGGCCACCCCCTCAACTCCTTATGCAAATGAGAAGGTAAAAGCTTCAGGCACCAGTGAAGAACGGCCCCACAGATTAAGGAAATTCCTTGCTAATCTCCCATAAGCAAGGACATGCAAATTGTACCTGCGTCTAGCACCTAAAACAAGCCTGGCTGATTCCACGCGAAGGATGAATCACAAGTTTATCTTTACAGGTAACAGAACTGACAAGACACAATCAGACATCCTTCCACCTACCCAGGGACATCTACTTAATTGATGCTCCCTTCACTCCCTTTTCCCTTCGAACATTCTCCTTATTTTATGCAGAATGTCGACTTCCTGGGCCCCACTCACAAGCATGGAACCACTTTAACCCTCTGCCTCATCAGCTCCCCCCACCCCCTTGTTCCTTCTCTCTGTTGCCTTTAAAATGCTGAAGGTTCCAGCTTCCCCTTTGGAAAAACAGCCACGGCTTGTCTGCGGTTCATGGTTTTCCCGGGCGCGTCTTCAAAATCTCGGCTTAATAAATTACTTACTTAGGTCGACCCCCCCCATGAGGCAGAAAATTCCACCTTAGAGATGGGAAAAGTATGGCTAGGAAGGGGGAAGTCGATTGCCTGAGCCGTGCAGCAGGCGAAGGGGAGAATGGGCTTGAACCCTCCCCTGCCGGCTTCCTCTCCCCTACTTTTCTAAGCAAACTCCTGCCACGGTGTGACGTTACTTTCGCCTGGGAGAGGGTGTGAGGCAGGAGGGGGTGCAGAGGCCCCAACAGCGCAGGCGCTTTGCCTGTTGCAAGACCCCTGCCTGCCCGCTCCCACCCACCCCACCCAGGGTGGCCCAGGGCGCTCCACCCACTCCCCACCCCCTCAGCCCCCAGCCCACCATCGACTTGGTCATTTTGGACCTTCTGATGTAGACAGGGCCATCTCTCGGTCCCATTCTCATTCTGTAATCTGAGTGAGGTTGGTCATTGCTTTGTATGGCCACCGGCTGTCTGCACTTCTTTGGCTGTGACCTGCCAGGGTGCGTGGGACCCGTGAGGTCAGGGGCCCACCGAGTGCTTGAGGGCTCAGCACAGATCCCACCCGTTGCCCGGGAGGAAGGTGGATGATAAAGGAGGTGGCCAGAGGAAAAGGGGCAGGACTGCTCTGGGGACAAACGCCACCTGGACATTGGACACAGCTGCCGGGTTAAGGATGAATGGACACAAGGAGATACGAAGCAAAACCACAGTGAATGGCTGTGATCACAAAGTCGTATAATGACAAGTGTCATCGAGGACGTGGAAAAACGTGCCCCTGCACACTGCTGGTGGGAAGGGACAGTGGCACAGCCACTGTGGAAAACGGTTTGGCAGTTCCTGAAGCAGTCAAACATAGCGTCGCCATATTCTAGCCACATCTACCCGACCGTTTCTCCCCTAAGTGTACCCAAGAGAAATGGAAACGTAAGTTCACGCAAAAACTGCTCCGCTAATGTTTGTAGCAGCATCATTCCCAACAGCTGAAAGGTGGGGACAACCTGAGTCTCCAACTGAGAAATGGGTCAGCAAAATGTGGCTGTCCATACTGGAGTATTGTTGGGCCATAAAAAGGAAGGAAGCACTGATCCATGCTACAGCATGGGTGCACCTTGAAAATCTTACACGTGACACCATGCCCCGCTGATTTTTTCTATTTTTAGTACAGACGGGGTCTCGCTCTTGCTGAGCCTGGTCCTGAACTCCTGAGCTCAAGGGATATCACCTGACACTGATATCACTCTTACTCCTTTACTGATGCTGTCCCGCACCAGAACGCACCAGAACGCCAGCGCCATCATGGCGGGCCCTTCTCTTGTTGCTGGCTGATTCTTGGCCACCGGAGTGGGGCCCGGCGTGCAGTCGGCGCTCAGTAAATGTGTCTAATGAGGAGGTGGGTGACACCCACCCCAATCCTCCTTTGGACATGCTTCTCAGAGGACAATCCTCTGTCCTTGCCGACTCAAGCCCCAAGTCATTGCCACTGGGGGATCCAAGCCAGGCCACTCAGCGTCACAGTGATCAGCACAGGGGTGGCCTTCTGAGCTCTCAGATCAGGCTGGGGCGTATGTAAAGTTCATTTTCTCCCGGGGTGGCTCTCGGCCATCTTGGCCCCCTCCAGGCAAGGGCCTTCGTGACCGGGAAACCAACACAGGGGACAACAGGTCCTTCCAAAATGTGGGAGAGGACGCTGTCTGAGGTTTTGTGACCCAGTACGAAGGGGCTCCTTGTTCTTTACAACCTGAAGTCCTGAGTCACTCAGGAGGGGAGAAGTCTGATTAAGCCCAGCCCCTTCTTCCTAAATATTAACAACTCCCATTAACGCTGGGAAAGAAATGTCTGTCTGTGCATCTGTCCCCACACTGGACTGTGAGTCCCGTGAGGGCGGGGTTGGGGCTGTCTCAGTCACCACTGTGACTCTTGCACAGCACAGAGCGGGGCGCACAGTGTGCAACCCAGTTGAGTGTTTTGAATGAAAGAATAAACAAAGGATATTTTTTCTAAGGTGAACAGGGATTTTTTTAAATATGAAAAAAGAATGCAACGACTTGAAGACAACCAGCTTCATTTACAAATTTATTCTAATCCCTCTCCCCACATCGCAACGTGTACAAAATTTTAGCCAGTAGGAAATGGGAGCCATGAAACTTCCTGTGGGCTCGTGCATTTTGCGAGGGGGTTCTTTGCATTACGTACACCCTGACTGACCCCTGTGCCCCCCCCACCCCCACCGCAGTGGGGGAAGCCGATGACAAGGATGGGCCGCTGGCAAGGACGTGCCAGAGCTGAGTGTGAAGTCTCCGAGATGAGCAGCAGCCCTCCCTCCGGGCCAGGGCGTTGCTAGGGTCGAGAACAGGGACTGTGGCCCGTCTTCACATCCCACCTCTGCCTCTTCCCTGCCTGTGTGACCTTGAGCAGGTGCTCTTCCCTCTCTGTGCCTGTTTGCTCACCAAAGAAATGGAGAACTCAACGCGGTGGGGATTGTGCAAAGCACTTAGAACAGCGCTGGCACCTGACCAGAGTTCAATCCTCAGCCGCTATGACGATGGCTACTGACAGCTTATCCATATGCTGGGTGGGGGCAGTCGCAGTCCCCGGCCTCCACGGAGATGTGTCAGTGCCACAGTGGACCCCCGAGGGGTAACCATGGAGACCAGGTTCACTGGTGAAGGGCCGTCAATCCGTCGCCCCTCCATGCAGCGCTGTCTGTCCGTGGCCTTCTTGCCCTCACTAGGACCCACTTGCTCAGTTCCCTCTACTCCAGCTTCGCCCCCTCTTCTGGAAGGAATTGAGATGCTGTTCCAGAAGTTGCTCTTGGTCCTTTTGGGTAGGTCTTGTGTTCAGGTCTTTTTTAACCCCCTGGGGAAGTGAGGCGAGCAGGGAAGGCCCTGGTCCTCCCACCTTCACCTGCGGTTTCATGGGACGACTCTGCCCCGTGTACTGAATGCGAAGACCCCTCACTGGCTGTGGCGACTTGGGCAAGTGCTTTTGCTGCCCCTCAGCCTCAGTTTCCCCAGCTCATAGGGTGACTCTTGGCCCCCTCCCCACCAAAACCCTCTTAGCTTCTCTCCTGATTTTATTAAGCCTTGTACCCATTTTGCAGATCCGTATCATGGTTCTCAGATACATCTTCAAGATACCCTCCTCTCTCTGGGGCCCCTTTCATCAGGAAACAGCCGCAGTCTACGGCATGGCGGGGCATGCCGCCGGGGCATGGCGCAGCCTGGCGGGGCCCGCACCCCTCCCCACTCCAGTGGTGAATCTGGAAGAGAACCCAGGTGGGGAATGCGGAATGGCCCATGGGGGTGGCAGGAGTCCCCCGGGAGCGTACCCCGGGAGGTGGGGAGGTACAGTGGGTTGAATGACGGAACCTCAAAAGACATGTCCACATTCCGACCCCTAGAACCTGTGAATGGGAGCTCATTTGGAAAAAGGGTTTCTGTAGATGTAATAAGTTAAGGATCTTGAAGTGAGATCACCCTGGATTTAGGATGGGCCCTAAATTCCATGACAGGTGTCCCCATGAGAAACAAAAGAGAAGGAGGCCAT
>NW_012149952.1:2598081-2600886 GCF_000956105.1 Propithecus coquereli
GGGGGCCTTTGCCAGAAAAAACCCCGCACGGCCACGCCAGTGAGTTGTGCCGTAGACCAAAGGACGAGGGGGTTCTGCGGAAATATTCTACTTGGGGTCTCAGAGGAAGGAACCGCGAAAGGGGGAAGACGCAGTTCGGTGCGTCAGTTGCAGGCCAGGCTCGTTTCTTTTCCCCCATCGAAGAGAGCGGCGCTGCCCAGCCAGAGCTGACCTTAGAATGTGAGGGGGACAAAAGGTCTCTGAAAGACGCGGCACTTCCTCAGGATGGAATGACCGGCGGCTGAAAGGAAGGGGGGTTCCAGTGTAAGGGATGAGCACCCCAGGGAAAGGGAACACTTACCAGGTAAACCGGGCAGGGGGTGGGGGAAGTATAATGACAAAGAGATTCAGCTCAAGCCCAGGTTCCATTTTTTCTTTTCCTAGAGTGCTCGCGATGTCCTGCTGGCTGGGCCCTTGCAGGTCCTTGCGGTTTGGAGAGGGGGCTGAGGGATGGCGGAGGGGGCTATGTTGGAACACTTCCCAGCTGGTCCCAGTGGCGGGTACCACTGGTCTCAACAGTAGAGGGTAACCGAATGCCAAGTTGCATCAAGATCCTGGTGGCTTCTGCTGGGCCAGCGCAGGAAGAGGTGGTGGGGGGAAGGCTACGTCAGGCACACACGGCCACGTCCAAGTTCAGGCTTCGGCAGTCTTCTATTTCTTGGACGCAGACACTGTCTGGGATGCAGACGCAGCCTTGGACGCGGGGTCGCAGAGCTGGGCGCGCATCTCCCGCAGCTGCGTGTTCAGCTCCTCCAGGGCGTCCTGCCGCGGCACCTCCTGCACCTGCGCCTGCAGTGTCTCGAGCGCCAGCGCCAGGTGGCCCACCTCGTCCCGCAGCGCGTCCCAGGCAGCGCGCTGCTCCTCCTCCTTGTGGCGCTGCTGCGTCTGGTGGCGCCAGTACTCCAGCACCAGGCAGCCGCCGCCTACGATGAAGATGGTGGCTTCACCCAGCAGCTCGGCGCCCAGCTCCGCAGCCGCCTCCTCGTTCAGCGGTTTGATGACTGTGCCCCGGAAGCCCATGATGCGCATCTTGGTCCGCATCTCCACCCAGTGGTACACTGCAGGGGAAGACAGGGGTCAGGCCACGCTCTGGGAGCCCCCTGCAAACCCCACCCCTCCGGGCTTCGGTGTCCCAGTGTCCCACTCGGAACGAGGGCGTCGAGGCTTTAAACAAGATCTGTGCCCGGACTCACCCAGGAAATGCAAAGTCACCGCCGGCCTGGGTGACCCGAGGGCATCTTTTAAAAGCACTAGAAGATTCTGGCAAGCAGCTGGGGAAGAGAAACACTGTCCCAGAGGGGAGCTCCTCAGACTGGGGCGCGCCCCTGGAGGGTCACCCGGAGCTCCCGGGCCAAAGTTAATGGAAGGCGTAAAGGTTCAATTGCCAGATGCTTAGCTCCTTCTGCTAGTCCCTGAAGTCAGAGCCACCAGGCCATCCTCCCCTGGCACTGTCGCCTCACCCGCATCCCAGGAGAAAGGCCAGCCCTCTTACTTTCCTTTTTTTCCCAAAAGGGAAAGCCTTGCTGAAATGATTTATTAAGTTTGTTTCTAGATTCTTTGCTTATTTATGTATACAGTCATACCACCCATCAATAATCAGTCTTACTTCTTCTTTTTCAATCTTTGTGCTGTTATTTAATTATTTGCCTTATTGCACTGGCTACAACCTCCAATACTGTATCTTTGTCTTATTCCCAACATTGGGAGAAAGTGCTCATTTTAACCTTTAAGTATAAATATGATGTTAGCTGAACCTTTTTGGTAAGGTATCCTTTGTCCAATTAAAGAAGCTTCCTTTTATTCCTAGTCTGTAGCAGGCTTTTATCATGAACAGGCATTGAATTTTATCAACTGCTTTTCCTATATATTTTTTCTCCTTTATACTATTCCTGTAGTGAATTATATTAATGTTCAAATGTTAAACAAACCTTGCAGTCATAGAATAAATTCTGTAAGTTCCACTAGATCGTGATATATTATCCCTCTTATATACTGCTGGATTCTGTGTGCTAATATTTTTGTTTACAATACTTGAATCCATCTTCATGAGAGATCTTGGCCTATAACAGAGGTAAGGGCTGAAAAGGGGTAGAATGTTCTGTGGCTGTCTCTTTAAAATCCCCCCACTCTTTTTTTGGGAATTAAAACCTGCATCCCTGCCCAAGGCCAGTCATCAGAGAGGCTGGGGAGTGTTCTTTGTTCTTTGTATCACAGAAGATGGCTCAATGGAATTGTCCCCACAGAGGGCAGAGGTCACGAGATTGTCTTCCCCGGAGATGCTATAGTTAAACAGCAATAGCCAGA
This sequence comes from Propithecus coquereli, assembly GCF_000956105.1. NCBI lineage: Eukaryota > Metazoa > Chordata > Mammalia > Primates > Indriidae > Propithecus > Propithecus coquereli. Next base: position 2,600,425 of record NW_012149952.1, read on the forward strand.
AGCTTCAAATTCCCTTTAAAAGCTCTGTATTTCTGTTTAAAGGGAGGATGGTGTTACTTTAAGACGAGAGTCTGCCGTCCTCCTCATTTGCCAGCAAATTAATAAACTTCTCTTTCCTTTTCTTCAAACTGCTTGTCCTCTTTTGGCTATGGGGACAAGTACTGAATTTTTGATAATAGAAATGACTGTCAGGTACTGAACTCATAAAACAAATAAGGAAGTGTTCCCACTTTCCCTATTACTTAAAAGAGTTTGGGTGATGGTATTATCTCTTTCTTAAATGTTTGGAGGAATTTGCCCGTGAAGCCAGTCGGGGCTGTAGTTTTCCTTGTGGGAAGGTTTTTAATTGTGGATTTGATGTCTGTAACAAATATAGGACTATTCAGACTGTTTCTTCTTGTGTTGATATTGTTAAGTTCTGTTTTCAAAGGGAGCTGTCCATTTTTTTTTTTTTTTTTTTTT
>NW_012149952.1:2601426-2602806 GCF_000956105.1 Propithecus coquereli
AGTCATTTCAAAAACCCTTTGATTTTATTCATTTTCTCTACGACAGATCTGCTAAAACCCACTTGTCCCTCAAGGATGCAGTTCAGCTGTTTCCTTCTCCAGGAAGCTCTCCCAGACTCCCCCACACTGGGTCAGGCACCCCTCTGGGCTCCCACATCCCAGCCTTGACCAATCCTGGGTATCACTGGTGACAGATCTCTCTCCCCCACTGGACCGTAAGCTTTGCAAGGGCTGGGCCCAGGGCTGTTTTGCTCACCCTTTCATGTCATCCCTAGGCTCACCTCTGCCTGGGAACTTCCTCCACTCCTCTTTTGACCGCTCCTCCAGGAAGCCCTTCCTGAGCCCTAGGCTGGGTCAGACACACCCTCAAGGATCCCAAAGCTCCCTGGGCTTCCTTTAACACAACACTGTGTATTCTGGGTTAAATTTTTCTTTTTTTTTTTTGAGACAGAGTCTAGCTCTGTCACCCCAGGTAGAGTGCAGTGATGTCATTGTAGCTCACTGCAACCTCAAACTCCTGGGCTCAAGCGATCCTCCTGCCTCAGCCTTCTGAGTAGCTGGGACTACAGGCTACACACCGCCATGCCCAGCTCATTTTTCTATTTTTAGTTTTGCTCAGGCTGGTCTCAAACTCCTGAGCTCAAGCGATCCTCCCGCCTCGGCCTCCCAGAGTGCTAGGATTACAGGTGTGAACCACCGCGCCTGGCCTGGGTTGAATTTTTTTTTAAATTTGGATTGAGAGTCTCCCTTGTTTCTCAGATAGTTACAGAACTACGGTTCAACTACCTTGTGTGCCTTCCCAGCCAGAAGGCGGGCGTCCCTGCTTTGTTTTTTCACTTGAGCAGTTGGTAATGAAAGTGGGATATAAGATTACTTTATTCCTGCATCTTATCAACTGCTTCTTCCTCGCATTTGCCCTTTTCCTTTCGTACCTGGCGAGATTTGGCTTTCGCTTCAAGAATCTCTTTTGGTCTTTGTCTGGTTCAAGCCTAGTGATAACCACCTTGCTAGGGTGACTGCCCACAGGGACAGTGATGCTATTAGATTTTTCCTGCTGCACCCGTTCCAGGTAGATGACATCTTACTTCCTGTAAACCTGGACTACTGTGCCAATTTGCTGAGCTTTACTGCAGCTCCACACAAGCTGAACTTCAGCATCCTTCCGGATGGGCATGGACTGAACGCCGCACTGCTGTCTCAGCTCTTTGGGAAGAGAGGAAGACATAATCCTCCTGCGAATGTGGGAAGGTGCACTGAAATGCCTTGGGATTGAACTTCATTTTTTTTTTTTTTTTTTTTGAGACAGGGTCTCATTCTGTTGCTCAGGCTAGAGTGCCGTGGCGTCAGCCTAGCTCACAGCAACCTCAAACTCCTGGGCTC
>NW_012149952.1:2615375-2616681 GCF_000956105.1 Propithecus coquereli
AAAGCATATTAAATGAAAGCTGGTATTATCAGTTAATAAAATGTTATTCAGGGTAAACAAAGCTTCAAGTCAGTCCCGGCCCTGCTTGCCCTTCCCTGGATGTGTTCCAGCCAGTTTAAAGCTTGCCTTGACAGCACACCAAGCGTTAACAGAATTGTTCTGGCCACTAGAGCAGGCTGGGAGCTTCCTCCTACAGACCTGGCCCGATCCCTCTATTACAACATACAAGGACAGCAATGAAACATGGTGCACCGGCCATGAGAGGGGGCGTGATTGGTTCTGCCTGCCTAGGATCATGGGGGATCCCATCTCCCCAACTTTTGGTCCAGGGGATTCAGGAAGGGCTGGCCCCACCCATCAGTCTGGCCAATTGGAGCACTGCCTTCCCTGGGCCACAGAGAATGGCGCAGGTATGGGGATGTGACGCAAGCTGGACCACAGAGATTGAGCTTGCGAATTTGGCAGGAAACACTGGGAAGAAGTGCCTCTCTGTACCCTGGGGTCGCCAGGCAGGTGACTAATACCTCCAGTGTAAGCTCCATGAGAGCAGGGATTTTTGTCTGTTTTGTTGACTACTGAGTTAGTCATACCTCCTAGAACAGTTCCCGGCCCACGGCAGGCACTAAATAAAAATTTGTTGAGTGACACAGCCTCCTAATGTACCGAGGCATGGCCACACCCCAGAAAATAATCCCCACCTCTCCTCTCCACCCAGACCTGGAGTGATCAACTCAACTTAGTAGAGGGGACGTTTAGGAGTTTATAAGGCAGAGAGGAAGCGGTTAACACAGAGGCTCAGGGCTTAGTGTGCTCTGGAGTTGGGTGGTCCAGGCATCAAGCCCTGGCTCTGCCACTTACTGTGTGACCGTAGGCAAGTTTCGAAACCAACTCTGCACCCCCATATCCTCTTTCGCGAAACGGGGACCATGATGCTCGGCTCGCAGGGATGTTGGCTCATTCAAGGACTGCACGTGAACTGATTATGTCTGGTGGGAGAGTTAGCACGGCTGCCTGCAGGGAACGGGACTGGGACTGAGCCACTGAGCACCCAGGCTAAGGACGCAAACTGGAGCCAGATGCCCTGGACTGGAATGTTCATCCACTGCGGACCACCTGCGTGCCTCCTGCACGTTACCTATGGCTCTGCTCGGTTTCTTCAGCGTAAGGCAGAGGTAATGACAGTAGTGTGACTTGTGGGGCACGGGGAAAGCAAATCAACACAGGTAAAGACTTAGAGCAGCCTTAGTGCTTCTGAATATCAGTGCTGCTTACATGATTCTCCACCGTCTTACTAATTCCACCCGCC
>NW_012149952.1:2616731-2619097 GCF_000956105.1 Propithecus coquereli
GAGACTCTGTCTCAAAAAAAAAAAAAAAAAAAGGATATCAAAGGAATACTATGAACAACTTTATGGCAATAAATTCAACAACTTAAATGCAATGACATATACCTTAAAAAAACAGATTTATGAAAACTGACACAAGAAGAAATAGAAAATCTGAATAGGCATATAACTACTAAGGGAATGGAATCTATTATTAAAAGCCTTCCCTCAAAGAAAAGCACAAGCCTAGATGGACACGTACATAAATATTTAAGGAAAAAATAATCCCAATTTTATACAAAATCTTGTGGAAAACAGAGGATGAGGGAACATTTTCTCAACTTGTTTTATGATGTCGGCAAAACCATGATATGAAAACCTGACAAAGATTTACAAGAAAAAAATTACATAATATGTCATTCAGGACCACAGATATAAAAAGTCTTTAGGAAAATATTAGCAAACCAAAGCTAGCAAAATATAAAAAAGATAATACATCATGACCAGGTGGGGTTTATCCAGGAATACAAGATTGGTTTAATATTCTAAAAAAAAACAAAATCGATAATTTAATTCATAGTAGTGACAGCATTGTGGTAGCCAGTCTCCAAGATGGCCCTGACAATCCCTGTCTCCCGGTGTCTACACCCCTGCACAATCCCACATGTACCAGGGCTGGGCTGCATGACCAACAGAATATGGCAGAAGTAGCAGTATATCACTGCCAAAATTATGAAGATACTGCCTTTTCGGTCTTGGTCACTTTCACGCTTAGATCACTCTCTGGGGGGAGCCAGCTGCCAGGTCATTAGTAGCCGTAAGAAGAGGTCCTCGGGGACAGCCACTGAGCCAGCAGCCAACCAAGAACTGAGACCTTCTACCAACAATCATGTGAGTGAATCACCTTGGGAGTGGATCCTCCAGCCGCAGGCAAGTCTTCCGCTGGACACACCCTAAGCCAGAGCCACCCAGCTATGCGGCTCCTAAATTCCTGATTCTCAGGAGCTATGTGACATAATAAATGTTTATTTATTATCACATGAAAAAGTACTCAATATCACCATTCATAACAGAAAAGCAAGGAAGTTGCCATTTATACCAACCAGAAGGGCTAAAATTAAATTGTGCAAATAGTAAATATTGCGAGGATGTGGACCAAGTGGAACCACGCGGCAAAACTCTTTGACAGTTTCTTACAAAATGAAACAGACCCTTACCATATAACTCCAAGATTTTACATCTAGGTAGTTTTGGGGAGAATTCCATTTCTCCGAAGAGAAATGAAAATGTCCATATAAAGGCTTGTACATGAACGTTCACAGCAGCTTTACTTGGTGTTTTGTTTTTCTTTTTGCTTTTGTTTTTTGAGACAAAGTTTCGTTGTGTCACCCGGGCTAGAGTGCCATGGCATCAGTCTAGCTCACAGCCACCTCAAACTCCTGCCTCAGCCTCCCAAGTAGCTGGGACTACAGGCGCGCACCACGATGCCTGCCTAATTTTTCTTTCTTTTTTTGGGGGGGGGAGCGAACAGCTGATTCAAAATTTTTCTATTATTAGTAGAGACAGGGTCTCACTCTTGCTCAGGCTGGTCTCGAACTCCTGACCTCAAGTGATCCAGCCTCGGCCTCCCAGAGTGCTAGGATTACAAGCATGAGCCACCGCGCCCGGCCCAGCTTTACTTGTAATAACCAAAAATCTGGAAACGACCCAAATGTCCATCATTAGGACAGTGATTAAACAAAGTATGGCATATTGATATATTAGAATAAAAGAAACGAATACAAACTAAAAGCAATAAAATGAACTAGTGACACAAGCAGTGACAAATATCTCAAAAACATCATGAGAACAAAAGGTAAAGATATAAAATTCATACTGTATGATTCCACTTACATGACATTTAACAACAGGCAGAACGAATCAATAGTGAGAGAAGCCGGATAGGGTAACAGAGCAGGGTAGGAGGGAACTTTCTGGAAGGATGAAACTATTTTATATCTTGGATACTTGTTCATGAGTACATGCGCTTATCAATCCTCACTGAACCGTGCACTTTAGAACTGTACAGTGTATCGTATAGATATTGATCTCAATAAAGAGTATATAAAAATCAAATATTAATAACTAAACATAAGGGCAGGAGTTTGGGAGCCAGTGGGATTTGATTTCTTATCCTGTGTTGTCTCAGGGAACTTGTTTCTGGAGGTTTCAGGACGGTCATAAATTCCCTAAAAAGGTGGTTTGTTGAGGTCGGTGCAGTGGGCTCATACCTGTAATCCCAGCACTTTGGGAGACTGAGGCAGGAGGATCGCTTGAGGCCAGGAGTATGAGACCAGCCTGGGCAACATAGCAAGATACCACCTCGACAAAACAAATTTTTTTTTTTTTTT
>NW_012149952.1:2619147-2621275 GCF_000956105.1 Propithecus coquereli
AGAGTGCTAGGATTACAGGCGTGAGCCACCGCGTCCAACGCCTTGAACTTCATTTTGGCCGCTGCCACTGCGCTGATGGCTGCAAAAGGGAAGAGCTGGTTTCACTGTTTTCAAGTTCCTTGAGGCTTCCTTGGCAAACGCTCCCTGCTCTATGGGTAACTTTTGTCACTGCCTGGAAACCAGACCGGGAGCTCTGTAGGGAAGGGTTCCCAGAAACGCTTAGCTCAGGGCCAGGCATTGGGGAGGCACTCGGGGAATTCTTAATGACTGAATGGCTCATATTTCCTTTAAGTTTCTTCAAAAATACAGTAATTAATGCTATTATACGTGTCAAAATTTTGTCAAAACATTCTTGACTTTTACTAATTTGACATCTTTCCGGTTTGATGTTTACTGTGCCTCTGAAGAATCAAAGAACGTTGCTTTTCCCAGGGGGGTGAGAATTTAACAGATTGCTTTAGCCATGGAAAAGGCAGAACCCGCCTAGGCTGTTGGTCACTCTGCTGGTACTTCTCTTGTCACACCTTGTCACACCTTGCTACCTTCACTTCTTGCCTGTGCACCTGAGAAGCCACATAGGCCCTGAGTCCAAGCTGGGCCACTGGGCTGTGGGCAAGGGACTGCTCTTCACCTTCAAAATGAGGACCCTTCCACCTACACGACACTATTGTCGGAAGGACTAGATGAGATCATGCAAAAACCTTAAATAAAAGTCCTTGCTGCCATTTATTAGGCCTGGCCCTTTCAGATCGCAGCTGGATTGTCCCTTCCTCCAGGAAGCCCTTCCTGAATCCTAGGCTGGGTCAGACATTTCCTCAAGACAGCAGGGAGTGGAACAGGGTGCCTGGGGAAAGAGAGGTAGAGGAGACTTTTCCCTGTATATGCTTCTGAACCTTAAATCATGTGAACTTATTGTATTTTTTAAAAATAAAATGACGGATAATTAAAACTTTTTTTAAAAAAAAATCCAACAAGCCACCCTGGCCCCCAGGATTCTTGGTTAAGCCTATAGACTGAACGCTCACACACTTCTGCCCTCTCTCAGGTCCCGCTAAAATGGCAGTCGGGGCGAAAAGATGCCAGAAGCCACAAGAACAAAGGGAACAGGGACAGTGGACTGAATCGACTCAAGGCTAGAGGCAGGGGGCAGATGGCGGAGAGGAACTGAGCCAGCAGGGAGGCGGAGACCTAGGCACCCATGGTGGCGGGAGCGGGGCAAGAAGCAGAACGAACTGAGAGACTTAGGACTGCATGTGCTAGGTGACTCTGAGAGTGGGGCTCAGCTGAGAACACCCAGGACCCCTCCTCGACTTACGGGACACCATAGAGGGTGAACTGGGGAACTCCAGGAATGGCTGAGGGGGTAGGTGCCATGTTGAAAACAAGCCTGTTTATCTGGCATGGGGCTGGTGGCCAACCCACAGAGGTCAAGAGTCCACTTAGCCTTAGCCTTGAACCCCAGTGACCCTGCTTGGAGTCACTGGGGGTAAAACCACACCACCCCCTGAAGTACAGAAAGAAGTTTTGCTTAGCTGTGAGCCTCCCTCATGGTGGTTTGGGAGGATGGGAAAGATCTGGACCAAAGACATCCCAGGACATCCCTGCTCCTGTCTTCAGAAACATGTAGACCCCTCCTCTTTCTCCCTCCAAAACCATTTAAAAATACACCAGGTCAAGCAAAGTGGCTCATGCCCATAATCCCAGCACTTTGGGAGGCCAAACCAGGAGGATGGCTTGAGGTCAGGAGTTTGAGACCAGCCTGGACAATATAGCAAGACCCCGCCTCTACAAAAAATAAAACAATTAGACTGGTGCGGTGGCATGCCCTTAAGGTTGAGCTAGGAGGATCACTTGAGCCCAGGAGTTTGAGGCTGCAGTGAGCTATGATGGTGCCACTGCACTCCAGCCTGGGCGATTTATTACTTAGTACCACCTAACACAAAACATATGTGGTTTTTGTGAGCTAAAAGATGGCTATGTGAAATATACTATATTGACAAACCACTAGCAGGACTAGTAACTGAAAAAAAAGAAAACACAAGTCACCAATATCAGGAATGAAAGAGGGGACATCACCACAGATCCTACAAATATTAAAAGGATATCAGGCCGGGCGCAGTGGCTCACG
>NW_012149952.1:2632810-2637276 GCF_000956105.1 Propithecus coquereli
TTTTTTTTTTTTTTTTTGAGACAGGGTCTCATTCTGTCACCCAGGCTAGACTGCAGTGGTGTCACCATAGCTCATTGCAACCTCAAAACTCCTGGGCTCAAGTGATCCTCCTGCTTCAATTTATTGAGTAGCTGGGACTACAAGCATACCACCATGTCTGGCTAATTTGTTTATTTTTTGTAGAGATCGGGGTCTTGCTATGTTGCTCAGGCTGGTCTTGAACTCCTGGCCTCAAGCAATCCTTCTCCCTTGGCCTCCCAAAGTGATTGGATTACAGACACCTTGCCCAGCCACATAACTTAGGCATTTTATATCCACATCTGATAATTTCATTACCCTCAATGTTTGCAGGTCTTGGCCTGCCATGTTTTGTTTCTGCTGACTCTCGCTTATGGTGCCAGTTTCTTTGTACAGTACATAATTTTTTACTGTGAGCCCACATGTGCCAGAACTCTCCAAGGCCTTGGCAGAGAGAGCACTCCTCCAGGGAGGGTTTATGTTCGTCCTTGCCAGGCACTTAGGGTACAACTAAGCACCCCTAGGAGTTCACTCTCAGCCTAGTATTTCCAGAACCTTTCGAAAAGTATAATTTAGGCCCCAAACTCACATGAGGGACAGTCAGTGGCTGCAAATTCTCAGAACAGGATTTATCATCCCTCCTTCGCAGGGTGGGTTTTTTCTAGCTCACCAGGTACCTTGCCCGAGACTGGTCTTATACAAGGCGGTCCGCTGCCCATCTTCCCCATAGCACAGTCCCAGCCCCAGACCACGTGAATCTGTAAATACCTCCTGAGTATCGGGCAGCTTCGACATTCGGTCCTCTACTTGGCTCTCTGCTCCTGCTTTCTCCTTGTCCTTGGAGCGTTCTTCCTCTCTTCCTTACAGTAACAACCACTCATTTCTAAAGATGCTTTCAATATTTGATGAAGCCTTAGATGTTATGGGGTGGAAGGCTGTCTACTCAGCCATATTGCCCTGTTTACATCAGAGATGTAACTCCAAGCCCAGCTCCTGATTGCACCAACAGAATCACTGCCACCAGGCTAGTTGGGAATGATTCACTCCAAAGCCCAGACCCTTCTGCCTGTGGTAAGCCCATGAGGATGGACTGAGCAGGAGGGACCCAGGCCATGTAGAGGCTTGAAGTGCTGGCTGTTGGCTACGACAGGCAATCAGGAGAACACAATGAAAGGAACAGCACTAGAGGCTTAGGATTAAGATAATGATGATGTTGGTAGAAACAATAATGGTGCCTGACAATTTGATACATCCAACGAACAGTTATACAGCACTTAAGGGCCCGGCTCTGTTCCATGCTCTATGGATGGAATCCACATAATAACCCAATTTACAGACCACAAAATGAGACCCGGAGAGGTGAAGTAACTTGCTCAGGTCACACAGAAAGTGACAGAGCTGGGACAGATACGCAGGCAACCCAGCTCCAGAGGCTGGGCTTTTGGCCACACTGTTTATAGAACTTAGAATGTGCTAGACCCTGTGCTAGGCGTATCCGTGCATCAAACCCATGAGGTGAGTGCTAATACTGTACAGAGAGGCAGAGTGACTTGCCCAAGTAAACGGCACATCAGGGACCTGGGTGCAGGATGAGCACAAGAAGCCTTTACCCGGAAGCCGAGGTTTTAGCCTCTGGGCAGGAATGCCCATCTATGATGAGAAGAGAGTCTCTGTGTAATCCCAGCCAGAACTAACAAGCAGATACACATGCTCTGGGCTAGAGCCTTGGTATTCTCAGTCCTGCTGTGTCCTCACAGGAATCCTGGGAGATGAGTACTATTATTGCCCTCATTTGCTAAGTATGGCAATGGAGGCTCAGAGAGGTCAAGCTGCTTGCCCAAAGGCACACAGCTAATAAGTGGTGGTGCCAAGATCCAAACCCAAGAGTGTCTACCCTGTGGCAGACTATGCTGTTAGTGACCCCTCTGTGCTACCCCCTGGGCAGTCCCCTCCCACACTCACTCTAGTCTGCACCAGAGTGGCTGCTTTGGTCAACAGTGGTGTAAATGACGTCGCGCAGTTCCAGACCTTGCCCTTACATGGCCTGTAGCTTCTGCTTCTGCCCTCATGGAAATCTGGCTTTTAGGGAGCCCTGAGCAACCATGTGACGGATTCGGCTACCCTGCTGGAAAGACCACGTGGAGAAGAGAGGTCCTGAGACTACACTGACAGGGAGAGAGGGACCCACGTCCCAGCCTAGCCTCCTCATGACCCAGTCCCAGACACCTCCGACTGCAACCCCGTGCCAAGCAAGGGCAGGAGAGGAACGGCCCAGCTGAGCCCAGGCAAGCCACAGAACAGACACAAAATAAAAGGGCTACTATTTTAAGCCACTAAGCTTTGGGTCAGATTGCTATGTAGCAAAAGAAAACAAACCAAATCCAAGGCCTAAACTCTTAAGAATGACTACAGAGAGCTGAGCACTTCTGGAAAAAACCACCTCAGCAACCTGAATGAATTACCACGGTACATCAGTTTCCCATTGCTGTTGTAACAAACTCCCACAAATGTAGTGGACTAAAGCAACACAAATTTCTTCTCTTACAGTTCTAGAGGTCAGGAGTCCAAAATGGGTCTCACGAGGCTAAACTCAAGGGGTCAGCGGGAGTGTGGACCTTTCTAGAGTCTCCAGGGGATTTCCTTGGCTTTGCCAGCTTCTAGAAGCCACCCACATTCCTTGGCCCATGCCTCCTTTCCTCAGTCTTCAAGGCCAGGAGAGCAGCATCGTCAAATCACTTCCTCTCTTGCCTCCCTCTTCCCTTACAAAGACCCTGTGATTACATCGGCCGCGCCTGGATAATCCAAGCTACTCTCCCCATCCCAAATTCCTTGATTTTATCAAATCCGCAAAGTCTCCTTTGCCATGCATAGTAACATATTCAACAAGTTCTTGGGATTAGGATGGGGACATCGTTGTGGGACCACTATTCTGCCAACCATGTGTGGTCAACTAGAAAAATGACCAGTGCACTCCAAAGGGAAAAGAAGAAATAAACTAGAATTTTCCCACTGCCCAGAGACATCCCACAGCTTCCCTGGAAGCGTCAGAAGTGCTCTTTGCAGGAGTGGCTCCGACCTGCCTGGCATCACCAATCTCTATTATTTTCTCTCCCCCAGGAATTCTTTGTTTGAAGAGGTCTTTGCCTCCCCAGCCTGGTGCATCATCGATGATCCACGCTTCTGGCACTTACTGTTCTTCCCTCAGGCAGCCGCAGCTATGGCTCCAGCCTCTCCTGTGAGGGGACGGTCAGGCCCAGCCTGCTGAGTCAAAAGAATCTCAGCCAAAGGTACAGATGCTGGATAATGTCACTGGATGTGTCGGTCAGCTAGGGAGTCCTGTCCTGGGAGAACACACGGATGCCACTGACTCTGGGAAATGCCAATGACCTTAGCTAGAGGCCACGGCCAAGGGCAATTAGCAGTGTGGAGATGATAATGCATAATAAAAAAGGAGAAAATATAAAAACTCAGTACGCTCCAGTAGCTCGTGGCATTTCCAACTCGACCTGTCCCAAACTGAGCTCCCGAGCCTTTCTGTGCAATCTGCCCCTCCTCCAGTCTGCCACCTCACACCCAATCCACGGGAAATACTGCCAGCTTGCCCGCCCAACCAAATCTACTGGTTATTCAAAACTAAGAGGAAAAGGAAAGGTTCTTGTCCTGGTAACACCTAAACCAAGGGATCCAAGTTACCATCACAAATGACGGAACAAACAGAGATCAGAGGCCCCCTGAAGGCATGTCCTTAAGACACAGCATCACATCTGTGGTGTTGCTGCCAAAGATGCTCACTGTGAATCCAATCAGAGGAAATGATCAGAAAACTCCAGGCTGTGCTGTGCGACACACTGCCGGACAACTGGCTTCAAATGTCAATGTCACGAAAAACAAGAAAGGACAGAGATGCTGTTCTAGAGCACGGTCAGCAAACATTTTCTGTAAAGGCCCAGAGAGTAAGTATTTTAGAGTCTGCAGGCCATACAAACTCAACTTTGGAGCCACAGACAATATGCAAACAAATGGGTGTGGCTGTATTACCCTGAAACTTTATTCACAAAGACAGGCAGAGGGTCCTTTTGTAAAGGATATTAAGGAGGCATGATAATCAAATGCAGTGCGTGATTCCTGAGTGAACCCCAGATCATTAATAATTATAATAATGATAATAAACAGCTAAAAAGGACATCTGGGCTCTATATTAAGTAATATTGTTATCAACATTTTGTTATCAATGTTAAATTACTCAGGTGTGATATTGGTACCAGGTTATTAATATATGGGAGAATGTCTTTGTTCTTAGGAGATACAGGCTGAAATATTTAGGAGTGAAGTGTCATGTTCACAATTTATTTTTAAATAGTTGAGAAAAAAAGTGTGTGTATACACACATACACATACAAATAAGAGTGGAAGGCTGGGCGCGGTGGCTCACGCCTGTAATCCTAGCA
>NW_012149952.1:2637538-2653561 GCF_000956105.1 Propithecus coquereli
AAAAAACAAATAAGAGTGGAAACAAAGAAAATGTGTTGAAGGTTAATAACTGATGGGTATTCACCTTTTCCTTTTAACAAAAACAAAACAGAAAGAAAAAGTAAAAAATAACTGATGGAGTCGGTGGTAAAGGGTATCTAAGGGATAACTATATGATTCTTTCAACTTTTCTGAGGGCTCGAATATTTAAAAAGAAGCTCAGGGAAAAAATATGTCCACAATCTGACATCTTCTCCCCAGTCACTTCCTCTCTGGACTACAATAGCTGCCTCCTGCTCGCATCCACCCTCACCCTGTGATTGAAAAGGATTCTATTATTAAATAAAAGATAACTCAGACCCTGTGCCTCTTATGTACAGAACCCTCCCACGAGCCTTGCTCAACTCAGAGTAAAGCCAAAGCATTTGCAGTGGCCTCAGACCCTGCAGTTCCGCCTCCCTTTCCCATCACCATGAATTTCTGGTCAAATGTGCATCCTACCTCAGGGCCTTTGCATATGCAGATCATTTGGGCTGGAATGCTCTTCCCCCAGACACCAACACTGCTTGTCGCCTCCCCTCCTTTGCATGTTGTCAATGAGGTCTCCCTGATGATCCTATCTAAACTTACAAGCTTCCCCCAAACACTCCTCATCCTGCATCCCTGATTTTTTGTCCAGAGTAATTATTACCCTCTAAATAAATGGGTGTGGCTGTATTACCCTGAAACTTTATTCACAGAGGCAGGCAGAGGCCAGATTGCTGGTTCCTTTATACTTCATATTTTAACTATTTATTTTATTTGTCTGGCTTCCCCATGAGAATCCAGGGCAAGATTATTTGCTTATTCCTCTCTGTTGTATCCATAACATCTACAAATAGGCATGACTCATTGCCAAGCACTGACTTAACATTTTATATCCATTTAATCCTCATAATGACACAATAAGTATTATTTATATATAAATTCATATATAGTCTATACATAAAATGGGAATAATAATAGTATCGATTTCATAATAATTTGTGAGGATTCAATGTCATAAGGGCTGGGAAGTACTTAGCGCATGGCCTCGCACAAAGTAAGAGCCCAATTAATGCTGCTACTGTATAATACCCATTGTACAGAAGAGGAAACTGAGGCCCAGAGGGGTTAAGTGACCTGCCCAAAGTCATCAGCCTGGGCAGGGGTGGTGCCAGGATTCAAACCCTTGTCAGACTCCAGAAGCTATTTTCTAAACCATAATGCTAAGACATGTCACGTTGTTTGGAAGAATGGCAGTGGCAGGAAACAGACCATGTGTAGGAGTCCAGAGTCCAAGTCCCGCCTCTGACACAAACCCCATGAGCAATTCACTTCTGCCCTCAAAGCTTCAGTTTGCCCTTCTGTAAACCAGAGGAAGTCATTCTCCTTTCCTGACATGGGGACAAAACCGTTGTGAGGGTCAAATGAGATAGCTGACATGAAAGCATGTTGGTAACTGAAATCCACTACTTTTCCACTCTAAGAGCTTCAGCCCTGGAAAAGACCACACCAAGCACCAAAGGACCAAGAATTCTAGGCCCTGGAGAACAAACTTTAAGCGCTCAAAGTCACAGCGCTGAGAAAGATGCACATGCTCCTCCCTTTGCCGCAATACCATCCCTGTCCCCATGTTGTCTGGTGAGAATCTCCTCATACTTGAGGTCCCAGTTCAGATGTCTCCTCTACCAGGAAGCCCTCTCTGAACCCCATGCCAGGTCAGGTGCCCAGGGGGAGCTCCTATGCCAGCTCTGCGCACTGTGGGTGGTCACTTTTGGGGGACAGGTGTGTCCCCACTGGACTACGAATTCCTTGGGGGCACAGACTGGGGTTGGCTTGGTCCCTGCTGTTTCACCAGCACTGCCAGCACAAAGCCTGGCACAGAGCAGATGTTCTCAAAATACTAGCTAAATGAAGTAATGGATGGATGATGGTTCCCTGACCTAGCAAATTACATTAAATTCTCTTATTTTATGCTCCCACAAGTCTATAGCACATAGATCACCTTTTAAAAGTAGCTGATATTTTGAGCATTTACTATGCCCTTTAGATCTCAGCCCGGGCAGTCCCTGAGTCAGCCAGCTCCTCTGAGCTCCAGAGCTCCCACTGCTGACCACTCTGGGTTGACAGTGATAGTGTCTCCCAGTGCCCCGCAAAAAGCCGGCACAGTCCCTCTGGGGAATGGACGGTGTATGAGTTCCTTAATGAATATACAGACGAATGTCCACTTTGGTGAAAATTCCCCTTTGGCTTGATTCCGAGGCCACGCCCCCAGCTCCCAGCCTTCACCTCCGAACCGTGCCCCTGACCCAGGCCTATTACCCAGGGTAAAACTGAGGCACACCGATGTCCTAAATGGATGATATACAAGCACCTCGCACCGCCCAGGGCAGGAGGGAAACTGAAGCACATGACAGAGTATGGAAGTGAAGTCGCCCAAGAATGGCCTGGCAAAAGACCCGGTCCGGTCCCTCAGCCCCGCCCCCAGCTAGTCTCCGTCCTGGAAAACCTCGCCCAAATTTCTCCCGTCCGCCACACTATTGGCTTGCCAGGACGTCAGTCTCCATGCGCTCTCTTCCTCTATTGGATAGTATTCCAAACTCCCGCGTTGGCGCTCTGCCCTGCCCCTTACCCCACGCCCCGTCCTCACTATTGGGCTACCTGCACGCCCCTCTCCCAGAAACTCTCCCTATTGGCTACAGGACTTTGCCGGTTCGGGCTGTGATTGGTCGTAGACAGAAGTCCGTCCCCTGAGCAACCACCTGAGAGGGGTTGGAGAAAGGAAAGGTTGGGGTCAGACTCACGCTGAGCCGGCGGGAGGCAGATATAGGTCTTGAAGAACTCGCTTCGGCGGGCGGCCTCCTTAATGCGGTTGGCAAGCGGCTTGCTGACCTGTCGGATGCCCAAATATAGCAGCTTCGCCATAGGGAACGCGCCCACCACCATCTTGGCGGTCGCACGGTGCACGCGCAGCCTTGCTGACTGGGCGGGGCGCCTCGGATCTCGCCACTCCTCCCCCGCCCGCTCGTGGCCGTGCGTGCGTACGTAGGGACGCACGCTCGGGAGGAACTGCAGAGGCGCTCCCTGACGTCACCGCGTCGAAGCTGGCGTCCCGACGTCCGTTTGCTGAATATGCAAATGAAACGCGGAAGTGAGGCGGTCACGGGGCGGTGCCGTTAAACGGCTGCTCTAGGGAGTGGGGACGGATTCCCACGCCCGCTTCGTCCGATGTCACTGCTACTGAGTGATGTCACGTAACCGTACCGAGTCGGCTTCCCCACCGAAAGGAGGCTCTTAATTAGTCCTAATTAGATCTAATGAGTCCCACGTACACCTTCCTCCGCAAGCTAGCGCCCTCTCTGGGAGTAAGAGCGGAGACTGGCTGCGTAGTCATACCGACCTCGGTTGGAATCCCAGCTCCGCCATTTACTCGCTGTGTGATGTTAGACGAGTGACTTAACCTCTCTGGACTTCAGTATTATTATCTAGAAAAGGAGAATCGTAATAGCATTGCCTTACTGGGTTGTTGCGAAGTCTGCATGCGAATCTTGAGTGTAAAACATAATGACTGAACAATGTTAAGTGCTTAGAATGATTCCAGTCGCATAGTAAGCATGCAATAAACGGCCCTTATACGGTATTAGCATTGTTCTTACTGGCTCCAGCGTAAGGGTGCATTTCATCCCCAGGAACAGCTGGGGATGAAAGTCACTGATAAGGAGGCTGAGGCCCAGAGAAGGGCAAGGGGCAGGCACCAGGTTCCTCAGCCTGCGGAGATTGGTATCCAACGTCCTGGCTAATAAAACTATACCCGTTCTCAAGTAGCCCCACTTCTTCCATTGGTGGGTAGGGTCCCCAGGGAGCTGGCTCAGGAAGGAGTTTAAGGACATGTCCCAGACTGTCCTCCCTTACCCAGCAGGGAGCAAAATCGTATAAACAATGTTAGGAAGAGGTTAGGAGAAATTCGTGGATGATGGCGTGCTAGTGGGTAACAGAGATTCTAGGAGAGGTGGAAGGACAGGAGAAGACAGCGGCAGAGGAATGGTGTGTAGGAGGAAACATACATTCAGGACACAGAGTCAGGGGACCCTGGGCTTTCCTTGGCATCCACTCTGACTCTGAGTGTCCTTTATCAAGTGTCTGGCACCAAGGGACCGAGTTTCTTCATCTGTAATGATGGTGCTGGTGTGTGTGTACCCAGATATTCTAAATTACCAAGAATGCCAAGATTCCATAAAAAAAACCCCTTCCCAGGATCCCTTCTGGGTTGAAGGTGTGAGGGAATCCGGGCCTGTTTAAGGTCCATAATCCACTTGGGACCAATCCTCTTCCCATTTTACAGACAGGCCAAGTGAGGCCACAGGATGAAAAGGATTTGCCCAAAGTTCCAGAGGTAATTAGGGTGGAGCTGAGGCTGGGATTTCTTGAGTCCCAGGCCAGGGCCTTCTCCTGATACTTAAGGGTGTTAGCCTGGAGCCCAAGGACCTACTGTGGGGTTGAGGGGCCCCATGAGGGGTTTAGGAAACTTCCAAACTTGTACGTGATTTTTTTCTGTATAATCCGCTGCTATTTCCTCAACTTTTAGAACAATGCCTGACACACAGTAGGTGCTCAATAAATATGTATCGAATGAATGGGAATGAGCATTTGGTGGGAGCGGGTAGTGTCCAGGCTTTCATCTGATTCTCCAAGGGAACTATGTTCAAAACGTTTCTGGCCCGTCCATCTCCATCCCAGCAGCTTTATAGCAGTCGGTCAGGGTACCAGGCCTCCCTCCCTTCTCCAGCCCCCAACACCAAAGCCCAGACTTCCTGCATCTCAGCACCCCTCCACCTCCTACACACCCCCCCCAAAGAAATCATTTTCCTCATTAAGTGCATTTTTTCCCATTTCTCTCCTCCCTCCTCTTCCTTTCTCTGAGAAAGGTTTCCCTGAACCTCTTCTGGGAACTTCTGAAGTGTATGTGTGTGTGTGTGTGTGTGTGTGTGTGTGTGTGTGTGTGTGTAAGGGGATCTGTACATCTCAGGAGTCTGTTTACACACAAGGAGGAACAAGGGAGGAGGAGACTTTCCCGGAGGGAGGAGGTCTGTCCAGAGCGGGGTGCCCTGCCCTCCAGCCCGGTTATGGAATGATGGCCATTCCTGGTGACCCCTGTGGCCAGGGGAGGGAGGAGAAGCCATCAGCCAGAGCAGGCAGCCCTCGCCACGCAGGGGCGTGGGAACAGAGGCAGAGATGGGGAGGGGAGAGGGAGCCCGGGATGGCCCCAGTGCTGACTCATTGGCCATGCGACCTTGGACTAGTCGCTTGGCCTCTCTTGGACTAGTGCCTGGGATCCTTCCCAGAAGCTCTTTCTGCAGGCCCCCTGGTCACCCTTTTCCCAGAATGGGCAAGGGGCTTATGTTACACAGTCCCACAGGCCCCCGTGCTTCTTCCATCAAAGTGTTCATTCAGAATAAGCCGTACAGCTGACCACTGATCCATGCTCGAGCCACCAGCACCTCCCACCCCGCCAGGCCTCCAGCACCTCCTGCCTGGTCTCCTGCAGTCACCGCCTCGCGGCGTTCCCAGCTTCTGCCTTTATCTCCCATCTTGTCTTCCTCACTCAGCAACCGGCAGGATCCTGTTAATATTTAAGTCAAATTACATCCATCCTCTGCTAAGCCCCCATTTATCTCGGAGAAGAAGGCAAAGTCCTCAGTGGGCCTTGCGTGGCCCCCCACAATCTGCCTCTGTGCCCTCCCCGGTCTCATCTCCCAGTCCTGTCATCCTCCCCGCCTCCGCTCCAGCCACACTGCTTCACCTGCTGTCCCTCAAAATCCAGACGCTCTCTTATCCCAGGGCCTTCACACCTGCTGTTCCCTCCGCGCGAAATGCTCTTCCTGCGACAGCCACAGGGCTGACCACCTCGCCTCCTTGAGGTCTTTGCTGGAAAGCCACCTCAGGGAGCCCTCACCTGTACTTATTTAGATGAGACTCCAAGTCACCCTCTATCCCCTCAACTGGCTTTATTTTGCCCCTTTACATTTAGCAATTCCAAACATTATGTCTATTTTTACTTATTTGTTTATCGTGAGCCCTGAGCCAGGGCTGTCTTGGCCATTGCCGTATCCCCAGCCCCACCCAGCACAGTGGCAGGCATAAATCTCTGTGGAATGAATGAATAAATACCCTTCTTCTTGTCCCATCGAGCCTCTTTCCCAAGCCTGCCCGACTTGCGCCTCCTCCAGGCAGTCTGCCTGATTGCCTGTCACTCGGGTTCTGACATTCTCCCTCTTCGTCCTCAGTCCTGACTTGGAGAATGCTGTTTTTCTAGAACCTTAGAATTGCCCTGTCTTATACTTTCTCCCCGGTATGACCGGGGGGCTTCCCAACGGTAAACGTAACGACTTTGATCCAGCGAATTTCTCCTTCCACCTTCCCCTTGAGTCACAGACTTCTGCCCCCTTGTTGGAAAAATTTTAACCTCTTTCTGTTTTTATCTTTACCTTCTGGAAACCAAACATTTGACTTAATTTACTCATCCCCTTCTCCAGGACGCCCTCCATGACCTCCAGACTGCGATGGGGTCTGGGAGCCCACGAGGGCAGGGCCAGGGCTGTCTCACGCTGTGTCACCAGCACCACAGGGCTAGGCACAGTTGCGCTGAATTGTTGGGGAGTCACGGTGGAGGATGGTCGCTAACCAGTGACACATCAACCTCACTCTTTTCCTGTTTTTGTAATCTTATGAATATTAACAGAGCCTTATTTACATACAATCTGCATACACCAGACCAGGAGAGAAGGGAGTGTGGGACGAGACCGGAGGATTGGGGGCTCTGCACCAGTCGGGGTTCACTGCGCCGGTGGCAGCATCTTTAGCTGCACCTGGTCCCCCTGGGAGGGTGGAGCCACCGCCCAGCCAGCAGCCAAGGCTTTGGCCGTGCTGTTCCTCTTGGAAGTGAGTGGGGTCTCCAGGGTGAGCGAGGCGTTGGCCATCTCCTGGGGCTTGTCGCTGGCCAGGAAGCGGAGCAGGTTGTGCAGGGCCTTGGCCACGTCGCTGCGGGCGCCCTCGTTGACGAGGCAGTAGAGGATGGGGTCGGCCACGCAGTTGAGGCTGGTGAATGCCAGCGAGCTGTGGTAGGCCGAGAAGACGCGCTCCTCGAAGCCACAGTCCCAGGGGCGGCCCAGGTAGACGGCGCTGCGCGACAGCAGCAGCACGTGGTAGGGCGCGAAGCACACCAGCACGATGGCGATGAGGCTGAGGGCCAGCCGCTTGATCTTGGCCTTCTCCTGGCGCTCGGTGGACACGCTGCCCCGCACGGCCCGCAGGATGCCGCGGTACGACAGCAGCATGAGCGCCCACGGGAACAGGAAGCCCACGAAGACCCGGTAGAGGTTCATCCAGGCCACCCAGCCCTCCATGGGGAACTTCTCGAAGCAGAAGGTGTGGTTGTAGCGGTCTCGGAAGAGCTCATCGTGGAACAGCGGTGCCGAGTTGGCGCCCAGCTCGGTGGCCCAGACCACGGAGCTGATGGCCACGGCCGTCTTGACGCGGCGCAGGCGGGCGAAGCGCAGCGGGTGGGCCACGGCCAGGTAGCGGTCCACCGAGATGCAGCACAGGAAGGCGATGCTGATGTAGATGTTGGTGTAGAAGATGAACCCGAAGAGCTTGCAGGAGCCGGGGCCGTGGATCCAGTTGTCGTGGTGCAGGAAGTAGTCGACCCACAGCGGCAGCGTGCAGATGTACAGCAGGTCGGCGATGCTGAGGTTCATCAGGTAGACCCCCAGCTCGTTGCGCTGCCGCACCTGGCGGTAGGCCGCCCACAGGGCCAGGCAGTTGGTGGGCAGCCCCACGCCGATGACGAAGATGTAGAGCGACGGTGGGAAGAGGTGGTCCACACGCGAGTCCACGTGGCAGCCCTCCCACGTGCGGTTGCCCATCCTCGGCACTGGGGCTTCCTAGACACTTCCCCTGGCCCGCGGGGGCTGTGGGGCCACGGGGAGCGGGAGGCCATGAGGCCCCCTGAGCCCCTTCCTTGGAGGCTCAGGGGAACATGGTGGGAGGCAGCCCACGGGGAACAGAGGAGCCGGACTGTGAATCGAGGGGCAGGCTGGGCAGGGAAGGGTAGCGCCCGAGAGGGGAAGCCTGGAGGAGGGGCAGAGTGACAACAGCGGGGAGATTTGGGTGGCGGATTAACAAAGAGCTTTGTCAAGGGGGTGTCTATGGACCCAATAATGCGGGGGGGGGACACAAAAATTGGCCGAGGACAGTGTTTCTAGCGTAGATGGAGGCACCAGCGGGCAGTGGTGAGAGGAAGATGTTCGTAGAGGAGCAAGGAGGTAAGTGTGGTAGGTGTGGAGGTAATGGCAGGGGGAGCGGAATGTTCTAGAAGGCACAGGAAATATACAAGAGGGTGTTGAGACAGGACAGACTACAGTTAGGGAGTGTTGGAAGGACCGGGCGATGCAGGTGGGAGTGCTGGCATTTCCTAGGACACCAGTAGAAGAAAAGGAAATGAGTAGAGTACCCGAGGAGGTGATTACGGAACAGGAGGTGCCCTGCGGGGGGTGGACAGAGAGGAAAGGCTCAGTCTGGGGACTGTGGGAAGGGATTTTAGGAAACAGGAAGGAGGTGAGTAAAGGCTAGATCAGAGCAGGGTTTGGGATGGAAGGGGGAATCTGAGGGGGGCAGGGGAGGGACTTGGCTTGGTCCCGGTGGGGTCTGAGGGGCTGGGATGAAGCGGCCCCGCCTGACAGCGCAGTTCACAGCTGACCGTGCAGTGCCTGTGGGGAGAGAGGACAGCGGTGAGGGGAGTCACAGACATCCCTACATCCCCTCACCCCACGCTCCCGTGGACCACAGAGGGTGGACACCCCGCAGTGCCTCCCTGAGTCCCATCCTAAGCAGCAGATCTCTGCTCACACGGATTTGAGGTGCCAGCCAGATTTTTTCCCTGATATAGGTTAAAATAAAGACCCAACTCAGATTTGAGAACTTTCTTCCAGAAACTATAAAACTGCTACATGTACAAATATGCTTCGGGAAATGTCAGACCAGTCTAACGCTATCAATTCACAGGGAGGGAGAAGGGGCCCAGAGAGGCTGGGCCACCTCAAAGATGCAGAACAGCACAGAGATGGGAACAGGGTTGGGACCAGCCTCCCACTCCTAACCCAGGACACCCCGTTCATGACAGTGATGATGATAACAGCTAAGCCCTTGAGCCCTAAGTTCTTGAGCCCTACCACGTAGCAGAGCCAACCCTAAGAATGTTTATGGGCATTGTTTCATTGGCAGTTTCAATAACCCTATGAGGAAAGTGGTTATTCTCCCTGTTTGACAAACTGAGGCACAGGGCTGTTCCGAGACCTGTCCAAGGTCCTGATGGCTGAAGAGGGAAAATCTCCGCCCTCAGCCCTTTTCTCCAGCCCAGGCTGCAGCTCCCACCCGAGGATGACCGAACAGAAAAGGGCCCTGGGCTGACAGCGGGGACAGGGAGCTATAGCCACAGAGAGCTAAAGCGAAGGACAGAGAGCAGGAGATGCTGGTTCAAGGTGAGGGAGCAAGGGGAAGCCCCGGGGTCAGCGCCAGCCGTCCCCTCCCCCGGGGACCACCCCCTTCACTGCCTCTTCCCTCTCCCCTCCAATTTTCCAGAGTGAGAGCCTTGGGCCTGGTGCCCTCCTCGGTTCTGGAAATGTCCACACGCACCGGGTAGAGGATAGTCATGAGCCCAGCCCCAGAGAGGACAGCAATGTCCCGCGTCACAGACACCTTCCGGAGCCATCGCAGCGAGGGGTCTGCACGTGTTTAGTTTTTTTCAATGTGAAACTTTTTAGCAAGATCTGAACTGGCAACCCAACCTGGGAGAGTGAAAAGGAGACGCGGCCCTGTGCTCTGGGTGAAATGCAGAGGGCGGGGGCAGGGAGGCCAGGACACACTTTGGAAACCACTAGTTGAGTCTGTTGGACGGATGAGGAAACTGAGGCCAAGAGAGGGTAAAGGGAACAGCCCAAAGTCACACAGCAGGCCCCTGGGAACCTTCCAGATGCCTGAGCCTCCGTCCACGGGAAAGTCCTCGCGGCTCCACCTCCGCGGTGAATCCCGTGTCCGTGCCTGCCTCTCTGAACCCCCTGCCACTGTCCGCTCTGCGTCACCATCGCCACTCGCCCAGACCTTGGCAGTAGCATCGTCACCGCTTTTCCCGGCTGCCACTGTGGCTTCCTTCAACTCACTCACTTCCCACGTGGCAGCCGGAAAGAGCTTTCTAACGTGGCGATCAGCTGTTGCTGCTTCTCCGCTTGAAACGCTCCAGTGGCTTCCAGACGGGCTCCCAGTAAAGGCCAAACTCCTCGCCCAGATGAAAAGGCTCCGTTCGAGTGGTCCGGGCAGCCCAGCGCACCCTGCCCTCCTCTGCTCTCCCCCTTGACAGGCTCAACGCCAGTGACCTTTCGAGTCTCAAAGCCTCTGCACTTATTGTTCCCGCCTTCTGGAACATTCTTCCTTCACGTCTTAAGACTAGCCCACTCAGCTCCGTCACTTCCCCAGGGACCCCTTCTCCACCCAAAGTCCTGCCCACCTCCCCTGCAGGAGTCTGTCCTCCCGTCACCTTGTATCTTGTCTGTCTGTGTCTGTCTCTGTCTCGAATGGTGTTCTAGGAGGGCAGGGACTTTGTGCACCTTGTCCACTGCTGTATCCTCAGCACCCGGGACAGGCCCAGAATACAGTAGGCGCTCAATGAATGACTGCACATGGAAGTCATTTCAGAAGCTTTCCAGAGGCCGGAGGCAGGGAGGAGAAACACACACACTCTTGGTGTGAGGCGGCGCCACCTCCAGCTCCGGCTCCGACGGGGTGGGAGGGACCCAGGGGACAAGGAGAGATGAAAAGCCCAGATCTGTGCTTCGTAATTGACTTTGAAAGGTCACGGCTGAGTCCTGCTCGGTAAGTCCTGCCCCCTGTGGGGTCCTCGGAGACAGAGCCGCTGCCCCCACCCCAGCCGCACCGTGGACAGAGGCTTCTGGGTCCCGTGGAGACAGGATGGGTGGGGGCTCGCTCCTGGTGTCGTCCCTTCAAATGGAAATGTCCCTCCCAGCCAGAGTCAACTGAGAGGTGAAGACACCTCTCCTCTCTCCTCCGTCCTCTTTCTCCTCCTCTCTCTGCCCCTCTGTCTCTCCCTCCTTCCTCCTGTGACATTGAGGAAATTATGTCTCCTTCCGGAGCCTCAGTTTCCCCTTCTGTAAAAGGGAACACAATCCTTTATACTAACTAATCGCATCACAGATATGAAAATCTTTGGTAGAATGTGGTATCATCTATATAACGTGCGGTATTTGAATAATTCTTATAATTCCACGGGCACTGGAGAGCTGGGACAAGAAATGAGCCAGTTCTTAATGGGGGGAGGCAGCCACCGAGAGCTGGGTCCCCTCTGCCCCACCTTCTGTCGACCCCCACGGTTCAGCTGAGGCTGGAGCTGGTACACAGGCTGGAGACGTTTCCGGCAGCCAGAGGAAATACACTTCCCATTGCTAATTTCCTCGAGGGGGACCGAGTCAGGCGCTCCCCCTCCCTCCTCTGCCTGTCCTCCCCAAACCACCTGTGTCTTGGGGGTGCTGGGCCTGGGGAAGGGGTTCTCAGACCACCCCCTCTTCTCCCCCACCTGAGATCTGCCCGGCATCAACCCCCCCAAAAGTCAGCAGGGAACCTCAGACTCTTAGAATACCACAGTGCCGTAGGCCTATGTGCGGCAGCTGGGGACACAAGGCAATTCCTGACCCCTTCCTGGTACAGATGGGGAAGCTGAGGCCCAGACCAGCGAGATGCTCATCTAAGTCACAGGATGTGTCAAGACTGGGCAGACCTCCTGTCGCCCTTAGCTGAACAGTTTCCCCTTCCCTGAATGTGTTTTCTCCCTGCTCCCTGCACTCTACGGTTTTTCTCGAGTCCTTCTAGGGGGTCTCAGGCCCCTTTGAGCATCTGCTGGAAGATACGGACCTTCTCACCACAAAAACAGGGATTGAACTTCCATACCTGGTTCTCTCTCCCAACTCTTCAACCGCACCCGGCGTCAAGACCCCCTTTGGTGGGGATCTAAATTGTGGCCCTTACTCTGGCTCTGTTGAGGGGCTGGACCCCCAAATCTCAGGACCCACCAGAAGCTCCCTGTCCCACAGTCCCCCCTGTTGGGTCGCTGCTAGCCCCTTCCAGGGGGTCAGGGAAGAGAAATAAGGGCGGAGGGACAGTAGTGGACAGGAAAGACTAGTGGACCCAGCCCCCACTTCAGGCCTCATCTGCTCTGGCCAGATAAGTCCCTGGGCCCCACCAGCCACCCCCAAATCCAGCAAGGCTAAAGGACCTGGAGGGTTGAGAGGACAAGAGGGAGGAGTGATACAGCCCCCACAGCCCCCTGCCACCCCTCGGGCCACTCACCAGTCTTGTCCCCAAGCCATCAGGCTGCCTCCCCCTTCCTCTGTGGGCTCCAGCTTTCCTCCTCCCCCTGTCATCCCCAGGGGACCGGCCAGCTCCGGTCTGCTCATTAGGGACGAAATGTGATCACCGTGCCTCGCTCCCCACCTGGTGCTCTGGCAGCCAGGCGGAAACCAGGGGGCAGTCAGGCCACCCTGACCGCCTCACTGGGCCTCAGTTTCCCCATTTCTACCGAGGGGGGTCTCTTTCCACCCCCCACGTCTACACCGCCGGGAAGGGATACTAAATCCTCAGGGTCTACCTCTCTGACGTTCTAGATACCCAGGGTTCTCGAATCCTCGGTTTCTGGCGTCGGTTCAGTTCACAGTTTAACGTTCTATTATAACATTCTAGAGCTTTACTCTTCTCCCATTCTATTATTATTATCGCCGTGGCTTTGTTAGCGCTTACCCTTCTAAGGTTCCAATATTCTCGGAGTCTCACATTCCAAGATTCGAAAGTTCTATTGTTAGAACACCCTATGATTTTTTTTAACATTGTATGACTTTCATAATCTATTATTAAACTCTCGGTGATTTTTATCTTTCCCCAGCAAACAGGAATATATATATTTCCCTTTTCTTTTTTACAGAAATGGGAACAGACTCTGAATACAGTGAGCCCCACTTCCTATTTCTCCCCATCTATTCTGTTCTTTCGCATTCCAGCAGCCTGCCTTCTAAGATTGTGCAGAATTCTAAGACACTATGGATTCTCGGGGGCTGGTGGGGGACAGGGGGTGGGGGGTAGTCACCACCTCTACCTGCTCCCTAAATTCTCAGGGGGACACCCGGAGCCAGGCTGCCTCCCTGCCCCTCGCCTAGCCGGCCCTGCCTCGGCCCTCCCTGTTCACACCGGCTGAGTTATTATTTGTCTAGACACAAACCAAATTATAGGCCCTGTCCCGAGGGAACAGTGGGCTTCGTGGGGAGGGTCTGGAGACACAGGCGGGAGTTAATCCCGGCTCCCCCCACCTCTCTTCCTCTCTTCCCTCCTTCTCTGAAACTCCGCCCCTTCCACCCAAACCAATGCTCGCCCCTTCTCCCTCCCCACCACCATGGTTTTAGAAATATTTTCTCTTCCCCGCTTCTAAACCCTCCCTTCTGGATTCCAGCCATCCGTACTCACCCTGGCATCTCTCCCTCCTCAGTGTGAAGACCTCAGACCTCGTTGCCCGAATTAATCGGACTTAGTGGTAGCGAAAGAAGCCAGCGCTCAGGATTTGGGCTTCGGTTGAACTGGAGTCCCAACCCCTCAGCCTGGCACTGACTCACTGCTGAGACTTGGCTCTTGGGCCTCAGTTTCACCATCTGTAAAATGGGGCGGGGGGGAGTCTTGGCCTAGATGACTCTACAAGCCCTTAGGAGCTCTCAGCTGTGAACACGGGAAAGTGCCAAGATTTCAACACTGATCTTTTTGGATTGAAGGATTTGAGTATCCCAAGGATCTTGGATCTGACGGGTCTCAAATGCCTAGTCCGTTCTCGTCATTCTTACATTTGGGCCCCTCTGTTCAAAGATGTTCACATTGGAAGGTTCTTGATTATATGATCCTCAGAGTTTCAGGAGTGCCCCCTCGGTTCTGTCACTCTCTCTTGCTGGGATTCCCCTCCCCCAGAAGGCAGAAATCCCCCATTCTCACCCCAAACCTGAAGTCAAGTTCATCCACAGAGACAGAGCTGGGTAGGGGGCCCTCTTGGTGGGTTCAGGAGGAGTGGGGTTGGTGGTAGGCCCTGGAGGCAGTGTTGGGGTGTGCGGCCCCGTCCTCTCCACCTGTGCCCCCAAACAGATCTCCCAATGCGTAATGCATATCCAGCCTTAGTGTGTACACACACACACACACACACACACACACACACACATCCCACGGCCGTGCCTCACAGAAATTCTAGAGCTGCCCCCCGCCCAGGTTGTGGGGATGGGGAAACGTCCAGTTCAAGGAGTAAGGCAATGAGGCCAAAGTAGGGAAGAGTTAATGGCGACCCAGCCAAATCCTGGAAGGGAGGAAGTGGGGGAGGAAGTCCACCCCCCCCAGCCAGAAATTCCTGAAATTGAGGGTGGGGTGGGCGCGACCTCAGGAGCAGTGGGGTGACGCTGCGAAGGGGGCGCTGGGGTCACAGTGTCACTTGGAGCAGCTTTCCCCAGGTCACACTCCTCCTGTCCCCTGCCCCACTCCCAAGCGGCTCCCCAGCCCAGAGGAAAGTTCCGGGATGCTGAGGATTCGGAAGGAGACGACGCCGGGGCCGAAGGCGCCAAAACAGGGTATAAGATACCCAGAGACAGAGACAGAGCAATGGAGAGAGAGACGACAGAGACAGAGAGACAGGAAGGGAAAGGGCAGAGAGACGCACAGAGACCAGGAGAGACCGAGACAGAGGCAGAGAAATCCGCAGAGACTGAGGGTCCCACAGGAGACGGGGGACAGGCAAACAGACAAGGGACGAGGGACAGAGAGGCAGAGACAGACGGAGACCGAGAGGCAGAGAGAAGGAAATAGACACAGGGACATCCAGAGACAGAGGGAGAGACACGTCCAGAGGCGGAGGGACCACAGACACAGGGAGACGTCGCAGACACCAGGCGGAGAGATGGAGACAGACCCAGGGACGAAGTCAGCCGCCGGGACACCCGGAGAGCCGGCACCAGAGGGGGCGGGCACCGGGACTGCGCGGGAGACTGAGGCAGCCGAGGACGGGACGGAAAGCCCCGAGGGGGCGGAGACGGGGGCCGAGGGCGGCGGGACGAGCGGCGCCTACCTGCGCGCGGCGGCTGGACGGGGCGGGCGGCGGCGCCTCGCTCGCGACTGGGTCCGGGCTCGACGGCGGCGCGGGGACCCAGCGGGCGCCCCCGCGGGGCAGGACGGAGGCGACTCCTCCCGGCCCCTGGCTGGAGCCGCCAGCCGAGGCCCCGCCCCGGCCAGGCCCGCCCCCATTAACCCCTCCTCCGCCGCTCCCCCTTAACCCCGTGAGGTCTTCCCCCCACCAAAGGCCTCCCGCCCTGGGTAAAGCTCCCCAGCTGCTGGAACTCCCCCACCCCTCCGAAGCCCCCAGCTGCAAGGCCCCCTCCTTAACCCCTGTGCTTACCCTCCCTCCAACCACACGTGGGGGTTCCGCCGCCAACCCTCCCTGGGCAGGGCCATTTCCTCCCTTAGAGACCTCGGGCCTAAGTCATCAACTTCTGGTCATCAACATTCTGCATCGGGGGGCGCAGCTGCAGCCTGTCCCTTGGTCAAACCTTAGGCTAGAGCCCTCTCGGTGCCTTAGTTTCCTCACTGGGTCACGGCTGTCACTCAAGGTCCCTTTCTCATGGAGGTGTCATTTCACTGGCACCAACACAAACAAACTGTAGAACACGCCACCGAAATGCAGACGCTTTCTGTCCTCTCTGCTTCACTTTCCTCCATAGAACTTGTCCCCATCTAACATTCTATATTTCACTTTTTTTTTTCCTAATTTTCTGCCTTCCGACTAGGAGGGGCATTGTTTTTTTGTGTCCTTTTTGTCTCCTGCTGTGTGTCTGTTGCCTAGAAGACCGCGGGGCACGTGCCGGGTGTGAAATACACATAGTTTTCACGGAG
>NW_012149952.1:2654421-2659820 GCF_000956105.1 Propithecus coquereli
CCTTCCTGTAAGGGATCTTGAGAGAGAGCGAGAGGGTTAACCAAGGACCCACACAACACATAAGGGAATAAAGGTTATTTTCCTTCCACCCTCTCTCAAGCCAGCGGTCAAGGGACGAGTAATGAAGGCTTTAGCCCCTTCCCCAAAAGACCCCGAATAAATCCAACAGCTTCAAGACAAGCCCCCCCACACCTCCTGTCAGTCCCTTGATCAACACAAACTCCGCCTAAAGAGAAATTCCGAGTGCCCAGTGGGGAGCTTAGGGTCGCTTCTCTCCCTACCCAAGTTTATGCTGCGATAAAGTCAGGTCCTGGCAGGAAACAGGTGGCCACCCAAAGAGTTTAACTGCAAGCGTTTACGAAGGGACAGTTTGTAGAGGGATGGGCACAGTGGAGGCGCCGATGGAGCGTGGCATCCGCCACAGTGAGAGCCAAGCATTGCCACCCTGGGAGTAGAAGAGACGGGGTTGGGGGGGGGGCGTGTTAACAGTTTCCAGGGCCAGCTTGAGTAAGGAGAGAAGCCATCGTTCTGAATAGGGGACAGGTGCCACCGTCAGCTTGCAGGATGCAGGAGGGGCCCGGGAAATAAATTCCCTGAGCTCTCTCCGCTGACCCTGTGGGTGGAGTCCGCACGGGGGAGTCTCCCAGGACCCAGAGCAAGGGGGGGAAAGGCGGAAAGTGACCCTGGGGCGGGGGCACGTGCAGAATCACCAACACTTTCTCAGTAGAACTTTCTAGGCACATTTTTCCATGCAGGTCTGAGTCTAGCCACAAGGGGGCGAAAAGGCACCAAGAGCCCCGGTGAAAGGGACGCTTCTATAGCGCTGGGTAAACTCCCCAGAACTTGGACCACCGGGAAAGGTTAAAAGGTGGGGGTGGGAAAGGAGGCTTTGACTCAAGAGCGGCAGAAAACTGGCTTCTAGAACCAGGTGGTTGTGCAGTCGAGTGATATGATTGCTGTTGGGTGCTGGCTGAATAGGAGTTCCCCAAGTGGCCAAGTTCAGAAAGGGTTGGTATGTGGGAGAGGGCAGAGGGAACAGCATGTGTAGAGGCTCGGAGGCATGAAATGTCACAGGGAGGGGGAAATACCGGTGGTTCAAATGGCTGGAGTGTTGCAGAACGTGGCTGTAGGGGATGGAGACTAAGTGAAGGATCAGCCAGGCACAGTGGCTCACGTCTGTAATCCCAGCACTTGGGAGGTGGAGGTGGGAGGAGTGCTTGAAACCCATAGTTTGAGACCAGCCTGGGCAACATAGCAAGACCCCATATCTACAAAAAAATTTTTAAAAGTTACCCAGGCGTGGTGGCATGCACCTGTAGTCCCAGCTACTCCAGAGGCTGAGGCAGGAGGATCACTTGAGCCCTGGAGTTTGATGTTGCAGTGAGCTATGATCATGGCTCTACACTCCGGCCTGGGTGACAGAGTGAGACCCTGTCTCTAAAAAAATAAATGAACTAATTAAAATGAAAACAAACAAACAAAAAGTAAAGGACCAGAAATGATTGAAAAATAAGGATGAGTAATGTTTAATTACCATTTACCACATTGCAGAGACTATTCTAATAACTCATTTAATCATCAAAATAACCCCATGGGGAGGTATCATGTTACGAATGAGGACACTGAGGGACAGATGAGGAAGTGAAAATGCTCGAATCCCAGAAGTCAGGTGCCAAAGCACTGCCTTCGCCACTCTTATGCCACCTTTCAGGGTGAGAACAGGAGGTTGAGGAGTTTGAATTTTGACTTCTTTCATATAAAATGCTTTCAACTATTCCACGTACACACACGCTCTAATATTCATTCAGCAAACACTCCCTGAACGCCTGCTTCTGTACCTGGTCCCGTACTAGGCAGTGTTGGGGACACAGCAGTGACCACAATAGCCCTAGGCTCACAATCAGTGAAGGGGAGACAGATCTGTCCTCAAGAGTGAGACCCCAGAGCAGTCAAGGCTGGGACAGACCCAGTGGGCTGCTGGAGCCCAGAGAGGACTTTGTCACAATTTTGGGGGGGAATAAGAGGAGGGAGGGAGCAGACACCTATCACCAATCACCACCTGGAACACTGCCCCCACTTTACTTGGTTCATTCCTTACTCAGCCTTCAATGTTCAGGTCTGTCGTTCCCTCCAGGAAGCCCTCCCTGATGCTTCCTTGGTTTCCCTCTGTCCACTCAAGGTGGTTACAATCTGAGGACAGGTCTGCCTCTCCCAGTGAACCGTAAGTCCCATGAGGGTAGGGCTGGGGCTGTCTTGGTCACTCCTGTGCCCAAGCACTGCCTAGCTCAGGGCCTGGCCTAGAATAAAAAGCTCCATACATATATTGAATGAATAAAGGAGTTTATTAATCAATGCATATATTTGTTAAGCATTTACTGCATGCGAGACACTGTGCTAGGCAGTTGGGGATACAGATATTCTCACAATTTTTTTATTTTTATTTTTTGAGACAGAGTCTCATTTTGTCACCCTGGCTGGAGTGCAGTGGTGTCATCACAGCTCACTGCAACCTCAAACTCCTGGGCTCAAGCCATCCTCCTGCCTCAGCCTCCCGAGTAGCTGGGACTACAGGCACGTGCCACCGAGACACGTTTGGGGGCTGTCATTTCTGAGGAGTATTGACATTTGGAGAGTTATAGCTTAAGCAGCTCCTTCTGGAGACCCACGGACAACCCTCCTTGCAGGCTGAAGAGGGGTTTGCGGGTTTCTCCTGCAATGATTTTTTTCTGTTTTAGGAAGAGGTGGGTTTGACAAGTTGTCATGCTGAGACTGCAAGGCTCTGAGCTTTTTTCCTCCCGAGATATCATCTGTGCAGTTGAGACAAGGAAAGGAAACACAAGCGTGCAATGTTCTGCAAAATTCTTACGTATTGTTCCTTCCAGAAAATTCCTGTATGTTTCCTGCCTTATAACATTTCTATGAGAGCAGTGGTTCTCAAAGTGAGGTCCTTGCTCCGGGAACTTTTTTGGAAATACAGATTCTCAGGCCTCGCCCAGACAGACTGGATTAGAAACCGTGCACAGAGGGAGTGGGGCAGTATTCTCACGGTGGCAAGCCCTGTAGATGCTCCGTCAAATCTGAGAACTGGCCGGGCGTGGTGGCTCACGCCTGTAATCCTAGCACTCTGGGAGGCCGAAGAGGGAGGATCGCTTGAGGTCAGGAGTTCGAGACCAGCCTGAGCAAGAGTGAGACCCTCATCTCTACTAAAAATAGAAAGAAATTAGCTGAGCAACTAAAAAAAGAAAAAAAAATTAGCCGGGCGTGGTGGCGTGCACCTGTAGTCCCAGCTACTCGGGAGGCTGAAGCAAGAGAATCGCTTGAGCCCAGGAGTTTGAGGCTGCAGTGAGCTATGATGACACCACTGCACTCTACCCAGGGCAACAGAGTGAGACTCTGTCTCAAAAAAAAAAAAAAAAAAACAAATTTGAGAACTGCTGAACTAGAAAATAGAAAAACCCATCTCTCAGTGCCTCCCATGTACAAAAAAAGCTGTAACTGGATATCAGCACTAAATTATCTTGGCTACAGAGGACGAGAGAATGAAAACAATTCAACGCCACCCCTCCCTGGACACAGTCACGGTTGCTAGGCAGCTGGTTTGCACGGACAGGGCTGGATAGGTTGTTAAAATATATCGAAGTAGTTGGTAACAGGCTGTACACATTCACAAGTGCAAAGACTTATCTTCTTTGTCTTAAGGCAATTGTCGCAGCTGCAAAACTTGGAGCTTCTGCTGAACTAGTTCTAGTCTCCAGGCTTGACTTCATCGTTCCTCTTGCAGTGTGGACATCACCACTGTCTGAACGCACACAACTCTTGCAGACAGTTGGTCAGCCTCCCCTGAGATCCAGTTACCCTCCCCCTCTCACACTGACTGCTGGGACACCCTGAAAACCCCAAATCCTGCCGCTCTCCTGCCCGCCCCACCCCCGAAGAAGGGGAACCTCGGAATTGTCTTAACTCAATTGGAACACTTTCTGGACCTCTCGGATTTATTGGAGACCCCCATTAAGAACCCTGTCCCAGCCTTGACTGCTCTGGGGTGTCACTGTTGGGGACAGATCTGTCTCCCCCTCACTGATTGTGAGCCTAGGGCTATTGTGGTCACTGCTGTGTCCCCAACACTGCCTAGTACAGGACCAGGTACAGAAGCAGGCGTTCAGGGAGTGTTTGCTGAATAAATATTAGAGCGTGTGTGTACGTGGAATAGTTGAAAGCATTTTATATGGAAGAAGTCAAAATTCAAACTCCTCACCCTCCTGTTTCTCATCCTGAAAGATGGCATAAGAATGGCGAAGGCAGTGCTTTGGCACCTGAATTTTTTGTTGTCGATGCATCCTAATTCAAAACCGGAATTGGACGTTATCAAGCAGGATATGCTACCACTAATTTAATGTCTCCTTTAGGATATAGAGTCAGCGCCTAGGACAGAACTTCCTGCACTTACTAGGGCTTGCCAGCCAGCCAAGGGCGGAGAGCAAACATACATACAGCCAGTGCGGTCGCTTTTGGAATAGCACGTGACTTCGCAATGCTTTGGGAACGAAGGGGGTTTCTAGCCTCTTCGAATCCCTGTCAAAAATGGGCAAGTCGGGCCAGGTGTGGTAGCTCACATCTGTAATTCTAGCATTTTGGGAGGCTGAGGTGGGAGGATCGCTTGAGGGTAGGAGTTCGAAACCCAGCCTGGGCAATAGGGAGACCCTGTCTCTAGTAATAATAGATAATGAGATTAGCATTTATTTATTTATTTAGTGACAGGGTCTCATTTTGTCACCCAGGCTACAGTCCAGTGGTGTCATCATAGCTCCCTACAGCCTGGAACTCCTGGGCTCCAGTGATCCTCCTGCCTCAGCCTCCTGAGTAGCTGGGGACTACAGGCACGCACCACCCCACCTGGCTAATTTTTCTATTTTTCATTGAGACGGGGTCTTGTGACGTTGTTCAGGCTGGTCTTGAACTCCTGACCTCCAGCGATCCTCCTGCCTTGGGCCTCTCAGAGTGCTAAGATTACAGGCGTGAGTCACCACACCAGGCCCAAGATTAACATTTAAATTGGTGGATTGTGAGTAAAGCAGATCGCCCTCCATGAGGCGGGTGGGCCTCATCCAATCAGTTGAAGGCCTTAAGAGAACAGAGACTGACCTCCTCCCAGCAGAAAGGAATTCTGCCAGCGGACGGCCTTCAAACTCAAACTGCACCATTGGCTCTTCCCTGTGTCTCCAGCCCACTGACCTACCCTGCAAATTTTGGACCTGACAGCAGCCATAATCATGTTAACCGATTCCTTCAAATGAATCCCTCTCTTCCTCTTGGCCAAGGACAGTTTGCAAAAAAAAGAAAAAAAAAGGAAAAAAGAAAAAAGGGAGGAAAAGCATTTTTAAAAGAAAAATAAATAAAAT
>NW_012149952.1:2660525-2662476 GCF_000956105.1 Propithecus coquereli
TGTTTCTCCAGAGAACCCTGACTAAGACACTATTCATGGACAAATTGATGACTATCTTAAGTCAACATTGATAGGGAAACCTTAAAATAACAGCTGAGTTGTTTTTGGGTCACGTGTCACCTGTCAATAACAGAGTCCCGGAAAAGCTGTGAGGGTGGGACATGGCCAGGAACCTACGCCTCGAGGGCCCCTTGAACACCTTCAGAGGGATGTTATCCAGCCTCCACGTTTTCATTAATGCATGTCTGTTGTCGGGGTGGATTGAAGCATTTCCTTGTCAAAAAGCCACAACTCTTAACATTTGCTATAAAGCTGCTCGGTTCTGTGATTCCAACCCGGGATGTAACAATTTCTATATCAAGTGACCAAGGCACACACTTTGCGGGCAGCGTTATGAAAGAACTCTGTAAGACCTTACCCCTTACTCAAAAACTATACTCCTTATATTAGATTCCTGTTCTTATTGTACTCCTTACTACAAACGTAGTGGCTTAAAATGACACAGGTTTATTACCTTGCGATTCTGGAGGTCAGAAGTCCTAAATGGGTCTCACTGGGGTAAGATCAAGGTGTCAGCAGGGCTGCCTTCTTTCTAGAGGCTTTAGGGGAGAATCTGTTCGCTCGCCTTTTCTGCTGCTGGCGATGCTTGCGTTCCTCGGCTTGTGGCCCCTTTCTCCGTCTTCAAAGCCAGCAATGGCCACGTGAGTCTCCCTCATGTCCTATCACTCTGTCACTGCTTCCATGCTCACATCTCCTCTGACTGACCCTCCTGCCTTCCATCCCACTTGTAATACCCTCGTGATTATAATACGTGGGGCCCACCAGCTAATCCAGGATAAGCTCCTCATTCCATGATTAGTATTAATAACTTAATCATATCTGCAAAATCCCCTTTGCCATGGCAAGAGACATAGTCACAAGTTCCAAAGTTTAGGACATGAACATCTCTGGAGGGGCCATTATTCTGCCCATTGCACTGCTCTTACCACCCACGATCTCCCGAAAAATTTGAAAGAACCAATGGCATCTTTCAATTAAAATCAATGACATTCAGAAACCTTTGTGCTCCCTGGTAGCCATTATGGCCATATGATCCACTCCCTTGGGTATACCAGTTGCCGACTCTAAACTGATTACTGCAAGGCCTTTGGGGTTATGGGTTTCCCCTCTCCTGTTACTCCAGGCCATGCTATAGGTGGACACGACACAGGGGTCCTAGGAACTTATGTGCTACACCCAGTCCTATCATGGGCAGAGTAAGGACGTCCCACAACGCCATCTTCCTAAACAGCCTCTACGTGATCTTCACTCAGCAGAATTGGGGTATTGGAAGATACGTCAGAGAAAAACTGCTGTCTTGAACCTCATTGAAAGGCATCTTATTAGGAACGATTAACAAAAAATACAGCAGTGGGGCCAGGCGCGGTGGCTCACGCCTGTAATCCTAGCACTCTGGGAGGCCGAGGCGGGCGGATCGTTTGAGCTCAGGAGTTCGAGACCAGCCTGAGCAAGAACGAGACCCCCGTCTCTACTAAAAATAGAAAGAAATTAATCGAACAGCTAAAAATATAGAAAAAAATTAGCCGGGCATGGTGGCGCGTGCCTGTAGTCCTAGCTACTCGGGAGGTTGAGGCAGAAGGATTGCTTACGCCCAGGAGTTCGAGGTTGCTGTCAGCTAAGCTGATGCCATGGCACTCACTCTAGCCCGGGCAAGAGAGTGTGACTCTTTGTCTCAAAAAAAAAAAAAGAAATACAAAAAAAAAAGAAATACAGCAGTGAAACTCCAGGGAGTCAATCCATTTTAGGTTTATATTTTACTGGATTGCTAAAGCAGCAATCCAGATTCCATGCGATCGAAGGCTACTCCAAAGGAGCCCTCAAACTGAGGAATCTCGAAGATCCTCTAGAAGCAGCCAGACTTCACAAGAGAAGACCCAAGACCTCTGGGAGA
>NW_012149952.1:2663251-2670153 GCF_000956105.1 Propithecus coquereli
CGGCAATAGACATCTCCCGAAAATAGAATTCCAGCCCCACCACCTGATTCTACCCGAGCCACTTCAGACCACCCGCCACTGCAGCACACTGGTGTCCTTGCCCCCTGTGGTCAGGGCCATGCTGTCATCCCACAAGAAGGCCACGTTTGTCACGTGGCTGCTGTGTCCGCCATATTTGTGGCCGAGGGCCTGTTACAGGGAAAGAAGTAAAGAAAGGTCAGAGACAGCAATGCCACCCATGGTCTTCTTGTCCCAACCCCCTTCTTCTCTGCTTAATAAGCCTCTCCTTTAAGAACCAGCGGGCATCTTAACTAGTGTCTTCAACGAATTAATGGCAGCTAGACATGGTGGCTCACGCCTGTAATCCTAGCACTTTGGGAGGCTGAGGCAGGAGGATCGCTTGAAGTAAGGAGTTTGAGACCAGCTTAAGCAATATAGTGAGACCCCCCTCTCTACAAAAAAAAAAAAAAGAGAAAAATTAGCCAGGTGAGGTGGTGCACTCCTGCAGTCCCAACTACTAGGGAGGCTGAGGCAGGAGGATCGCTTGAGCCCAAGAGTTTGAGGTTGCAGTGAGTTATGATGATACTACTGCACTCCAGCCTGGGCTGGAGTTTATTTATTTAAAAATTAGAAGAGTTCACATTAAAATCCTGCTTTCTTTTTTTTGTCACCCAGGCTGGAGTGCAGTGGCTCACCCATACCTCATTGTAGCCTTGAACTCCTGGGCTCAAGGGATCCTTCCGCTTCAGCCTCACAAGTAGCTGGGACTACAGGCGTGCACCACCATGCTTAGCTAACTTTTCTTGTTTTTTGTAGAAACAGGTTCTCACTATGTTGCCCAGGCTGGTCTCAAACTCCTGGCCTCAAGTGATCCAAGCGATCCTCCCACCTTGGCCTCCCAGAGTGCTGGGATTAAAAGTGGTAGCCATGGCACCCAGCCAAAAATCCCGATTATTTTTGGATTGTCTTGACTGGTGAGAAAAAAAAAAAAATCATGATTTCTGGCCTCTCTTAAAAACTTGCAAGATCTGGCTGTATCTCCCATGCCCGGGCACACAGTAGGTGCTCAATAAATATTTGTTGAGTTAAAAAAGACAAAAGAACCAAAGATCTCAGAATTGCAGATGCTCCGAACTTCTGAAAGCCACATCTTCAGCACTACGGACTCTGGAATTCATGGACTTTCAGGTTTAAAGGGCTCGCAAGATCAAGCCCACTGTCCATCTTGTACAGATGTGGAAGCTCAAGCTTGGAGCAGGGGTGGGGTTGGACTAGAGCTGCCTGAATCTTGTCCCTAGCCCTGTTGTTGCCCCCTGTCCCACCACGCCCCTTAGGGACTCACTCGAGGCTGACTGCAAGGGTAGCTAAACAGGTGGACTTTGCCAAAGTCATCAGCGGAAGCCAGCAACTTCCCGTCGTGGGAGCGGGCCACAGCGTTGATATCAGTACCATCCGCCCCCTCGGACCAGATCCCTGTGGGCAAGATTGGGGCAGTGGTAAGATGTCAGCTGGGGTCAGGGACCCCCTGGAGGAGCAGGCCCCCACCCCAGCCTCCCTGCCTTCTTCCTGCCTAGCCTATAGCTATCCAAGGATAGGAATCAGAATGATGTTTTGCAAATGTGAATCTGACCTGTCCCTGCAGTGCTCAAAAGCCTTCCATGGCTCCCCAGTGTCCTCAGGAGAAAGCCTATGACCCTCAAATCTCAGCGGGCCCCACCCACTGCTTCAGCGTCATCTTTCGCAGTGCTCCCCTTAAACCCAGCAGCGATGTGGCCAGCCTGCCTTCTTGCATTTGTCCAAATGCACGTGCTATGTCACCTCTTGGCTTTTGCACACGCTAATGCCTTTGCCCAGAGACTGCTCTCCTTTACTGCCCTGGAAAGTCCTTCCTCGTCCTCCAAGTTCTAGCTCAGATGTCTTTTTCCTCCAAGAACCCCTCCCGGACTCCCTCCCAGAGGGAGGGCGCCCTCCACCTCCTTGGCTTCCCTGTCCCAGCCCTCCCCAATTTGGGCCGTAGGCTGGGGCTGTTGTGGTCACTGCCCTGTCTGGGTCGGGGGGATGCAAAAGTGCTCAGGGAGTATATGCTGACTGCATTTGTGCCTGCATCCGCTGGGGCATCGCTGTGTGGATCATTTCTCTGGGCCAGTTGCCACCACACATCTAGTTTCATTTGATTACAGCTCTAAGTGGTCATCTCACTCTACTCTTTCCTCTTCCACAAAACACAGCCCACACGCAGTAAAGGAGTGAGTTCCCCGCCCTGGAGAATCAATAAGAGATTGTGAAAACTACCAGTCAGGGATGTCTCTTGGAACTCCTGTCCTCAGTGGGACTTCCTCATTCTAGAACTTACCAAACACCCCAAACCCCAGGACACAAGTAGCTGTGGCCCATTCCATGTTCCTCACAGCGTCTGCACTGGTGATCTGCTTACAGGTAGCCGGGTCCCCTGGGGCAGAAAATCGGGGGAGGTGTTCAGAGCTAGAGGAACTCCTGGCTAAACCCATCCGTTTCACAGAGAGTGGGCACTATGGTGCCCACAGGAGGCCAAGGTCCCAGGGCTCCTTCCGCCTCTCCGTACTGGCTGAGAAGGCTGGATCTTGGGTCCTGACACCCACAGCCTGAGCTGTGTCCCCATCCAACCAGAAAGGGGACAAATTGGTTAAAAGCAGGTTACTCCGGGGAATTCTGAATCAGAACAGCCCCTGAGTACCAAGAGCCAGGGGACAGAGGGACTGGAAACCCCTGCCTCCCCTCCCAGAACTCAGGGGAGTCTATGCAAACCACACATGCAAGTGAGACTGGGGGAGGAATGCCTTTGGGTCTTGGAGAACTCACAGTACAGAATCTCATAGTCCCCGGAGTTGGTGACAAAGCAGCTGCTGTCCTGGGCCCAATCCAGGTGGGTGATAAAACTGGAATGGCCCTGGGGAGGGAAGGGGAGGAGTTAGAGCTGCAGAGGGCAGAACCAAAGAGAGGACGGGATTAAATCAGGAAGGTGGAAAGCAAAATACAGAGGTGGGGTGAGAACACAAGGGGTCTGAAGGGAGGATACACAGGCCTTTGGAGTGTGGGGGCGGGGCCAGACTACCATGGGCGGGGCCAGACTGTGATGGGCGGGGCTAGACAGAAAGCACTTAGGACACGGGGGAATTTAGGACATGTGGTTAGAGTTAGACACAGAGGGACCGGCTGTGAATGCAAGGGGCGGGGCTACACGGAGGGGTGTGCTTCGAATGTCAGGGGCGGGGCTACACAAAGGGAGCATCTTGGAACGTGAGGGGCGGGGCTACACGAGGGGCGGGACTAGAACACAGGAGGTGGTAAATGTGTGGGCGGGGCCAAGACTCCTGGATGTGATCAGAGCGGTCGGTTGAGTATTGAAGCTGTGCTCCCTTGAGGTACAAAAGTGGTTAATTCTGCATTCCCTGTGCGGGTGGTGGCGCGGGCTGGGGGCCACTGCCCACTCACCGAGCACTTGCCCAGGCGGCTGACCTTGCGGCCGCCCTGGTCCACCGTGTACACGTACACCAAGTTGTCGTGGGAGCCCACGGCCAGGTACGCCCCGTCTGGGGGAGGGGGAGGGGCTATGAGGAGGCACCCAGGCTCCGCCCCCTCCTCACCCAGATTCAGCCCCCTCAGCAGTCCCAAGCTCCTCCCTGCTACAGTCCCCCTCCCAGGCCTTGCGGCACCGGCTCCATCCCCTCCTCCTGCTAGTAACTCCGAGCCTTGGTCCCCAGGCCCTGCCTCTCCGAGGCCCAGGCCTGCCCCTTACCTGGGGAGAAGCTGACCACTGAGATCTGCTCGTTGCCATCTGTGTGGATAGCCACCAGGTCGTGGGTCTCTGTGTCCAGCAGCAGCCATCTTTGAGGAGAAGGCATGGTGGGGGGAGGAGGGGTAAGCTTAGCTGACAGAGAGGGCCACCAATCTGTGGGGCCCGCGGAAGGGACCCCAGGAGAGATTTGGGAGAGGCTGACTCCAAAGGAATATGGAGCTATCAGGGCCTGGTAAACAGTGGGCTTCAGGGTGGTAGGGAGATAGAGAGAGAGGGGCCAGTTCCCCGGGGAGTGGGGAAGCCCTCCCCAAATGCCTTCCTCAATTTACCTGCCGGTCACCGTGCCCACGGCCAGGACAGAGCCACTGGGGTGAAAGCCAGCAGAGCGGGCAGGGTCCTGAGAAGGGAGAGAGAGAAGGCAGGGCTAAGAGCTGGGGTCCCATGTCCCTCTGGCCATTCTCTTGCCTCAGAGCCAACTCTCAGCCTGGCAGGAGGGCTCTCCCCTCCCTCTGCTGCCCTCCAGCAACCTCCCACCCCAGACTCCCAGGAAACCATTCCCCTTTCCTTTAACATGTCAGCCTGAATAGAAAACAGTCCTCCTGTCACTGCTGTCTCTGGATCCTTTTTTACTCCTGCTCTAAATTTCTGCAGGTTTATTTATCCAAGATGACATCCTTAGCTAATTTCCCAGATGTAGGAATGCTGGGACAAAGGGTATCCATAACTTTAAAACTTTTGATACATAATGCCATTTGCTTTCCACAAAAGTATATCGACTTATCACTAGTTTTGGCTGAGTGCTTGTTTCCCCACATCTTCATCAGCACCGGGTATTATTATTTTTTAGTTTGATGGGCATTTGTTTGGTTTGCAGGCAACACAGCGCCATGGAGTCAGACTTGGGTTCAAACTGTGGCTCCGACACTTTCCGGCTATGTGAGTAACATCAAATAACCGTCCTTGACCAAGCCTTGATTGCCTCATCTGGCAAATGGGGATCTTCAAGATACTTCCCAAGATCATCATAAGCAAGATGTAGAGTCTTTAAGATGGTATGCTAGTACGATGGGCCACAGTAAGCACTCAGTAAAGTGCTATAACTACACTGTGACACAGAGCACGTGATTTCACCTTTCTAAGCCTGTTTCCAAGTGGGGATCTGACATCCCCACTGCCTTGTAGAGTTTGCAGGAGGAGTCAAAAACATAGCACACTAGCTTCCTGGGAGGCCGAGGCGGGCGGATTGTTTGAGCTCAGGAGTTCGAGACCAGCCTGAGCAAGAGCGAGACCCTGCCTCTACTAAAATTAGAAAGAAATTAATCAGCCAACTAAAAATATATAGAAAAAAAATTAGCCGGGCATGGTGGCACATGCCTGTAGTCCCAGCTACTCGGGAGGTTGAGGCAGAAGGATCACTTGAGCCCAGGAGTTTGAGGTTGCTGTGAGCTAGGCTGACGCCACGGCACTCACTCTAGCCTGGGCAAAAAGAGTGAGACTCTGTCTCAAAAAAAAAAAAACAAAAACATAGCACAAGCAAAGAGCTGAGCCGATTTCTCCTGGCACGGTCCACAGACCACCTGAATCAGAATAACCTGAGGGAGCTTGTTGAAAAGTGCAGATTTCTGGTCCCAAACTCAGACCTCCTGAATCAGACTCTCTGTGGATTGGGATCTTGTTTCTAGCAACTTCCCAGGTGATCTGATGCCCTTGGCAACCTAGAGAACTGCTGTGCTGAGCACAGGGCCTGTCATATAGCAGGTGCTCAATTAAGGCAGCCAGGATGAGGATTATAATACATGCCCCTAACAATTTCCACACTATGCAGATTCACAGAAGTTCAAAGGCGATAAAGTAGTCCAAGGTCAAAGGTAACTCTGAAGGGATTCCTGGAGCAAAGCCTCAAAGGATGGTGTGGGGGATATAGTGGATTGACTGCCTTTCTTCTGATGTGTCTTCTCACACTGTATAGGCAGGGGTGCGTAAAAACTACATCTACCAGAATCCTTTGCAGGATGCTGCTGTGATTTGGATCCAATGACCAGATGCACTTTTGTGGCTCTGGAGGGCAGAAGGTGGAGGCTGGCTTCTGCCACTCCTACGGACCAGCTGGGTTGTAAAAGCAACAGGATCTGCTATGCTGGCGCCCCACGTGCAGTCACTAGCCTCGTGCGTGTTGAAAGGCAATGGTGCAGAGTGTCTGTTATGACCAGCGTACACATCTAGCCAGCATCGAGTAGCTCTGAAGCAAGACAGTCCAACAGAACCTTCTGTGATGACAGAGATATTCTACATCTGCACTTTCTAGAACGGTAGCCGCATGTGGCAATTGAGCCCTTGAAATGTGGCTAATGCAAGGAACTGAGTTTTTAATTCTATTTACATTTAAGTTTGAATAGCCATGTGTGGCCAGTAGTTTTCACATGGGACAGTGTAGCTCTAGACTCAGCAGTCACAGCGGCTGCAGCTTCCTGGTTTCTGGACGGCAGTTCTGACAGCATGTTCTGGAACTCAGTGGTTCCTGACTCCCCACCTCCTGTCTGTGGCAGAGGCTCCCTGGAGGGTCAGTTCTGTGGTGTCGTTCTGTCGAGAGAACCCACTCTTCAGCCCGACCAAGAGAACTTATAGGAACCCAATTCCCTGTATTAAATCCTCGTATGCTTAAAAAGACCTTGTGTGGTTTCCGTCCATGCGCTGGGCCCCAGCATGGACAGGAGGAGCTCTGCTAGAACGGTGTGGCCAGCCCCCTTGCCCTCACCTCGATGCTCCGGCTCCACAGGGGCTGGTGGGACTCCGAGCTCCACAGATGCACCAGCTTATCCTGCCCACAGGTCACAAACTGTGCCCGGCTGGGGTGCGCGGCCAGGCCCCACAGCTCTTCCACATGGCCCTGGAGGAAAGGGAGGACGGCAGGATGGAGACTGCAACCCTAGCCTTTCCCATCTGATGCCAGAGAACAGCGCTGGCCTAGCCCCTGCAACCCACCCTGTCCCGGTGGGAGCCGGGGAAGAGCTTTCCCCAGGGTGTCTGAAGGGAGCTGTGATCTGCAAGCCCTGCCCCAGTGTTGGCTCAAGGCAAATCCCGCGTCTTTCCCCAGGGCCTCTGCCTTCCTCTTTGCACAACGGAAGCA
>NW_012149952.1:2671098-2677658 GCF_000956105.1 Propithecus coquereli
ATTATTAATGTTATTATGCTATTATTACAATATTATTACTAGAGGTCTCTAAGGTCCCTTCTGGCCTCAGGACAACTAGAAAATCCCTCTAGCTCTTGTTTTCCTTCATCTTCTTATGGAAACCAGAACCAGAGGGGCATGTAAATGCAGCAGCATAGATTTCAGCTAGACTATCAGAGGGAAAATGCAGGGAAGGGGGGAATAAGGAGTCATTTTGGCCAAGACTTTGTGAGCACTTACTCTGAGCCAGGCACCATCTAAATGCTGTGTCTGAAGTGACTCACGAATCCTCTAAAACCCCACGTGATCGACTCTGTTACTTCCCGTTTCACAGAGACACAGAGCGGTTGCTCACTTGCCCTATATCACACAGCTAACGAGCGACGGGGCTGTGATTCAAACACAGGCAGCCACGCGCCAAAATTCATATTCCTAACTACCATACTTTAGTGCCTCCTGGCAGGTGGGTTTTTAATGGGGGGGGGAGGTAGGGACGTGGCGCAGCAGGAAGGGAGGAGTGGGCATGTAGTTGCAAGAAGAAATGCAGACAGACTCCAGGAGGGCCTTCCCAGAGCCTTGGAGCCGGAGAACGGGGAGGTATGTTGTGGCCAGGGCAGACGCAGGCCCGACCTGAAGGATGCCACCCCAATCAGAGGGGCAAGGGGCAGCATAGCTGGAGCAGGGGCCTGGGGACCCTCTGCTGTGCTCAAGTTAACCCCTTGGTTCCCGGATCATGGGGAGCTCTGGAGAGGCCCTGGGTCAGGGCCAGGCCAGAAAAGGGATGGAGCAGGGAAGAAAAGGGAAATAGTTGGAGGGGGGAGGGGTACAGAAGAGAGTCGCTCACCTGGACAAGCAGCGAAAAGCCCGTGTGGACAGAGCCCTGCAGGATGCAGTTGCGGGTAGTCCCCACGTACAGCGTGTCCCCCTGGCCCTCTGCCACGGTGCGCACAGGGCCAAAGTCCTCAGGGACCTGGGTGGGCAGACGAGAGAGGACAGATGAGCACAGGACACATGCAGGGGTGGGGGTGATGTGCTGGGGGGAGAAGGGTGGGGTGTTGGGAGCCCTGGTGGGGTGCGGGGCCTCTCCGCCCTCAGGAGCCCACTCTCCCTCCTCACCTCCACCTCCTGCAGCTTGCTGTAGTCAGGACCCCAGAGGACCACCCGCCGATCGCGGCCCCCTCCGGACACCAGCGTCCCGTCCCGCAGGGCGCAGAGCCCAAACACGCCGCCATCGTGGGCACCCAGCACCGCCTGCGTGATGCGATTCCCACCTGCAGGGTGGCCAGGGAAAGGGGTCAGCATGGGGAAGCTGCCCCTGTACTGACCCCTGAAAGCACCTTGTCCATTCATCCACCCACCTTTCCACCCTTCCATCTGCCCTTCTGCCCACCCGCCCACTCACACACCATCCGCCTTCTCGAATACCTTATCATCCACGCATTAAACCATCTGAGCTAACAGCTGTCCATCCACCCTTTGACCCATCCACCCACCCACCCATCCACCCATCCATTCATCCACCCACCTCTCCACACTTCCATCTGCTCTTCTGCCCACCCACCCACTCACCCACCACCCACCTTCTCAAATACCATCCACGCATTAAACCGTCTGAGCTAACATCTGTCCATCCACCCTTTGACCCATCCACCCACCCACCCATCTATTCACCCACCCACCTATCTACTGGTCTGTCCACGCATCTACCTACCTACTCATCCATTCATTCATCCATCCACCCACCACTCTGTCTATCCACCCACCCACCCATCTACTGATCTATCCATCTATCCACCTTTCCTTCCATCCATCCATCAATCCCCTTCTCACTCATTCATTTTCCCTCTCTTTCGTCTAACTACCCATTCACCAGGCAATCCATCCTTCCATCCAAACATCCACCCATCAACCCATTCACCATTCACCCGTCTATCCAACCATCAGTCTATCCATTCATTCATTCATTAACCCAATCAATCAACAATTATGTAACCAGTATTTACTCTGGGCCCAGCCTCATACGGGGGACACAGTGGTGACCAAGATAACCTCAGGTCATACCCTTCCAGGACTCACAGCCCAGTGGCAGAGACAGACTCATCAGGAGTCAGTGACGACTCAAGGTGGTTAGGCCCAGAATAGGGAAACCCAGGAGACTGTGAGATCCCATAGAGGGCACCCAGGCGGGTGGGTCAGGGAGGGCTTCCTGGAGGAGAGGACAGCTGAGCAAGGATCTGAAGGTGGCACAGGA
The DNA here is from genome assembly GCF_000956105.1 of Propithecus coquereli. NCBI lineage: Eukaryota > Metazoa > Chordata > Mammalia > Primates > Indriidae > Propithecus > Propithecus coquereli. The sequence continues at coordinate 2,673,350 of NW_012149952.1, forward strand.
GTCAGCCCTTAGGGACCAAGTGCCCTGACTCTACCCAGCTCGGCCTTGTGCTGGGTCACTCCCTTCTCTGAGCCCAGTGTTTTTCATCTGTGAAATGGAAATAATATTCAGTGCAGCCTTGGATAAGGAATATAATGTATGTGAAAGCAACAGTACCCAGGCCAAAAAAGTCATTCATTTGTTCATGGCTGGGATAACCCATTCATTCTTTTATTCACACATTCACCAAAAGGCTGAGACAAAGTTTTCACTCCTTTAGCCCTGGCTAGGATGATTCGTTAATTTTTTTTTTTTTAGAGACAGGTCTCACTCTGTCGCTCAGGCTGGAGCGCAGTGGTGCAATCACAACTCGCTGCAACCTCCAACTCTTGAGCTCAAGCTATCTTCCTGCCTCAGCCTCCTGAGTAGCTGGCACTACAGGCACTGTATTTTGTTTTTTATAGAGACGGGGTCTCGCTATGTTGCCCAGACTGGTCTTGAACTCTTGGCCTCAAGTGATCCTCTCACCTTGGCCTCCCAAAGTGCTGGGATTACAAGTGGGATCCACCGTGCCCAGCCAACAATTCATTAATTTATTCATAAAGTCATCCACTGGTTGGAACAACCATTTTTTCAACTATTCATCCATCATTGGCCAGAACAATGAACTCATTACACATTCAGTCAACAGTCTATTTCCTAGAACCGTCTATTCTTCGTAACATTAATCCATTGGCTAAAACAACCATTCATTCATTCACTCATTCATTCATTAATATATAGATCCACTGACTGGGACAAGACCTATTCATTCATTAACATAATTATCCAGTAGTAGTGATAACCACTCATTTATTTAATTGTTCATTCATTTAATCACCCACCCATTAAGGAGGACGACGCATTTGTTTACTCATTCTTCTATCCATTGACTAAGATGACACCATTCATTCATTCCTTTACTCATTCATTCATTCATCGAGCCACAGGCTGGGACAATCCACCTGTCTATCCATTTGTCCACCCATCCTTCCTTCCTTCCGACTACTTGTCCATCCATCCACCCACAACTCAGTTAACCCATTCATTAGTCATCCAGACTTGAGCCCAAACATGGGATTTGTGGAGGACAGCAAGGCTTGGGGGAATAAAGGTTTCATGGAGATGGGGACATTTGTGCTGAGCCCTGAAGGGGGTGTGGGAACTGGACAGGTGGTGATTTAATTCGGTTTATCATCCATTCCACACGAGCAGCTAGGAAGGGAGGCACAGCCAGGGGTGTTTGGGGAGACTGGGTTGGGGACCAAACAGATGGGGTGACACTGACCTTTGCCCCAGATATAGAGGTTCCCCCCAGAGTCCCCAGTGACCACGTCGCCACCCTCCAGAAAGGTCACACACAGCACATACTTCGGTTTCTCGTGTTTCTAAGATGGGGGAGGAGAGGAAGGTGTCAGAGCATTGCTGAAGCAGGGTGGCCTTCCAGGGGTCACCTGTCACCCAGGACCATGGCCTAGAGGATGCCCTCTATGCTGTTGCATGTGAGGCCCCGTATGGGGCAACCCCATCTCCACCCTGCCTCCAACCTGGGGTGCTCAGGTGGCCTGGAAGTTCTGACCCCAGCTGTCCCCCTTCCCCACCCCTGGGCCCACCTCCTGCCCTCCCCGTCTTCAGACTGTCCCTCCAGGCCCCTTCCCCTGCCTCGGCCTCCTTCTCAGTGTCTGCGTCTCATCTCCACCTGTGCCTGCTGTTCTCGGGGATTCCCTTTTGGGGGTGGGATCCCCAACTGTCACCAAAGGCAGGGAGCCCTGTCAGAGGTGCCCCTGTGTCTTCCCTCCCAGCCCCCTGCCCCTTGCTCAGTCTGTCTGTCTTAGCTCGTATCTCTTTCAGCCAGTCACCTCTGAGCGCTCTGTGATTATCCATGTTATTGACAACCATGGTACCCGTTTCTTGAGCACTTACTATCTGCTAGGAGCTGCTGTACTCTTCATCCCTTTGACTCCTCCCGACTTCAAAGGAGGATCACCCCCATGGTATGGAGAAGGAAACCAGGGCCCTGGCAGGCAACCTCTCAGCATCTCTGTAATCCCAAGCCTCTGCCACCCTCTCATGTTTCTTGTTGCTTTTCTGAGTGTTCCTGTCTACCTCTCTCAGGGCCAGCCCATCCCCGAACCCCTGGCACTCACCTCAAAGAGGCCCTGCCTCTTGCTCAAGGTGCCTCCCTCCAGGGTCCAGAAGTAGATATGGGATTTCCCACAGGTGATGAGCACGGTGGGGTCTGTGGGGTGGAAGGTGGCCACCAGCACGGTCTCGTTGGAGCACTTTGAGGGATGGAGGAGATTCTGAATGAGGACCTCAAAGCCACCAGGACTACCACACCCACCCCACACGAGACCGCCCTATACAGCTGTGTGGGTTGTGCACTGTGCAATCTACTTGCCTATACCTTTCCTATGCTAAACTACAGGAGGCAGGACTAGCCCATGCAGCAGTATTATAGTCTTCTTCACCACCAACATAATGGCAGATCCTTTGAGAGCCCCTATTCTGCACTAAGCACTGTGCTAAGTAAGCACTTATAGTCTCACAGCACCCTGGGAGGTAAGACCCATTAGCGCCCCCTCATTACAGATAAAGATGTGAGGATCAGAGAGGGCAATCGACTTGCCTGAGGCCACACAGCTAGGTAAGAGTCATGTCTGGAATCTAGCTCACCTAGGTCTGACTGCAGAAATGGTCTCAACCATTTCTCCTTCCCCAAGCAGTGGACCCTGGTCCAGAACCTAAGTTTCCTGTCCCCAGCCCAGGACAGGTGTGTGACCTTGGGCGAGTATCTTTCCCCACGACTATGCCTCATCTGTGAAATAGGCCACTGCCCAGAGAGGAAAATTAAGGCTCGTCTCTGACACCCCAGGACTGTGTAGTCAGCAACCACCTCATACCGACCCTTCTGCTGGGCCTGGTCCACTCACCCCATAACCCAACATCCTCACCAAGGCCCTACGAGGAAGATGCCACCATCATCTCCATTTTACAGATGAGGCAACTGAGGCTCGGAGAGGGCAAGCGCCTGGATCAAAATCCCATAGCCAGCACGTGGCAAAGCCAGGACTTACACATGGATCTATCCGATTCTAGAATCCTAACCACTGAGACCAGGAAAGTCCCACAGGGGCACCCCAGAGGGAGGGGATGAGAACGATGACCCCACCTTGACATCTACCACCTTGGCCTCCTTGGCCCAGTCCCACACAGAGAGCACATGATCATTGGATTCGTCCACTGCACACAGCAGGTTGCCCCCATTCTACAGAGGAGAGAGGCAAAGTGAGTCAGATCCATCCCCCTCCCAACATCCATTGGGGCATTCACCAAACAGGCCTGTTTTAAGACCTTCAAAGGCCCTGGTTCATGTCACACAAAACATATTAAAATACACCCCCCATCTAGGGGCTGCAAAGACATCTTACAGGGTTTTTTGTTTTTTGTTTTTTTTGAGACAGAGTCTCACTCTTTTGCCCGGGCTACAGTGAGTGCCGTGGCGTCAGCCTAGCTCACAGCAACCTCAAACTCCTGGGCTCAGGCGATCCTCCTGCCTCAGCCTCCCGAGTAGCTGGGACTACAGGCATGCGCCACCATGCCCGGCGAATTTTTTCTATATATTTTTAGTTGTTCAATTAATTTCTTTCTATTTTTAGTAGAGACGGGGTCTCGCTCTTGCTCAGGCTGGTTTCGAACTCCTGAGCTCAAACAATCCGCCTGCCTCGGCCTCCCAGAGAGCTAGGATTACAGGCGTGAGCCACCACGCCCGGCCTCATCTTACAGGGTTTTGATAACTTGCCTTTTGAAATGACTCGTCCCTATGAAACTCATCTAATGTACCCTCCGCTAGGATTTCCCTGCGCAAGCACACAAATTCCTGCTGACATCGTCTCATTCGCATTTGCATATGGAATGACTTTTATGTACATGTAATGCAACAATTAATACAGTTGCTATAACGTTGGGTTTTTACACCTTTAGTTAAACACAGGTTAATTTTGACTTGGCAGGGTTTTTTTTTTCTTCCCCACGTTTTGGTCACAATAAAGCTTTTCCTCTCCTCCCCAAGCTCTGGAATGTCTCTTTAGGCCTCGGAAAACCTGTGAGGCTCTCACCCAGACCTGCTTTAACTATCTGTGAGGAGGACTGGTTGTCTTTTACTCCCAGATCCATCGCAAACCGATGATTTTGTCAAATATGATAAAAATGTAAAATATGATTAAAAAAAAAAAAAAGCCCACCACACCCTCCTCACGCACTTAAATGTTGTGGGGATGTCAAATTGCTC
>NW_012149952.1:2677903-2699093 GCF_000956105.1 Propithecus coquereli
ACAGGGGGTGCTAAAAATAGCGCAACAACCATTAACTGATCTGCAAGGGAACGAATCAGGACATACGGTGCCCCTCACTAGGGCAAACAGCAGGTCTGGGAGGTCATAATTCTGCCGGAGGCGTGGCCCGCCTCTGTGACGTCACAATAAGGGCGTGGCCTCCGGCCCGAAGGGGCGGGTGAAGACGTGAGCGCACTTGCCCTGCATTTGCAGGTGAGGCGGCCGGCGGTGCGCCAAGGACTTACCGATTTGGAGAAGCCCACACAGCACACGGCTCTGTCGAACACCCCCAGGCCCAGCACGTGTAACGTGGAGAGGGAAACTGAGTCCCAGATGCGCACATGGGGTGGCAGCGGCTGCAGGAAAGAGAGGGCTTGTTACCTGGCGGGCCCAGCTGCTCGCTCCCCCCAACTCTGGTCCTGTCCTCTTTTCTGCGTGCCCCCTCGCCCCCATTACCTTCCCCTCCTTAGTGGTGCCCGCCACCTGTCCTGTGGCGATGGTGACCATATCCGGGTGGACGGCCAGGCTGAGAGAGAGGAGACAGAGGGACAGGGCTCAGGGGGACGGAAGGGGCTCTAGGCGGCTCACTGACACAGTGCCTGGTTACTCATTCCACAAATTGGTTGATCGAGTTATTTAGTCAATAAACATTTATTTAGTCCTTCAGTGGCGCTAAGTGGACACGCTCTGGGTAGGCTGGCTCGGAAGCTAGACTCGGGCCTGGGCTCTCTAACTCAAAGGCCAGCAGGACTCTGGCCTGTAGCCCGAACAGTGGCTCAGGGAACACACCGATTTTTCAGGGGCCGCCCCCACTCAACTCCCATCCGCCACCGGACTGTCTGGAGTGCCGGTTCAGAGTTTTCAAAAGAAGGAAAAGATCCAGGCATTGAGCGAATTCACCAACATTTGCAATATGGATAACCAACCCACATTTTCCCACTGAATTCAGCCTGGGGACAGCTGGTGGCTTTGGAGATGGAGCAAAGGCTGGGCCCCACCTGACACTCTACCGTGGCAGTGATGATGTGGAATCAGCCCTAGCAGGGGTGGGGGCTGACATTGACCGACAGCTCTGTCCTGTCCCCTCCCTCTCATCCCTCACCATTTGATGTCATCGTTGTGTCCTAGGTAGTGTCGTTGCCTCTGCTCTTCCACGCTGTACAGCACAGCCACCGAAGCCACAAAATACACAATCTCCCCCGTGGGCAGCAGGTAAAGGTTGGCCCGACAGTCTCGGCCGCGGTAGCCATAGCTGGAGACGCCCAGGGGCCGGTTAAGGAGCCTGTTCTGTGTCGCATCGGAATGAGGTTCTCCTGTTTCTACTCTTCCCCCTGTAGTGGCTGGAATGATGGTCACCCTCCCAACAAATGTCCATGTCCTATCCCCCAGCACCCGTGAATGTAACCTTATATGGAAAATGGGTCTTCGCAGATGCAATATGGACCTTAAGATGAGATCATCTTGGAATGGGCCCTAAATCCAGGCACGGGGTGGGGATTGGGGGACAGAGGCCACGTGAAGACAAGATTGGAGTGATATGCCTACAAGACAAGGGGCTCGAAGGATTGCTGGCAGCCACCAAAAATTAGGACACAGGCAAGGAACAAACTCTCCCCTAGAGCCTCTGGAGAGAACGTGGCACTGCTGCCACCCTGATTGTGGACTTCTGACCTCTGGAACTGTCAAAGAAAAACTTTCTGCTGTTTTAAGCCACCAAGTTTGTGGTCATTGTTACAGCAGCTACAGGAAATTAAAACACCCCCTATTTCCCCCAGGGAGGCCAGAGGGATCCTGTTCCAACCCGTTAACATTGAAGTCAGCTCATTTCCTTCCCCTGGCTGCCACCTCACTCAGATCAAAGACAAAGTCCTCACAAAAGCCCAGGGCTGGCTGGTCTGGGCCCCCGGCTGAGCTCCTGAATTATTCACCTCCTTCCTGTTGTCACCTCAGGGCCTTTGCACTTGCTGTTCCCTCCACCTGAATACTCTTCCCCTTCATCTCTCTATGCTCTCTCTGTCTCCTTCAGGTCTCTCTGCCCAACTATCAGGTCCTCGGAGAGGCCTTCCTTGCCCATTCTGTTTAAAACTACAAACCCATCCCCTTCTTCCCTACTGTATTTCTCCAATGCGCTCATCAGCACCCACATTATCTACTGAACGTGTTGTCTGTCTCTGTGACTAGAGTGACCACTCCAGGAGGGCTGGGATCTTTGTCTGTTTTGTTCACTGCTGTAGCCCCTGTGCCCAGATCAGGGCCTGGCACACAATAGACATTAGGAGTTCAATATCTGTTGAAGGAATGGCTGTCCCTTCCCTGTTCAGAACTTTCGAGGCCCCCAGTGCTCCCAGGAGAAAGCCCAGGCCCCTCTCAACTGGCCTGACTGGCTCCTCCCTGGCCTTAGTGGGGCCCTGTGCTCCCCTGCTCTCTGATCTTGGAGTTCCTTAAACTGCCACCACCCCAGGCGTTGGCATTAACCTTTCCCTTTGCCTGGTACACTCCCCCAACACCCTTCTCGGCTCTCGCCTCCTCAGAGCAGCTCTCGGACTCATTTCCTCCACTGGACTTACCCACTTAGTAATTAGCTGACTGATGCGTTAATTATCTGCCCATATTCCCCAAAGAGACTTGCAAGTTCCACGGTGGCTGAGACTGTTCTTTCCATTTCTCTATCTCCTCCTCCAGGAAGCCCTTCCTGATCCCAGGCTGGCTCAGCTGCCCCCATGTGGGTTCCCCCATCCTGGCCTCCCACAAGTTGTCACTGTCACTGAGTCTGATCCCCTGCTCGATTATAAGCCCCAGGAGGGCAGGTGAACGCTGTCGTGGTCACTGCCGGGTCCCTAGCCCTCTGTCTCAGATGTTTGGAAAATATTTGAATGAATGTCAACATGTATACCCTGACCCCATAGAAACTTCTTTGCCCTGTGGTCATCGCAGAGATGAACAATCTGAGGGCCACACTAACTTTTGCAGTCACAGCCTCCTCTCTGCAGGTGACTATCATGCGCTGCCTGGCAGGACGGTTGGGACAGAGCCCTGTGAATATTTCCAGCTGCCTCAAGAAGGTTCTGGGCTCTCAGAAAGCCAAGCCATTTCACCAACCTCCCTGCCTCCTCCAGAGAGGAAGCCGAGGCCCTGAGAGAAGCAGACAGGGACTGGATTCCTGGGGCGTGGACTCCAATCCCAGTGGGCTTTCTGGAAAAAGCTTGAGTCCCAGAGTCACGGTTCTTGTTTCAGATCTGCTCTGACTCCCTAGGACAGGGCTCAGTCCCCTCTTCTGGGCTCAGTTTCCTCATCTGGAAAGTGGGTAAGAATTCCAAACCTGCAGGCCTCAGAGGCCCTCGGAGGCTGCTGGTTGTAAAAATACATTCTCAGCGCTGCAGAAGAGAGGGATCCTATTATTCAACATATTTGTACACGGAAGAACTTAGAACAGTGCCTGTCACATAATAAGTGCTCAATAAAGAGTAGTTATTATTTTATCAACCTCTGTATATGGGGCACATACTACGAGCTCAGCACCTTTACACGTTATTTCAGTCCTATGAATCTGAGATCATGAGATCCATTTTTTTTTGCAGAGAAAGCAACTGAGGCACAGAGTCAAGGTGACTTACTGAAGGTCACACAGCCAGCCAGAAGCTGCCCTGAGGTTTGTACTCATTTCCGTCAGGCTCCAAATCCAAGGCTGCTAACCATTCCCAACTCCTTCTGTTACTCAAATACCCAAACTCACTTGGGCCACATCGTACTTGTACCTGCTGTGACCTCTGTCTGGAATGGTCTCTTTCTGGTTCTTTCTACCCTGGCTCCTGACTGCAGTTCTTAGCAAAAACGTCCCCTCCTCGGAGAAACCTAGTTGCTCCCCTCCCCTGACCTTAGGTTCCAGTATTTCCCGCATTTATTCCTAACTGAAATGATCTTGTTTATTTAATCCCCAGCTCCTGTGTTGTCACCCCTTTAGAAGGTGACCTCTGTGAACACAGCTCCCGTGTAGAGGAGAATCTGCCATGTGGAAGGCACTCGGTAAACATTCGCATTAATGAATAAAAGGTCATTTCAGCTAACCCGCTGAGCCACCGGCTTCCTGACTCCTCAGCTGGAGAGGCCTGGGAAGTCCCGCTTTCCTCGTGGCAAAGTCCCTTCCCTCCTGCTGCAGTCCTGCACCAGAAGGGCTCAGCTCCTCTGGAGGGGGCGGGAGTGCAGAGGGCGAGATTCTGGCAAAAGGATACACCCAGTCCAGCTTGAGCCGGCAGGAAGGCAGCTCTGAGCGTGTGTCCAAGCTGTAGGTGGGTTCCAGCTCGTCTGGGATCAGCATGGGCACAGGGCGGCCCCTCAGGAACATTTTCACGGAGCCCTCCTCTGCCAGGACACCCCCAGAGGTCAGACACAGACACCAGCCCCCAGCCCTATTCCCACTACTCTTCAGGCTTCATTTAATAAATAAATAAACAAACAGGTGGGGAAACTGAGGCCAGAGAGGCCCACTACCAGGTCTCATGACCTCCAGCTCTGGCCTGTCACCCCAGAAAGCCTCCACCAAGCCCTTGCCCCTTCCCCACTCACCTATGCTGAAGATAACTTCTTTGGTTTTGCTGTCAGGAAAGGATACAGAAAAAAAAAAGTCTTAGTAGGCGGGTCAGAAAAGGGGAGAAACCACGCCCCACCCCAGCCCTCCCCGAGGTCTCCGATGAAGCTCCGGGCTGAGTAAGGAGCGGAGCGCTGCCTCTCTGCAGGCCGTGTGCTTTGCTCGGTTGATCTTGCAGAGCCTAAGACACAGGCCCAGAGAGGCAGTGATCGCCAAAGATCACACAGCACGAAGTGGCAGGGACGCGATCCTGGAAGAGGGGAGTCACCAGGGACCCCTCCCTCCTAATCAGCAAGGTGCTCCCCAACGCTCCCCACCCGCAGTCGCCCAGCGCCCCAAACTTGAAGCAGCGGGAGGAGCGGTGAAAGTTTCAGGGAAGGGGCGTGTCTCCACATTCCTTTTCACCGGCCCAAAGGGGTGAGGCTGGCCGGCCTGGGCCCCAGGGGATGGGGGAGGCCTGGGATCCAGGCCCCGAGAGCGCGGGGAGGAGGGGGTCTGCGAAAGGGTCTCACCCAGCTCCAAAGCTACTCATGGCGGCGGCTGGCGGAGCTCCGGGGCCGGGGGTGGAGCCGGGGCCAGCTCTGCAGCTTCCGGCCCTGGGAGGTGCCCGCGCCGGCGCGCCCTGCCCCGCCCTCCGCGCCGACCCCTGGAGCCGGCGGGTCCCACCGAGTCCCACATCCCGGGCCGTGGCGTCCTGATACCAGGCTCTTTTGGGGGTGGGTGGGGGAGAGTGGTTGAAAACACGGACTCACTCGGGAGCGCGGCCGCCTGAGTTCAAACCCCAGTTCTCCCACCTCCCCGCGGGGTAGATGAGTTGCCCAACTTCTGCCTCAGTTTTCTTATTTAAAAAATGGGCGTAATAAGGGTACCCACGCTTCCCGGGTGGTTGCCAGGGAAGAAATTGGCTCATTCATGTGAAGTGCCTGGAGTCATGCCTGACACAAGACACTATTACTGGAGTAGAGCTGAAATCTGTGGCTTTTTTTTTTTTTTAAGACAGGGTCTCACTCTGTCGCCCTGGCTAGGGTGCAGTGGCGTCATCATAGCTCACTGCAGCCTCAAACTGAGTTGAAATGTGTGGCTTTTTTGTTGTTGTTGTTGTTTTTGAGACAGGGTCACTCTGTCGCCCTGGCTAGAGTGCAGCGGCGTCATCAGAACTCACAGCAACCTCAAACTCCTGGGCTCAAGCGATGCTCCTGCCTCAGCCTCCCTAGTAGCTGGGACTATAGGTGGGCACCACCATGCCGGGCCAATTTTTCTATTTTTTGTAGAAACGGGGGTCTTGCTCTTGCTCAGGCTGGTCTCAAACTCCTGACCTCAAGTGATCCTCTCGCTTCAGCCTCCCAGAGTAGTAGGATTACAGGCGTGAGCCACGGTCCCGGCCAGAAATGTGTGGCTTTGACCGTGGTCTGACCTTAGCCTGGCCTCCAAGCCACTGCACCGCGACCCCAGCAGCTCTCCAGCACCGCCCCGCCTCTGGGGGCTTTGCCACGCCTAGCATTCTGATCACACCCACCTCCTCCTAACTCTGTCCCTGAGTTGACTCAGTCAGTCTCTTAGTAATTGATTGCCACCCCCTCCTCTGGGCTCTCCTCCTCCAGCTCCGCGTTCTGACCACGTCCACTTTCACGTGACCCAGTCCCTGAGTTGAGTCTCTTCAAGGCCTCCAAGTTGGCTCCGCCTCTTGAGATTTGACCACGGCCACCAGTGGCCCCGCCCCCTCCAAGCCACACCCATCTCCCCCGCAGGGCCCCCTGACTCCGCCCATCAGCGCTTCTGGAATCCGACACTGTCCCACCTGATCTCAGCCTCCGTGGACCCCCCTCAGCTTCGGGTTCTAATTCCGCCCAGGCTAACACTCTGGCCACACCCCTGCCGCAGATTTCCTGCAAACTCTGAGGCTTCTGTCCTCACTGCATCCCCGAGATTCAATGGGGACTCTCTTTTACCTTAATAGCCGCGCCCATAGCCTGGCTCCTCCCCGACTTCCTCCCTGGCTCACCCTGTAACCACCACCGTGCGCCTTCTGTGTTTTAGTCCCGCTCCTTAAACTCTGGCCACGCCCCTCAATATTGGCTCCGCCCCTCCAGGCCTTGATGCCACCTCAATACTGGTCCCTCCAAGCTTCAGGCACTGTCCCCGCGTTCCGAACTAGCTGACCCTATTCTAGGTTATGACCACGTGGCCTGGGGCATGAGTCCAAGCTCCCCATCCGTTCCCCTGCCTATCTGGGGTCCTGGCCCCACCCTCTGTGACACGACCCCCCGCCTCACCCTTCCTTTTTGGCGCTGCAATTGCTGCTGGAGGATGTGGTGCGGCTGCGGGGGTCCTCGCGGCGCACGGAAGCAAGGCGCTCTGGTGACAAGTAGCGGCGGCCACTGCAAAAAGAGAGCACGGCTGGGGGCAGAGGCTTGGAGGCCAGCAGGAGAAGTGCCGTGGGCGAGCAAGATCCTCCCTGCACCCTCGTTGACGGAGCTCGAGCACGTGAGTCCTTTCTCCATACAAACAGCTTCTGTCTCCCGCAAGGTCCTGGAAGAGGCCGGGGATCACGGCTTCGTGCCTTACCTACGCCCGGAGGTCGCCTCCTTCTTGGGGGAGGATGGGGACGTGGCATAGCCGCCCACACGCCGCGGGGGTCCCGAGCCATTGAGGGGCGTCCTGGTGGGAAGGCCTTTCAAGAGCTGACACACTGGAGAGATGAGGTTAGAGGACAGAAGAGGGTGAGTACGAGGTCCGAGCCCTGGGCCCTCCCCATCTCACCCCTCCAATGTAGCGAGGATACCTGAGGCGGTGGTGCCTAAGCGTGGAGGAGCCCGGCCCTTGGGGGTGCCCCGCGCGCGCAGCGCTGCGCCCTGTTCTTCGCACGCGCGCAGACGACGCAGTGCATCTGCCAGCGCCGCCTTTAGGACCGCCAGCTCGTCTTCCTGCAGCTGCAGCCGCTGCTCCAGCGCCGACACGCGGTCGTCCACCTCCATGCCGCTCGTCCCTGACAAATTGTCATCTGGAAGGTGGGGGAGCGCTGGCTGCAGGGGCCACCCGGGAGCTCCAGCGCCCCGAGGCATCCCCCGGCGGTCCCGGGCCTAAGCGAGGCCAGCCACACCCCCTTCCTTTCCAGCTACCTGGGGCTGGGACGCTTGGAGATGGGCCACCGAAGATGGCTCCGAATGGGGAAGGAAATCCCCACCACTCTCCAGCCCTTCCCCACAGTCCTCTGCCGCAGCGCCCTGGCCGTATGACCTTGGGGAAGTCCCTTCCTCTCACCTTCTAAAATGCTGTGACTCCAGAAGCCTCTCACTCTGGTTTTAAGACTCTATGACTAAGATGCTAAACATCTATGTGAGACAGCAACATTTTAGAGATGACATCAACCTACTCCTAATGACACTAACATTCTAGAATGGACCCCAACATTTCCCGGCGAATATTCTATCATGGATACTAACGTTCCTTCGCTGTTCCTAGACTTTCCAAGCCAAAGGGTCATGCCCAGTTCCTCCTCTTCCCCAGCTCTGCTCACCCCGAGTTCTACCCTAGAGTCGGTTGCAAGGACAGAGCTTCTGCGGCCCCTGGCGGCAGACTTGGGGGTTGCAGGCAGCATATCGCAGACCCAGGAGACCAAGGAAGGGAGATGCGGGCGGGGATGACACCCAAACTCTTCCCCAGCAGGGGTTCCTCTCTTCTGCTCTGCTTCTTTATTTCGCTTCGGCACCCCCACGCCTCATAGTTGGCTCTGTCCCTTCTCTCCAGCTCATGGGTGCAGCCAAAATGACTCCCCCATGGTCCCCCAACCTCGCCCATTTTCCCGAAGTGGGAGGGGCAGAGGACCAAGTGGACCCCCCCTCCTCTCTTCCCCCAAGAACACTCATACCCAGACTCATTGCTGGCCACAACCAAGGAGACCCTGGCTCCCAGCCCGGTGGAAGTAGAGGTGGTAGCGTACACAGGGAGGAGGCATGAAGGTCGCACCTGCCATCCCGCGTCCACAGGCCGCCCAGCCTGCCTGCTGCGCTCTGCAGTGCAGCCGCGGGGCCCTCCCTTCCCTCCCTGACCCTCCCCGCCACCCCGCGGCCCAATCGCCTGCCGAGCTTTGCCCGCCCTGCCCCCCGCCCCCAGCGCCTCCCAGGTCGGGTACTTGGACCTGCAGAGGAAGGTGGGGGCCTCTGAGGTCAGAAGGGAGAACTCTCAGGACTTGGAACTCCCAACGGGGGGAATCTTGGGGTCCTGTTGGCATCACGTTTTGCAACCGAGGAAACTAAGGTGCAGAGACATACCAAAGGTCACAGGGCCAGTAAGTGGGGGCAAGAGGACCCAACCACCTCGTTATGCCGAGCCTCTTCCTACGTACCATTAATAATATTAACCAAAAAAAAAAAAATGGTAGCCGTTACTGTGAGCTTACATGTGCCAGGCACTGCTCACGCAAAACACTTAGCATGCTTCCTGGTTCATGGTATGTGCTCAATAAATCCAGAATAGAATGAACTGTTTTTATGGTACCTAATGCTTTTGACAATTCTAATAGTTGTAGTATTATAATCCATTTTAGGAGGAAAGGAGGAGGAAGGAGACTGAAGCCCAGAGACGTGAAGTTACTTGTGCATGGACACACAGCCTTTCAGTGGAAGAACCTGTATTCAACCCAGGCTTGGGCATCCAATCATCCTGCCTCTTAGAGGGACAGAAGCGGACAAAATGAGCATTCTGGGTCCTCTGCCAAGTCCAGTGGTCCCTGGCACCAGGGTGTGTGCCCAGGGGAGTGAGCCTCCAAACTGAATACTGGTCCCTTCTCAGGGCCCCCCTGAGTGGAATGGAGACACTTTCACCTTGACCCTTCTGTCCCCACCCAGAGAGGCCAGCTGCATTCAGAGGCCTTGGCCTGACCATCCCACCCCCTCAACTCAGCCCTCTGCCCCTCTTACCCCCCCACCGCCATTCCCCTGCCCTCCGCCCTTTTGCCCAAAGACCAGGCCCCACTTCCCACTTCTCCTCCCGTCTCCCCCTCTGCCCCCAGCTTCCTCCGCTGGGCCTGACACCCGCAATGGCCCTATGGGTGTCATATCCACTTGTCTAGGGAGGAGGGATGAGTCCTAATGGGTGGGAGGGGCAGGGCCTGAGGGCCTGTATCACTATATCTGGGGGATATAGCGAAGGCAAAGTCCTCTGGCTGTCCTACCTGATCCCATACCCTGCCCTCAACTCAACACCAAATCCCACCCCCACCCTCCTCTAATCTGTCTGTCCCTCTGCCATGGAAACGGGAGGGTCCCAGAGAATTCAGAGGCAGAGTTCCTGGCCCAGTCGACCCCCAAGTCCTCCCCCCTTCAAATCCCAGGTTCCTTCGGATTCTGCCCCCTTCTGTCTAGTCACCTCGGGGACAGGGGAGGACCAAAGCGGGTGGCTGCTTGATCTGGGCTTTGGGGACCTTGCTCTTGGGTCAGGATCCTGCTGACGGGGAGGAAAGGGAATCTTCAGAAAGGGAGGGGGCTGGGGACTTGGAAGGAGGAGGTTGGGGCAGGAAGAGATGGGTCCAGCCCTGGGCGGGGCCAAGGTCGGAACTGAGGAGGGGTCTCACCGTTGCAGTATTGCAGCAGCGAGGACGTGTCGTAGAGGCCGCAGAAGGCCGGGCCGCGCTCCGCCATCGCCCCACCACAGCCACCACCGGCCCCCCCGGCCCCAGCCCGGGCCCGGTGCCCCCCCCAGGCCCTGCCTCCCGTTGCCATAGCAACGCCCTTCGTTCCAGCATCCCCAGCTCAGCCTGCCTGGCATCAGGCGGCCGGCGCTGGGCCTGGCACTGGGGTCATCCCCCAAGATGCCCAGAAAGGGGGGTTGGGACACCCCCCGCCAAGCCCCCAACACAATCCTCGGGCCAGGATTGGCTGCGCCGGGATCCCCCTAGGTACCGTCTGGTCCCACCCACAAGCGGAGTGTATTCTCTCTAGACCCCCTCCTCTCCTGTTCAGAACCAATGAGAGCCTGTCGCTCAGGCCCCTCCACCAATAGGAATGCAGAGGGATTGGAAGGGGCAGGGCCTTCCCGCTTTTCAGCTTGCAGCGTAGCCCGCAGCTCTGGGAGGAGGATGAGGTAGAGGAAGGCATCCTTTGCCCCTAACACCTTCTCCACCTTATTGGGTTTTCCAAAAGCCGCTCTCCCCTCCCCGCCCCCCGCAAGACCAGGGCCTGGCATTGGAGCCTCAAACCCGCTCAGGTAGTCCTTGTTTATTAGATCAAGACCCACCCCCAGGGCTCTTAGCCCCACCCCCAGAATCTTGCGGGTGCTAAAGTTTTATTCCCGCCCACCAACCATTAGCACCGCCCCCCGAACGTCCGAAGGTTTTTATTATAGCACTTTGCCCAGCGCTCTTGACACGACCTTCTTATAGGATTAGCTCTGCCTTCTTGGAATGTAGACGCCCCGCCCCCGAGTCCCTTAGTCCCTCCCTAACCTTCCCTTCCACCTTCCCGTCTGCGGCCCCAGGCCCTTAGCCCGTCCCCTAGAGCCCTGGTCTCCCACAACCTTATTGCCCAGTCCGGGTTTTGACAAAGGCCCAGTTGTGTGGCCTGGGCCAGCTCGCGTGTCAGACAGAGATGGCTCGGAAGTTACGGGGGAAGAGGGGAGGGTAGAAAGCCTGACAATGGATTTAAAGAATAGTGGACCGCCTTCCCCAAGTCTCCATTGAGGGTCAACCCCCAGATCATGTTTCTTAGGCAAGAGAAGTGAAGTCAAGAGCGGAAAGAGACTTACCTCCCGACACACAGGCAGATACCGGAAGCTTTGGAACCAGACTGACTTGGATTTGAATCCTGACTCCACCACTTTCTGGTTGTGTGACCCTGAGGCTCGGTGTCTGCACCTGGAAAGTGGAGGCTCATATGCGTGCCTACCTCTTTCATTCATTCAGAAATGTTTACTGAGTGCCTACTAAGTGCCAGGCTCTGTTCTAGGTGCTGAAGTTTCAGGAGGGATCGAGTCAGCCTCGGAGTTTACTCCCACTGGTCTTTCAGTTTAATGGAATATGTAAACCACCATACACAAAATAAATAACACTAGCTAGCATTTATTGAGCACTTACTACGTGCCAAACACTCAGTTATCCCAGTTATACTCACCAAAAGCCCTATTTTCATCCCAATTTTTCAGATGAGAAAACAGGCACAGAGCTGGTGAGATCATTCCAGATCTGGTAAGTAGTATGAAGATGATAAAAAAAAAGTATATGGGCCGGGCACGGTGGCTCACGCCTGTAATCCTAGCTCTCTGGGAGGCCGAGGCCGGCGGATTGTTTGAGCTCAAGAGTTCGAAACCAGCCTGAGCAAGAGCAAGACCCCGTCTCTACTAAAAATAGAAAGAAATTAATTAGACAACTAAAAATATATAGAAAAAACTAGCCGGGCATGGTGGCGCATGCCTGTAGTCCCAGCTACTTGGGAGGCTGAGGCAGGAGGATCGCTTGAGCCCAGGAGTTTGAGGTTGTTGTGAGCTAAGATGATGCCACGGCACTCTAGCCTGGGCAAAAGAGTGAGACTCTGTCTCAAAAAAAATATATATATATATATGATCAGGAAGGATGGGAGTGTAGGCTAATTTAGAGACAGTAGAGCCAGGGAAACTGTCTCTGAGGAAGTGACATTTGAGCTGAGATGTGAATGACAAGAAGGAAGCAATTATGCCTAGAGTTGGGGTGGGAGGAAGCTTCCCAGATGGAGGAAACAGCTGGTACAAAGGTCCTGAGGCAGGTTTGAGTTTGGTATATTCTTGGGGCAATAAGAAGAGTGGTGAGGATGGAGCCATGGAGGGAGAAGGGAGTGGAAGGATATAAGGTCAGGGAGATGATGAACCTTCCAGATCTTGAAGGCTGTGGGAAGACTTTTGCAGTTTGTCACTGTATCATCCCTGAGCCCCAGTGAGGCCACATACGTAAACCACACATTAGTACAGTGCCTGGCACACACTAAATGACAGCAAGCCGTATGAATTTCCCGGTGAACACTTACTATGTGGGGCATCAAAATCAATGGTGGCTTCAAAGTGATGACCAAAATAGCCATGGGCCATTATCATGCTAGGATCACAGTTGATTGTGTTGCTGACAGAAGCAAAGCAGGAACTGGGGTGTTCTGCCTCCCAAACTCCCGCTTCTCCCACCCCACAATCCCCACGAGCTCAGATTCTAGGAGAGGGGATGTCAGACTCTCTCATTCACGCTTCTGGAGCGGGCCGCAAAGTGTTAAGGGCTGTGACGGGGGTGTCCCCAGAGGACTATGGGAGCACAGGGGAGTTCAGATGCTGGGACTTCATATGGTGGGGGAGGGGAGTAGGGTCAGGGCGTGGCTGAAAGAACAACAGGGGAGGAATTCAGCCCGACGGGTAATGGGAGGGGGATGGCACACAAAGAGTCACACCCAGCCCTTGCCTTGGAGAGGCTCCCAGGCTCAGTATGGGGACCAGACACTGTCAGGAGCCATGCGGGCCAGGGTCACTTGGCCAATGGCTTGGCTTTTCCTCTTCTGCAAAATGGGAGTCATCCACTTCCCAGGGGAGAAGAGCAGGTTCAATGAGCTCGTGCTTGCCAAGTGTTGGCTTCTGGGTGCAGTTAATGCTGCTAGTTTGATTACGAGTGAGCGCTTTCGCGGGGAGATGTCAGGGGCCTGAAAGACAGGAGTGGGGAGGGGGCGGCTCCGCTGGAGGAAAGGGGTGGGGCAGACAGGGCTCACCGGCTGTCTTTGTCTCTTCTCTCTGCCTCCACGTTTCTTTCTCCCTTCATCTTTCTGTCTCATCCCTGTCTCTGTCTGTCTGGAAAATGGATTTCAAAGTTGGACATCCTGGGTCCTTGCTTCATCGCTTTGAGTGATGTCACCTTGGGCAAGTTACTACCCCTCTCTGAGCCTCAGTTTCCTCATCTGGAAAATGGGGATAATACCTCTGCTACAGGTCTGTTATGAGGAGTGAGTGAGATAAATACATGTAAAATGCCCAGTATCTGGTACCCACTATTATTAATGTTTTTTTGTTTTTGTTTTTGTTTTTTTTGAGACAGAGTCTCACTGTGTTGCCCGGGCTAGAGTGCCGTGGCATTATCCTAGCTCACAGTAACCTCAGACTCTTGGACTCAAGCGATCCTCCTGCCTCAGCCTCCCGAGTAGCTGGGCTACAGGCACGAGCCACCGTGCCTGGCTAATTTTTCTATTTAGTAGAGATGGGGTCTCGCTCTTGCTCAGGCTGGTCTCGAACTCCTGAGCTCAAACGATCCGCCCGCCTCGGCCTCCCAGAGAGCTAGGATTACACGCGTGAGCCACCGCGCCCGGCCCCATTATTATTAATGTTATTACTGATATTTACCTCTGACTCTGGTTTTCTCTCCACCTCGCTTCCCCACCCCCACCCCCACTGTCTTTCTGACTTTCTTTCTTTGTTTCTCTTCCTACCTCTCCTTCTGTCAGTCTGTCTCCTATGCGTCTATGCTTGAGCTGGGAGCTTCATGAAGCCAGAGCGAGAGCCGTCTGTGCCAGTCACCAGCGTTTCCCCCATTGCCAAGGTCATCGCCTGCTACATGACAGTAAAATGAATTGAGCCCTGATCTCTGCTGAACCAGTGTTGGGCATTGCTGGGGACACAGCTGTGACTGTGACAGCCCCAGCCCTGCCCGCACAGGGCTTGTAGTCCAAGAGGGGAAAAAAACTAGGATCTGTTTGTTGAGTGAATGAATAAGCTAACTTTGGGATGGGCTTGACAAAAATTGTGAGGAGGGGCGGTCAGGCAGAGCAAACTGCTAGAACAGAGGCAAGGGATGCTGGGAAGACTTGAAGCGGTAGGAAGTCATGGAGGCAAGGCTGGGGAACTCAGGGAGGACCTTCAAAGCCACGGAGGGGAGCCTGAGCTTTCTCCCGAGGGCACTGGGTGGCCTTGGCAGCTTCTGAGCAGCGGAGGGACAGGATCAGGTGTGTGCGCTAGCATGAACCATCTGGCTGCCTGGCTGCGCTATTGGGGGTTGAGGTTGGGGACAGGACCAAGTTCTAGCAGCCTGGAGGAAAATGCCTAGGCCAGCCCGCTCTCCTGTGCTTGGAAAGGGCTTCAGGGCTCGCCTTCCACCACCAGGGGGCAGCCAGGGACTCCTACGGCTTCCAGTCTCTCTGTGGATCATCCCAGGATGGGATGTTTGCTCCAGGATTTGGAGGTGGGGGGAACTGGAGCTGTCCTTGGGGCCCCAGCTGAGAGCCCCTCTGCTCTCTCGCCCCTCATCCTGGCCTGTGGGCCCCTGGAGCCCCCACCCCAACCCGGCATGAGACTATGTCAACACAGCCCTGCTTCTGGCCAGGACAATATTTGCCCTCAGGATCTGGGGAGGTCACTATGGAGACAGCAACCCCACCCCCACCCCCCACCGCCCGGAAGAGGCCTAGGGGAGCCGCGTGTCTCTGCCTCATCTCTGTCTGATTGCGTCTTTGAGAGAGTCTACCCCTGTCCTTATCTCTCTGGCCTCCAAGTTCCTCTCTGTCTCTGTCTCTGTCTCTCTTTGTCTTTCTGCAGCTGTGAATCTCAGGGGGCCTCCCATTCTTGGCCTCAATCCCCACAGGGCGTCCCCTCTCCCCATCTCTCTCTGCCTCATTTCTCCCGCGCCATCTGCCGACACCCCAGGCCTCCGCCTGCTCCCCGCAGGCGCTGCTTGGCCAGGCAGCCCCATGGGGGGAGACACAGGCCTTCTAGCATCCTCCCCACCATGGTGCCCTGGGCAGGAGCACTGCCTGGTCATTGCTATCGTGAGGACTGGGGGACAAGCTCCAGGAGACCGGGAATCAGGGGCTATGCATAAAGGGAAGCAGACAGACTGACATCCAGAAACAAGACAGACAGACTCCCAGAAGGAAGACAGTAAAAGAGAAAGGAGAGAAAGGAGAAAGTTTAAAGACAGACAAAAAGAGACTGACCCAAGATAAGAGACCAACAGAAATGAGCACAGAGGCAGAATGGAACAGGGAGAGGAAAGACCGCCCCACAGGCAGGGGGAAAGACAGACACATTGGGTGTGGCTTCGAGAAAAGGAGAAAGGAGAGATTTGATCAAAGAGAGAGAGAAGGCGGGACAGAGACAGACAGACAGACAGCAGAGAGGGAAAGGCAGGGGGAGAGGAAGGGCGTGAGAGGGAGGGAGAGACTTGCAGAGGCAGAAGAGGGGTGAGGGCAGCGAGCATGCTAAATTTAGAGACAGGAACAGAGAAGGGAAATGCAGATCCAAGCCCCAGAGTATTGAAAGGCTGGGAATGAGGCTCCTCTCTTTCTGGGTCCCCTGGGGTAGGGGCATGGCATTTGGCTGCCAGGGAGGGGCTGGGTAGCCAGAAGGAGGAGGAGGAGGAGGAGGAGGAGGAGGTGGAGAAGGAGGAGGTGGAGGAGGAGGAGGGTGCAGGATGCTGCTCTGCCTGAAGTTTCCAGAAGCCCTGAGCGTGGCAGCTAGAGAGGGCCTATGTGGCCACCCCCATGGCCCAGCTGCCCCCATCCATCCTAGACCCAGGGAGACTGCAGAGGACCCAGGAGGGCTGGGGCACAGCAGGAGGCCAGGCAGGGACCCCAGGCATCTACCTGCCCCTGCCTCCCCCCTCCAGTCCTCCAGGGCCACCCTCTGTGTCCCCCTAGAGGGGGTGTGAGGGAGGGGTGGGGGGATTCATCACTCTCCTCTCCCTCCCTTCACCGCCCCCCATTGCCATCTTTCAATCTGTCCCTGTCATCTCTCAGTTTGTATCTATTATCTCTCCCCTCCCCTCCCCCTTCCCCTTTATCTGTATATCTCTTTGTCTGTCTGTGTATTTCTCTCTATTTCTTTCTCTCTGTCTCTCTTGGTCTGTTTCTCTCTTCTCCTCTGTCTCTCTCTTCTCTCTCTCCCTCCCTGTCTTTCTCTGTTGGCCTCTCTCCTTCTTGGTCCTTGGTTTCTTTTCCGGTCTCCCACCACCTCACTCCTCTCCCCTGCTTCTCCCGCCCCAGCTCGCCAGCCTCTCTCCTCCCCACTCCTCCCTCTCCCTCCCTTCCTCAGGGGAATGACCCCCAGGCCCTCTGGGGGCCAAGGACAGACTCCTTCCCAACCCCAGCCTCTGCCAGAGGTGCCCGGCAACCTCAGACCTCTTCCCCACCCCATTCCTTGAACCGAGCCTTTCCCAGGACCCAGAGGGCGCCAGGAATGTGGGGCAGAGAGCAGGGAGGCCAGCCAGAGGCCGGGAAGCTGGGACCCCTGCTCCCCCGCTGGTTCCCTTCCAGCCTCTGCTGGGGACCTCATGCCACCACTTACTCCCTGCCTCTCCTGGGGCCTCGATTTCTCCTCTGCAAAATGGGCAGACTCGCCTCTGTCCCACTTATCTTTCAGTCCCAGGGGAGCGTGTGCTCATGAATGTTAATAGTATGATTAATGTGCGTGAATCAATGGTTTGTGTTAAGGGAGACGAGGGTGCTGGGAACTGGGACCGGGTGCTAAGCCTTCCCGGTCACGTACAGACGTTCCCATATTTAGGGCAGAGGAAGAGCCTGGAAGCGGAGATCATAAGAGTGTGTGTGCCTGACCATGAGACCACTCGAGGCTTCGGTGCAGTGTGCGACTGTGGGACGATGGTGTGCGCGCCTGTGTGACTGTGTGTGACCGTAGGAGATGGGATTGTGTGTGCGACATGTGTACCAGTGTGTGCAACTTGTGAGTGTGGACGGGACTGTGGGGAGAGTTGTCTGTATGACCAGTCACTGGGTGACTGTGCGAGTGAGGGTGACAGAATGTGACTCAGGGACAGTTGGGGGATGTGTGTTGTTGGAACGTGACTGTGGACTCTGGGTGAATACGCGAAGTGTGTGAGTGTGTAAGAGTGTTACTGGGTGTGGTGGCGTAACATTGTGTGCGACTTTCAGCTTGTGTCATGGAAGGATTGTGTGACTGCAGGAACAACCACGTCACCGTGTACACGTTTTTCATTGACAATCATTCCTTAAGCCTGTGATCTCGACAATGCCAGCGACCCAGTGGTGGCCGAGATGCCCTGGCTCTGTCCTCCCCAGGGCACACAGGCCAGCGGGGGAGACAGTGTTTGTGACGTGACCTAGTGATTGTGTGTGTGACTGATAGTGTTACAGGGACTGTGGGAAGCTGCGATCGTGTTACTGTGTGTGTAGGAGCCCACGACCCTGGGGATGTGGCTGTGTGCCACTGTGGATGACTGTCAACCTGTGGGTTAGAGACCGTGGCTGTCCGGGTGTGACCGTGGGATTGTGCGACTGTGACTGAACGTGTCACTCTGTGAGTAGCAGTGTGTGAGATCCCGTGACTGCGCCTGTCTGTGGCTCAGCGTGTGGGAGTGTGTGTGGCACTGCGAGGATGACTGAGTGGCTGAGGCTCTGCGTGTGAGTGGCTAGGTGGGACAGAGCCGTCTGTGACCAGGGGGCTGCGGGTGGGACAGTGTGAGAGATCGTGCACACTCGGTGGGGCGTCCGTGACTGCTCTCCCACCCGAGTGACTGACTGTGATGGTCACACGACTGCCCCCTTGCTCTGCTCTGGCTCTGCCCCCTGCTCCCCCCGGCTGTTCCCGGCCCCTCCCTGGCCCCGCCCCCTCCCACCACCCAGGCTGCGAGCGCCTGTCACCTCTCCCAGAGCCCAGGCGAGGCAGCGGAGGCAGGGGCAGCAGGAGCGAGTGATCACGAGCAGGACTGGGGACAGGTGAGGGCTCATGTCCACAGTCTCGTCTCTCTGTCTGTCTCTTGGTGTCTCTGTCCCCATGTCTCAATCTCTGTTTAGAGATCTCTGCTAGGTCACTTGTATCTCTCTCTCCCCCATCTCTGTGTTGCCATCTCCTCTTCGTCTCCCAGCCCGCATTTTTGTCTCTGTCTTTCTCTGCCCTTTGCTGTCTGGTCTCTTGCTGTGTGTCTCGTTCTGTCGCTCAGTCTCTGTACATCTGTGTCGTGTGTCTCTGACTCCGTGTCTGTCCTTCTGGGGCTGGATCTGACCCTCCCTGCTCCCGCTTCCCTCTTTCTCTACATGATGCGGAGGCGACGGGCGTGGGGTGGGGTAGGGGTTTCGATGAATTTCCGGGCATCTGGGGCCTCTCTAGTCCCCACATATTCGAATGCTGGGAGAGGGTTGTCCCACTGACTCTGGGCTTTATCTACAGCGGGGAAAGTTTTATAAGGTCCGGATCCTACTTGCACTTTGAAAGCCCTTGGGGCTCGGAGAGTGGGAACTCAGATGTGCGTTTCAAGCTCCCCTCCCGGCTAGGCTGATGGTTTCTGCTCCCTCCTCTCAAAGGCGGTTACCAGGTTCCCCGGACACTCTAGGTCTAGACTCCTGGTGACACTGACGCCTCCGCCCTGCGAAGCTCTGGGGCAACCGCCCGCTCAGCAAACACTCCCCCCCGCCACCGCTGCTGCCCCAGCAACAACTGTGGGGGCGGAGCACGCAGCGGATCTCGGCCCCACCCACCCCGGAGGCCCCGCCCACTCCTCACACCTCCCCTCTGCCCCTCGCCCCAAATCATCACTCGTGGGGGCATTGGGAGCGTTGGGTCGGAGTCGCAGGGCGGAGGACAGAGGTGCTGATGCTGACTCTGCCCTGGGACCCCCCCAGGCCCTGCCGCCCCTGCGGGACCAGAGCCTTCGCAGCCCCCACGATGCCGAGCTCTCCGGCCCTGCGGCTGCTGCCGCCGCCGCTCCTGTCGCTGCTGCTGCCGCTGCTGCTCCGGAGGGCGGAGGTGAGGATTCCGGGGGCCGCAGGAGTGCAAGGCTTGGAGGGAGGTCTGGGGACGGTTTTAAGTCTCCCCACACCGCAAAGAGAGTTTTAAGACTGCGCCGCGTGCCCAGATTCAAGTTTCAATGAATATCCCAGTCCTTCTGTCCCGCACGAATCCTCCTGGCTTCCAGCCACACCCTCCCCAATGTTCCTGAGCGTTTTCAGTCCCTCACAGCAACTCCCTTGGTGGCTTCTAGGCACCCCCCAAGACTTCGAAGAGGTTTGCAAGACTCCCGAGCAAAAAGGGGCAGATCCTCGAAGTCTCTCTGGGGTGTTTCTGGCCCACACGAACCGAGCCGCCTGGGGGCGGGGGTCGGTCTGGGGGTGCTCCCTTCTGTCTTATCGCAGGCAGGCTCTGAGGGGCGCACGGCCGGGGAGCTGTACCAGCGCTGGGAGCGGTACCGCAGGGAGTGCCGGGAGACCTTAGAGGCCGCGGAGCCGCCCTCAGGTGTGACCAGGCGGGCGGGGGATGACGGGGAGGGGCTGCGGCTGAGAGGGGCGGTCGGGGGCGGGGCCTGTGACTGGGGGCGGGGCCTGAGTGAGGAGGGATCTGTGGTTGATGTGCCCTGGATCGGAGAGACCCCTGGGGGTTGGAGGGGTTGGCCTCCGTGGGAAGGGCCTAGACCTGAGCGGGGTAGGAACTGGGACAGGACCACGATTAGTGGAACTGAGAAGAAGCTGGAAATGGGAGAAGACTGGGCGGGGCCTGAGTGGAGAGGACCATGAAGGGGCGGGGCTTGGGGTGGAGTCTGGAAAGAGCCTCTCTGGACGGGAAGAATCAGGGGCTCGGACCTGCCGGTGGGAGGAGCCCAGAGTGGGGCTGGAGCGGATGGGCGGGGACCTTGAGGGCTGGTGGGAGGAGCTCGTGGCAGAGCCAGGGCGGGCCCCGCCCCTGGTGGGCGGGGCTAGAGGAGGACTAGCGTGTCAGAGGTGGAGAGGCGCTGGGCCCGCGACTCAGTAGGTCCACCCGGCGTCTGGTCCCATGCACACCCGCAGGCCTCGCCTGTAACGGGTCCTTCGATATGTACGTCTGCTGGGACTCTGCTGCACCCAACGCCACTGCCCGTGCGTCCTGCCCCTGGTACCTGCCCTGGCACCGCCACGGTGAGGTGCTCCCTGGACCCCAAGTCCTCCCGAGACACAAAACAGTTCCTAACTTTTGTCCCCAGACACTCCCCCCGCAGCTCACCTACACCCCTCTCCTGCTCCTCTTTGTCCCCTGCTCCGTTCTATCAGGCTGAGTTTCTCCGTCCTGTCCAACCTTGGCTTTCTCAAATAATGCTGCTTCTCTGTCCCCGTTTCTCTCTGTGGGACCACGGCGTTCTTATTTTCGCTCCTTTTCCTGAGTCTGTCTGTCTCTGGATGTCTGGGTCTTCCTGGCCTAACTAGTTACGTAGTCTTGGACAGTTTAACTGCTTTGTGCTTCAATTTTCCCGTCTGTAGGACAGTATGAATGTTAAATTATTTAATATATGTAAACTTTATAAGGGTTTATCATTACCATCATAATCATCACCTTGGCTCTCTCTGCCTTTGTCTCGCAGTTTGTCTTTCTGTCTTCCTCTGTCTCTCTGTGCCTCTGATCCCCTCCCTCCCCTGTTTCCCCACAGTGGCTGCAGGCTTCGTCCTCCGCCAGTGTGGCAGTGATGGCCAGTGGGGACCTTGGAGAGACCATACCCAGTGTGAGAACCCAGAGAAGAATGGGTCCTTTCAGGTAAGAAGGGGTGAGGGATTCAGGTTAGGATGTCCAGGGAGAGGAGAAAAGGCAGCAACCTCAGGCCGAGCCTGCTCAGGACTGTGGGTTGCAAGTGATAGAAACCCCACTCAGCCTTGCTTACAGGAGAAAGAAAGAGAAATGCAT
>NW_012149952.1:2699758-2709180 GCF_000956105.1 Propithecus coquereli
AGGCAGGAGGATCGCTTGAGCCCAGGAGTTTGAGGTTGCTGTGAGCTAGGCTGACGCCACGGCACTCACTCTAGCCCGGGCAATACAGTGAGACTCTGTCTCAAAAAAAAAAAAAAAAAGAAAAGGTGGTCCCCATTAGCATCACGCTCACATCCTACCAACCAAGCATCACTGTGGGGAGACTGACCTTTGTTCTCGATAACTCTCCCATAATGTCCCAGGACTGATGAGTGTGGGGGGGTGTTAGGTAGAATGGTCTGGTTGGCTGGTCATATGCCTAGCCCTGGAGCTGGAGGGTGGAGTCAGCCCCACTCAAACAAGGGTGGGTGGTTCCCAAGAGGAAAATTAGGGTGCTGGGCAGAAACAAGGAGCAGGTGACCCTCCAGCCTCTCTCTGGGTCTGGGGGAAGAGCCGAGCCTTGTTCCTGTGCCCTCCTCGCCCCCACCAGGACCAAAAGCTGATCTTGGAGCGGCTACAGGTCGTGTATACCGTCGGCTACTCCCTGTCCCTTGCCACGCTGCTGCTAGCCCTGCTCATCTTGAGTTTCTTCAGGTGGGATCCCCAGTTGTGAGTGGTGGCAGCAGAGACATGGGCCTCAGTTACTTGTCCAATAAGATGGGGTGGTCACCTACTCCAAGCATCCACTGGCGCTTCTCTGGGAAGGGCTGGAGAGAGCTAAAGGGGCTCTGTGTGGCTGAGGACGGCTCTCCGGAGGTCCCCAGACTGCCCCCCAAATCTCCCAGGCGGCTGCGCTGCACTCGGAACTACATCCACATCAACCTGTTCACGTCTTTCATGCTGCGGGCGGCAGCCATCCTCACCCGAGACCGTCTGCTACCTCCACCTGGCCCCTACCCTGGGGACCAGGCCCCTACCCCGTGGAACCAGGTGCGCATCCTGCTCCCCTTCCACAGGGGAATCTGCCTCCTCTGGTGGGACCAGGAAGTTTCCGATCCGCTTCCTACCTCCTACACTATCAACAGTTTATCTCTCTTGACCCCTCCAGACGCATTTGGAGGGGGACCTTCCCAACTCAGCCTCCCCCATCATTGAACTCTCCCAGCCCATTCCTCCTTTACTGGAATTTTCCATCCCCTCTTCCCTTTTTGGCTCATCCATCATTGGTCTTTTCCACCAATGAGAGCATCCACCTGCTGGAGGTGAGGCGGTGACGGGATGGGAGAAACTAACTGGTGCGGGTGGAATGTGGTAGGTGGCAGTTTGGTACTGGGAGACAGGGCGCGAGAGACCAGCAGCTGGCAGCAGAGGTGGGAGGAGCTATCTGGCGGCAAGTCGGGCCGTACCAGTTGTTGAGAAGTCACGGGGTGGGACAGTCCATAGGCTGGCAGGAGAGTTCAGTTCTTAGAAGGAGCTGGGGTGGCAGAGGCCGTATTTTGGGGGTCTAGGGGAAACTCTACTCTGGTGGCATGATAGAAGACACAAATTGTTGAGGGGGTCAGGGTGGGAGAGTCCATATAGGGGAAGAGAATAGGGTGAAAGGAAGCAACCACTGATCCCATGCCCTGGAGAACAGATGTGGGAGAACATTCGAGGGCAAGAGATAGGGACGAAGCGGTGTCAGGTAGGGGAAGGCTTGGGGACACCCCAGCAGCCCCGACTGCCCCCTCCTCCTGTCTGGCCCTCCCTAGGCGCTAGCCGCCTGCCGCACAGCCCAGGTCGTGACCCAGTACTGCGTGGGTGCCAACTACACGTGGCTGCTGGTGGAGGGTGTCTACCTGCACAGCCTCCTGGTGCTCGTGGGAAGCTCCGAGGAGGGCTACTTACGCTGCTACCTGCTCCTTGGCTGGGGTGAGCCCCGACCCCGTCCCCCGCCCAGCCCAGCGCGCCTCGGCTCCCCCAGCTGCCCGGCTGCCGCTCTACCTCAGGGGGTCTCCTCCACCCTCTGGGCTTCTGCCTCCCCTCCCTGACACAGGAATCCGCGGGTCTTGGGCCTGGCGGGGCCCGTGCGCGCGCTGACAGCTGCGGCGGGGTGGGGGGGCGGGGGTCGGGGTCTGCACAGGGGCCCCCACGCTTTTCGTCATCCCCTGGGTGATCGTCAGGTACCTGCACGAGAACACGCAGTGAGTTGCAGGGTCTGGGGCGGGGCCTGGGAGGTGGGCGGAGCTTTGAGGGACTTGGGCGGGTTGCGATGGAAACGTGGGCAGGGTCTGATGGCAACTCAGGGATTGGGGGGAATGTGGGCGGGGTCTAAAGGAATGGGGAGCTTGAAGAGGTCTTGGAGGACTACTGGCAAGGGGGGATGGGGTGGGGACG
The DNA here is from genome assembly GCF_000956105.1 of Propithecus coquereli. Classification (NCBI taxonomy): domain Eukaryota; kingdom Metazoa; phylum Chordata; class Mammalia; order Primates; family Indriidae; genus Propithecus; species Propithecus coquereli. The sequence continues at coordinate 2,702,033 of NW_012149952.1, forward strand.
TGCTAGTAACGGATGGGCGGGGCCTTAAGGAATGTGGGTGTGGTCTTAAGGAAAGTGGGCGGAGCCTGGCGAGTTAACGTGTATGATCCAGTGAGTCTAGAGGTTTTCTGTCTCTTAGCCCTATCCCGCCCCCCACAGGTGCTGGGAGCGAAACGAAGTCAAGGCCATTTGGTGGATCATACGCACCCCCATTCTCATGACCATCTTGGTAGGGTCCGCCCTGCCTCCTCCAGGCTGTCCTCAGGGATTGTCCATTCTGGGAAGTAGGGTACCATCTCCTGCCCTCCCCCACCAGAATGGGAGCTGCTGGTTCAACTTCTGTCTCTCCCCGCAGATTAATTTCTTCATCTTTATCCGCATTCTTGGCATCCTTCTGTCGAAGCTGAGGACACAACAGATGCGCTGCCCGGACTACCGGCTGAGGTGGGGGCCGGCGGTGGGGACGGAGGGGAAAGGGCCAGGTGCGAGTTGGGGGACCCGGGGCCACAGGGCACTGCTGCCCTCTCCCCCTAGGTTGGCTCGCTCAACGCTGACGCTGGTGCCCCTGCTGGGTGTCCACGAGGTGGTGTTTGCTCCGTTGACAGAGGAACAGGCTCGGGGCGCCCTGCGCTTTGCCAAGATCGGCTTTGAGATCTTCCTAAGTTCCTTCCAGGTGCTCAGGCAGGGTGCAGGGGCTACACCCTTCCCCACGGGGCCCTCCTTCCCACCCCCGGTCACGAGGGCTACAGTCATCCTCGGGCACAGCCACTGAATGGGGCGTGAAGATGGGGTTTTGTTCACGCCACACACAATACTGAGCGAGGGCTGTCCTGGGCTGGGCAAGCAGCAGGGAGCAGGAGGGAGACCGTTAGCCCGGGAGTACTGCCTCCTGCTGAACAGTGAGGTTTTGAGGCTGCACACAGCTGGGGCCAAATTCAGATTCTGTCACTTGCCAGCGGTGTGGCTTTCACCTCAGGCTTGGAGCCAGGCAGAGGCAAATGGGGTCCCTAAGGCGCAGAATTTAAGGAGGTGCTCATTCCCAAATTTGAGGCCAACCTTGCACTTGCTTGCTTACCCTGGTCCCCACGCTGCTTCACCTTGCTGGGCCTCAGTTTCCTCATCTCTAAAGTGGGGACAATACCAGTCTCACCTTACAAGCCTGTTTATTCATTAAATTCAGCAAAAAAATTGCTGAGCACATACACGTAGTAAGCACTCTTCCGGGCTTATCGTGGGGATACGGCCACGAGCCAAATGGCCCCTACACGCTAGCGGGAGAGACAGACAACCCACTGCATAAGTGAAACACGCAGAGCATCAGGTGGCGAGATGTGCGTAGAGGGGGGAGAAAGCGAGAAAAGAGAGATGAGGTGTCCAAGGAAGGGTGGGGTCGCTGTTTCAGACAGAGGGTCAGGGAAGGCCACCCCGAGAAGGACACACTGGAGCAGAGACCTGAGGAAGGTGAGGGGATAGGCCAGGCACAAGTTTGGGGAAAATGTCCCAGGAAGAGAAACACCACGTGCAAGATCCCTGAGGCAGAAGCGTAGCCTGTGATGAAGGCCAGCGTGCCTGAAGCAGAGGGTCCGGTAAGGCATGGGGTATGGGGGCCGAGGACAGAGGGCTGAGGGGCCTCCCGGACCAGGTGAGGACTTCAGCTTTTTCTCTGTTCCAAGCAGGAGCTAAGGGAAGGTTCTGGGCAGAGGGATGTGATCTGAGTTAGATTTTACCAGCGTCATGGAAAGTAATACTAAGATTAGTGTCTTAATCATAGTACCTATACATAATTGATTTCTATTAATTAATTAATTCTAAAATAGAAATACATTTTGTATTTATTTAAATTTAGATGTAGAATATATATAAATTTATGCAGATATAAAACTAATTGTCCATCATTAATGGTATATGATAAAACAAGATGAAGAAAAAGGTTCTATGTGTCAGGCACAATCACCACTGTATTACTGCTCCATTTTCGAGATGAAGAAACTGAGGCACAGAGGGGTTAAGCAGCTTGCCCAAGTGGGAAAGTGGGGAAGAGATCCTTCCTCCAGGGCTCGGTTTTCTTAAACCTTCCCCCCAACCCCTGGCAGTGAGAAAGTGATCGCAATAGTCTAGGACCAAGGTGGCGGCAGCTTAGGTGTTTGGGGGCCTGGCAAGGGTTCGAGCTCATTAAGGGTGTGGTTACAGTCCTGCCCCCACCCCGATTTAACCCCCGCGCCTCCTCTGGCAGGGCTTCCTGGTCAGCGTCCTCTACTGCTTCATCAACAAGGAGGTAGGAAGAGCTCTGGCCCGCCGCCCGCGCCCTCTGGCGGCCGCGCGGGGAACGGCGCCGCCTCTGAGCGCCATCCTGTTGCAGGTGCAGTCGGAGATCCGCCGTGCCTGGCACCACTGCCGCCTGCGCCACAGCCTTGGCGAGAAGCAGCGCCAGCTCCCAAAGCGTGCCTCCCGGGCCCTTCCCTCGGGCTCCGGCCCAGGCGAGGTCCCCACTGGCCGCGCCTTGTCCTCAGGGATCCTCCCAGGGCGTGGGGATGAGGCCAGCCGGGTGTTGGAAAATTACTGCTAGAAAGCGGGATTCCTGTGTCCGTTCAGTTAGCATGTATTTAGTGAGTGCCTACTGTGTGCCAGGCCCAGTGTGGGGGACGCTGGGGAAACGGGGGAGAAGGAAACAGGAAAACAAGGTTCCTGTCCGCCTGGAGATCACAATGGAGTGGGGGAAACAGATGAACACAAACATCAAGTTACACATACGCTGTAGAACAGCTTATGAAGGGAAATTGGAAGAGGGGCTAGGGTGGTCTTGGAGGCCATCTCTGAGGAGGTGACATTTAAACCATGCCTGAAAGAGGTGAAGGAGACAACTTTGGTAAGAATTGGAGGATAAGATTCTAGGCAGAAGAAATAGCATATGCAAAGGCCCTGGGGCAGGAAGGAGCTTGGCCTTGGCTGGACTGGAATAAGTCAAAGCCAATAGAGAGAGAGAGAGAAGTAGGCAGAGGCACAAGAGTTGGGATTTAATTCCAGATGCACTGAAGATTCTTAGCAGGAGCGTCTCAGGCTAATGTTTTAAACAGATGCACCTGCTGTCCCGTAAAGCTGTGGTCCCCAACCCCTGCTCCCAGCTACCCCCCCAGCAGGTGAGTGGCCAGCTGAGTGAGGGAAGCTTCATCTGTATTTCTAGCCACTCCCCATCATTCGCCATCCCCTCCAACCCCACCCCTCAGTCCATGGAAAAATTGTCTTTCATGAAACCTGTCCCCAGTGCCAAAAAGGTTGGGGATCGCTGCTGTAGGAGAACAGATTACCAGCGGCAGGAGTGGAGGCCGGAAGCCCAGTGAGGAGGGGGCTGCAGGCAGGAAGTGACAGTGGCTGGACCAGGATGGAAGCCACGAGGGGTGTGAAGCGCTTGGATTCTTGAGCTACTTTAAAGGTAGAGCCGAGAGGATTTTGAGATGGATCGCACGAGGGACGTGCCGCCAAGAGAGAAGTCAAGGAAGCCTCCTCGGTTTGGAATGGTGCAGAAAGATGGGGAAATTGGGCTCAGGGTGGGGAGAACCAAGATTGCTCTTTGGACAGTTAAGCTGCCAATGCCTGTAGGATACCCAAGGACGAGGGTCTGCAGTTCTCGCGAGAGGTGAGCGCTGGAGCTAGAAACGCGAGAGGCACTGGGATCCAGAGACAGGGATGCACAGGCGTCTCAAGGCAGCCTTGGAGCTGGAACCTTCTATCCGGAGTAGCCAGGGCCACTGCTAACCGCGGAGTGAGGACGCGGGTCTCCTAAGATGGGTAGTCCCTGGGAACTGGGAGAATTACGGGGGAAGCTGATAGCCTCATCGTGGCCGGACCCCCTGTACACACGCAAGACCCTCACTCCTAAATCCTTCCCCCACATAAACACACACAGACTCAGTTAGTCCCTGGGTGTTGTCAAGTATTTTCCCTGGGCAGATGTGCCCGTAGCTGAACTCAGCCTTTTCAAGCTTGTGGCCCTCCTCCCTCCCACCACCTTGTGGGTTCTGGTGGGTTGGAGGCCTTAGGGCAGGGCCCTTGTAAATAAAGCATGAGAAACACTTGCTTTTTTCCTTTCTGGAGTGGGAGAATCTTCTTGGCCAGGCCATAATGGGAAATGACTGGGTGGGGGCTTATGGGGGCCTTGCTCAACTTCAGCCGTGTGTTGCCACAAGAACACAGGGACACCATGCTGCCACTGTCTGCCCTGTCTAAGAATTCCCAATTGGCAATGTTACACGTAAAATTACAAGCCTGTGTGTGCAGGTATGCACACCCGGCGAACTCTTTGAGGGCTGCTTTTCTAGAAAGGTACTATAGGAATAGTAAAGTAGGAACCAGCCCGGTTCTTATCTTAGTTTGAACTAAGTTCGACTTAGTTCAACTAACTTGAGCTCAGTTTGGCTACTTACTAGCTGTGTGAATTGGGGAACATTCCCAACTCCTCTGCAAATAAAAACCATCTGGGGCAGTGGGGTGGGTGAAGAGATGACAAAGGAAATCAGACCATGCTGGGACTCGAATCTTCGATGCCAACCTGCAAGGCAGGGAAACCAATTTCCACTTCCCAGTCAACAACCAGCGGGAGACAGGGCAGGATTCGAACCCAGGACTGTAACTCCAGGGCTTGGGCTGTTTCCACTCCTGCCAAAGAACCAAATCCCAGGGGTGACCTCCTGTGGCAGCACCACTGCCCCGACTTTACAGATGAGGCTATTGTAGCTCCGCCCTGCTCCCCGACAATAAAGACTGCTCGCGAGGACCTGGCTCCCTGGGTTTGGACACAGCTCCACTGTTCCTGTGTGACCCTGGGCAAATCGCTTAGCCTCTCTGGGCCTCAAATGTCTCATCTATAAAATGGGATAGCTCTATTATCTGCCCCACAGGTGGTTATTCCAAGCAGACGTGGTAAACGCATGTATTTATAACCTCACAGCGGTCGCCCTGTGTGTGTCAGGCCTTCTCCCCGCTGCAGGGTCCCAGCTCCGCCACTAACAGGCTCACAGGCTCACTCAGGCTGTGCCTTTCACAGCTCAGAGTGTCCGAACATCTCATTAAGTTCACGGGCGTGCAACCTACATGTGCCTGGTGTTTGGCTACATCCAGAGGACAGAGATACAGGCAGCGACAGAGAGACGAGGGGGGAAAGGTCAGTGTGCGTGTCAGAGCACGACAGGGACACTTAATCCACCCACCATACCCAAGGCCTCCCTTTGCCACCTCAATCTCCCCGCGTTTGTCAGAGAATTCCTCTCAAGGGTCATTAAGCTGAATTTGAGGGGCAGCGGAACTCAGGGGTTCAGCCACAGGCTCAGGAGGGGGTGGGTTTGAATCACGGCATCACCACTTCCCGGCTGGGTGCCCCTGGCAAGTGACATTACCTCTGTGTGCCTCAGTTTCTTCTTCTGGAAAATGGAGGTAATTAACAGGCCTGCCTCAGAGTTGTCAGGAGGATGTCTGCAAAGTGTTGAGTCTGGCACCCGACCGGCTCAGGCGTTAGCCACCATCACTAGCAGTATTTGGGGACTGACTGCTTTAAACGCTCATCTACTCCTGTCCATGGGCGCAGGTCAGGGGCCCTCTTGGGCGTGCCTGTGTCCCCAGCATTGCGACACAGGGCTGGGCGCAGAGGAGGCACTTGGCGGATGTGTGCTGATGGAAAAAATAATTAAAATAGAAGAAAGCCGAAACTTCCTCCAGCATCACAAATGAGAGATCATTTCAGCCCAACCTATTCACTTCGCAGATGGGGAAAGGGAGGTCTGGATGGGGCAGAGCTGGGGCCTCTTCGCCTGCTCGGGGGTCCTGGTCCCAGCGTTGTAGGGACCTGGTGTAGGTCCCAGCCCTACACCCCGCTGCCTTCCCTCCTTCCTGAGTCCGCCCCACTCACGAGGCCCTGGGAACAGACAGATGTCACTAGAAAAAAACACTGCTTTATTATTGCCATCACAAAGAGCAGTTGTTCACAGGACAGGGGACCAAGTTGTCGGCAGGAAGGCGGCCCTACTTGCCAGCGATAAGCGGGTTCCGCAGGACCACGATGACCGAGTCCCCGCGCAGGAACATCTTGGAGATGTAGCGGTCCTTGTTGACCGGCTTGGATTTCTTCTTCCCCTTGCCGCTCTTGGGGACCTCAGTCCACATCTCCTTCACATTCTCCAGCACCATGTTGCAGTGCCTGGTGGGAGGGGGCAGGAGGAGGTAGGAAGGCACGGGGAGTGAGAGGAGAGACTTCCGACTGCCTCTCCTCTGCCCGGTACTGCTGTCCCCCTCCACAGCGCAGGCTGGGGCAGGGTGCAGGCCCTGGGCCAGGAGGGCCGGGCTTCCAATGCCACCTCTGCAAGTCCTTAGTTAAGGCTTGGGCATAGGATTTCACCCCTCTGTGCCTCAGTTTCCTCCTTCTGAAAGGGAGCCTATCATGGCACCTCCCTCATAGGGTCGTTGTGAAGATGAAATGAATTAACACAACATTTTGGTAAAGTACTCAGAACACAGCACAGGGTAAAGGCAAACGAAACGGTTCCGCTGTGCCTTTTAACGCTAAGTGTTTGGGAAGGTGGCAGCAAAGGAGCTCCTGCTCTCTGGGGACCCAGGGCCTCCTGGGGTGCTGGGGCTCCAGGCGGCACCTGACGCCTCCACTCCAGTCCTGCTTTGTCCCTGTCCTCAGGTGCCAGGTGGGCACATGTGATGACAGTATGCATGAGCTCATTCAACAAACGCTTGCAGAGCATCTACTGTTAATACACGAATACTATGGATACAGCCACAATAAAACAGATGACACCCCTGCCAGCCTCATAGGGCTTGCAACCTAGCAAGGGGACAAAAACAAGAAATAAGTAAACAGAGATCTGCAATTTACTGGCAGGTGCTGATAACTACTATGAACAAAAATTAAAGCAGGGTCAAGGCAGAGTAGATGGAGGAAAGAGATACAAAGCGCTGAGAAAGGGACAGAAAGAGATGAGGACGGTGTGGAAGGGTGGGGAGGAAAGGGAGATGAAGAAGGGATGGGAGGAGATGGGGGACGTGCAGCTGTTAGAGGCTGCTGGTTTAACCAAGCCGAAGTGCACACACCTGATGGAAATACTACTGCATGGTAAGAAAAAACGAAAAGAATAAGGGAGCTCTCTATGCTTTGCTATGGAGTAGCCTCCAGG
>NW_012149952.1:2710385-2733432 GCF_000956105.1 Propithecus coquereli
CCTATCAAAGGCCTTCACACGGCCCAAGAGTTTCTTGTTATTGCGGCAATTGATAAGCACTTGAGTGTTGTTCTTGACCGACTGTGTGAGCACAGAGAGTGGACCAGTGTTAAATTCTTCCTCCTCCCGCTTCTGCAGCTCCTCTGGGGTCATTTCACTCTTGGGCTTGTTGAGGAGGCTCCTGAATGGGCAAGTATGGAACCCTGAGGTGAGAGCGGCCGGAGCTGCAAGCATGGGTGGCCAAGGCCTCACCCCTAGTGTCTCCCCAACCTTGCTGAACACGCCCATCCTCCTGCTCAGTCTCCTCTCTTGGCATCACCACCTGGATGCCTAACAGACATGTTCAACTTCGCACGTCCCAGGTTGAGGTCCAGGTCACTCAACCTACCCCATCCACAGTTTCCCCCATTTCCACTGATAATTCTCTGGGCAAAAACTGTCAACTTGACTCCTCTCTCTCTTACATCCCATATCGAATCTGTCAGCAAATGGCCATTTCTTACCATGGCCTAAGCCTCCATCATCTCTCTCCTGGAGTCTTACTGATCTCCCTGCCTCCACCGATGTTCCCTGACAATCTGTTCTCCACAGAACACTCTGAAGAGTTGTGCTAAAACCTAAATCTTATCATGTCACTCTTCAAAACGCTTCTATGGCTCCCATCTCAGTGTAAAAGGTAAAACCCAGAGTTTTTGCATTTGTCTACATTTGCCCCCTCTCTCACTCTGCTCCAGCCACAGTGGCCTCCTGGGTGGTCCTTAAAATGTGAGGCAAATTTTCACCTTAGAGCCTCTGCGTTTGCTTTTCCTTCTGCCTGGAAGCGCCAGATATCTGCATGGTTCCCCTTCTTCAGGTCTTTGCTAAAGTGATGCCTTCCCCATGTGTCCTTCTGTGCTAGTTATTAAGTTACTGGCATTTCCCATTGTTTTCAGCCTGCTCAATTGCTTCTTTATTCACAGCCCTGATCACCTAACACACCATATACTTTATTTATTATTTTCTTTATTGCCTGTCTCCCCTCCCTCCTATAAGCTGTAGCAAGAGAGTTTTTTCTTGGGGGCGGGTAGGTCTCATTCACTGATGTATCGTGCCTGATACATGAACAATCAATGTATTAATAATATTTGCTGAAGGAATAAGTATGCAAAATCTTGCCAGTGACTCGTCATCCGAAAAAGTCGCGAATTAGGTCGAAAAGACACCCGTTTCCCGCTCAAATTATCCTGATAAATCCCTTACCTCATTATTCCTGAAAGTCCGTACTGCTCCCCTCCCAGGTTCTTTATTCGTAAAATCGCTTCCCTTGAACAATCATTTCAACGGGACTAATTATCTAGGAAAGTCCCCAGCCCGTTATCTGATAAAGCTGTCCAGTCTCCTGAACTCACGATCCGTCAAAGGCCCCATGCTGGTTCCCAAACTCATCAGGAGATGAGTACACCACTTTATCCCTAAAACCTCCGCCTCCGCCCCCAGCTCTGCTCGTCCCCTTCCACCGTTAATCGGCTAAATTTACACCCTCAACCTCACTCCCGCCGCCTAAGCCCAGCCCAGACTCACATGGTGGTGGCTGTGCTCTCAGATCACTCCTCTCTCCGCGTTGCTTTTCTGCCTCTGAGGAAACAGGGCGCGAGACAGGCGGGACTTCCGCTTCCTCAGGCCCACTTCCGTGGGCGCCTGCGCAAACCTACCACCATGTGGAGGCGTGGCCTGTTGCCATAGTGATCCCCGCCCCCGAGAACAAAGCCTCGAGTAGTGGTTCTAGGCCATTCAGGACCATACGAGGCAGACGTCCATGACAATGGAGAGAAAAAGAGAGGGAGTTTGATTCAACCCATTTCGTTACAGAACGGTATAAGTCAAAGGAGGGAAATGACACGCCATTTCCAAATGCCCGCCGACCCTGCCTTCGGGGGCGCGGCTTCTGCGAAGCCAATCGGCTCCTCGCTTCGGCGATAGGCACCGCCCCTTTTCCACCCCAGGGACTGTTCATTGACGTGTTTATTGATCTTTCCGACCCCGCGCAACCAATCCCTTGCCTACATCCGGGAGGGGCATGGACCTGCGCCCGAGAGGTCGAATGTTTTCCACGATCAAACGCTGATCATTGGCTTTCCCTCCTCCACGAAGGCGGAGCCTACCCCTCTCGCGCTCCCTTTTGGGGGCGAGGGGGTGGGGGAGCGGGGAGGGGGTGCAATCCTCAGGGGAACAACCCTAAAACCCCGGGGGGGGCGTGTCCTCAAGATCATAGTTCCCATTGGTTTCCCTGCTCGCTAGGGGGTGGGATGGTGCAGTCGCTCTTGCTGCTCATTGGTCCATTGATTCCATGGGGTGGAACTTGGCCGGGCCTAAACTCAATCCGCGGTCCCGGAGCGATTTCAGGGCAGAGCTGCCATGCGTTCCGGGGGCCGCGGGCGGCCCCGGCTGCGACCCGGGGAACGTGGCCTCACGGGGGCACCCTCACCACCGAAGCGCCGCCTGCTACCGCGGGGGCAGCTGTTGCCCCTGCTGCTGCTGGCGCTGGCCGTGGGCTCGGCGTTCTACACCATCTGGAGCGGCTGGCACCACAGGACTGAGGAGCTGCCGCCGGGCAGGGAGCTGCGGGTGAGTCCGGGAAGGGACCCAGGCATCGCGGGGACCCTCATTCCCTCCTCTTCCCCGACGTCTGTGGTTGACGTGGCTTTATTGCACGGCCCTAGCCGCAGGTGCCCCCATCGCCGTCATTTGAGCGCATGGCCCTTACCAACGGAATAAGGCTTCGGGCTTGTTCTGTAATAGCAGCTCTTCCTCACGAGGAAGGGTCTGGAGCAGTAAGACTGGGAATTCAGGGTTCTAGCCTTAAGTCAGCTATTTGGAAGAGTCCCTTCCTCTCTCTCCTCTCTGTAACTGGGCGTCGGTATCCCCATCACGGTTGAGGTAGGCTGGACCAGATGGGCTTGGAGGGACTTTTCCCGAGTCCAAGAATTATCCTAGAAGTCTCCTATGCTGGAGGCCACAGATGACGAAGAGGAACTGGGGTTCCTTGGGGCGACGGCGCCTGGGGCAGGGTCGGAATAAGATTGCTCTCATTCTTCTCTTCCCCATCCCACCTTCCTCCCAGGGCCCCTTAATCGGAAGCCTCCCCGAAGCCCGGCTGCGGAAGGTGGTGGCACAACTGGACCCGCAGCGTTTCTGGGGCACTTATCTGCGCCCCCTGCTGGTTGTGCGAACCCCAGGCAGCCCCGGCAATCTCCAGGTCCGAAAGGTAAGAGCCCTACCTCCAATTCCGGACACCCCCAGCCCGCTAGGGAATGGGAGAGGCCCCTGCCAGTAACAAACCACCAGGCTGTACTGCCCACCTTACTACCCCCGCCAAAAGCTTACTTTGTGCTAGGTGCGAGCAACAAACAGTCCTATGAGGTGGGTACCAATATGATCTTCATTATGCAGATGGGGAAACTGAGGCCCCGAGAGGTTATATACTTTCCAAATCCTACAGCTAATATTATAAGTGGTAGACCTGGGATTTGAACCTAAGCAGGTTGGCTCCAGAGCTGGTGCTGTAATGTTTCTATATTATATTACCTCCCTGAAAGCAATGAGTCATTTATATATTGCCTGATTTCCAATCCTACCTCATCCTCTTAGATTGTGACTTTGGACTAGTTTCTTTCCATTTTTTTTTTTTTTTTTGAGACAGTGTCTCTCTCTCTCTCTCTCTCTCTCTCTCTCTGTCACCTGGGCTAGACTCACTTTTGCACAGGCTGGTCTCGAACTCCTGACCTCAAGCAATCCTCCTGCCTCGGCCTCCCAAAGTGCTAGGATTATAGACATAAACCACGGTGCGCAGCCCTGGACTAGTTTCTTAATCTCTCTGGGGCTCAGTTTCTTCATCTGCAAAAGGGGGTCATTCATTGAGAGTCCCTACCCTGTAGGGTCCCTAGAACAGAGCTTGCAACATAATGGGAGGTATTTAAGAGTAAGCTGTGATTAGTGTTGTTGGCATCAAGACAACGTCTAGCACCCAGTAGGTACTCAGCAGAAGTGTGTCAAGGGAAAGATTTAAACTGGAGTGGGACTTGCAGGTCTGCGGGACCGCTCTGCATGGCTCAGGTCACATGGCCCTTCTCCCCACCTCCTCCCCAGTCCCCGTCCACCCTCCCACCTCTCTCTTACCACTAGTTCCTGGAGGCCACGCTGCGGGCCCTGCCAGCAGGCTGGCATGTGGAGCTGGATCCCTTCACAGCCTCGACGCCCCTGGGGCCATTGGACTTTGGCAACGTGGTGGCCACGCTGGACCCAGGGGCTGCCCGTCACCTTACCCTCGCCTGCCATTATGATTCAAAGCTCTTCCCACCCCGGTCGGCCCCCTTTGTGGGGGCCACGGATTCAGCTGTGCCCTGTGCCCTGCTACTGGAGCTGGCCCAGGCCCTCGATCCGGAGCTGAGCAGGGCCAAGGAGCAGGTGAGGAGCAGGAGTGGGGCAAGGGGCGGTGGGCCACCTCCACCTTTTCTTAAGCCACCACCCTCCTTTGCCTGGGCATTTGTCATCCCTCTCGTCTTCCCACCTCTACTCCATGCATAGAGCCACAGCAATCTTTCTACCTCCCAAATGTCAGATATTGCTAGATCCTGTCCTTCTGCCCAGAACCCTCCCATGGCTCCCCCTTCGTTCCAAGCATAAGCCAGAATCCTTATACTGGCCCACGAAGTATGCCCTGTTACCTCTCTCATCTCTTCTCCTGCCCCTCACCCCTGGCTCACTCCACTCTAGCCATACCCACCTCCCCGTGCCCTCAAACCCACAAGGTTCACTCCTACCTCAGGGCATTTGCACTTGCTGCTTGCTCTGCATAGAATGTGCTTTTCTCAGATATCTTCTTAGCTGGTTCCTGTCCTTCATTTAGGTGTCCACTCCAATGTCACCTCTTCAAAGATGCCTTCCCAACCACCCTAAAACAGCTCCTTGTCACCATCCCATGCTGTATGGTACATTCTGTTGATCTGCTTGCCTGTCTCCCCAGCTAGAATAAGTTCCATGAAGGCAGGGACTTTTGTTTCCTTCTGTATTCCTTGGACCCAAAATATTGCTTGGTATAAAGTAGGATGGCTATAAACATTTGTGGAATGAATGAATGATTGAAAACACAAATCTAATCATGCTCCTGCCCTGCTCAAACTTCCTCAGTGGCTCCCAAGTGCCCCTGGGGAGCCAAAACCCAAACTCTTTGGCCCATGCCAACCCTTCTGGTCTCTTCTCAAACCTCTCTGACCCCTTCCCTGGCCCCAGTCTTGGTCCGTGTTGTTCCCTTGGCTGGGAATACTTCTTCTTCTGCCCCACATTTGCCGGGCCAGCTCCCACCCACCCTCAGTGCAAACACCTCTTCCCGACAGACCCAACACCCTCCCCAGGCCAGGTCATTCCCCCGCCCCCTTCCTCTGCTCTTTCAGGACTCTGCAGCTCTTGGAAGCATTTGTCCCAATTGCCTTTCACTGTTTGCATAATTATTCATTCGTGGGTCTCTTTCCAAACTGAACTTGAGGAATAATAATCAGAGCTAACCCTTAGTTAGTTATTATATGCCAGGCACTGTTTGAAGACCTGGATTCAAATCCTACCTTAAGAATAGAATCATTATTGACTCCATTTATAGATAACAAAACTGATGCTTCGAGAAGTTAGTAGCTCTCCCACATCTGCTCGGCTATGAAGCAGCTGAGTGTGGGTTTGATCCCAGGCAGTTTGGCTCCTAGTCTATGCCCTTGGCCACCGTGTTCTGAGTGAGGACATCTACTTTGTCCTGTTCAGCTGTGCAAGGAGGCAGGAAATGTGGGTGGGTTGAGGCTGAAGGCTGGCCCTGAGCTGGCCCTGGCCACCTGCTGCTCCCACAGGCAGCTCCGGTGACCCTGCAACTGCTCTTCTTGGATGGCGAAGAGGCGCTGAAGGAGTGGGGACCCAAGGACTCCCTTTACGGCTCCCGGCACCTGGCCCAGCTCATGGAATCCATGCCCCACAGTCCGGGCCCCACCAGGATCCAGGCTATTGTAAGATCGGGGTCCCACTGGGTCCTGGCCGGGGAGGGAGAAGGTGAAGCGGGGTCGGCAGTATCCCGCTGGCGCCCTTCAGTCCTAGCCTCTCCCCCAGGAGCTCTTTATGCTTCTTGATCTCCTGGGAGCCGCCAACCCGACCTTCTACAGTCACTTTCCTCGCACGCTCCGCTGGTTCCATCGGCTGAGGAGCATCGGTAAGGGTGGAGGAAGGATGGAGGCAGAGGCGGGCTTCAGCCTGGGGTGCGGCAGGGAGAGCGGGGTGGGCCAGGCCCTCCCTCCAAAGGCTCATCCAGCCTTCCCTCTGCCTTCCTAGTCTCTCTGCGGAACTAGAGCAGAAGCAAACTGTATAGTGATTACTACACAGGGGCTTTGTGGTGACACAGCCCTGGTCCCAAGTCCTGGCTCTGCCTCTTACCAGCTTTGTGACTTTGGACAAGTGGCTTCATCGCTCTGAGCCTCAACTTCCTTTGTGTAAAATGAGCATGATGGTAATAACAGGGGCATCTACCTCCTAGACTCGGGGGGGCTGAATGAGACCAGCAACAGAGTAAGGCCACGGTGAGGAGTAACTGGCATTAATTCTTGTTGGGGTGACCACAGACCATCCTCTCTGATCTGTGAACAGGGGACCTTTGGCTGTTGAGGACTAACCCTTGCTCTCTAACCCCCACCACCTCCAGAGAGGCGTCTGCACCGTTTGAACCTGCTGCAGTCTCATCCCCAGGAAGTGATGTACTTCCAACCCGGGGAGCCCCCTGGCTCTGTGGAAGATGACCACATCCCCTTCCTCCGCAGAGGTACTTACTGCAGGGAGGGATGGAGGGTGGAGGTCCAAGGAAGCCACAAATTTCACTTGGCCCCGGCCCCTTCCCAGGGTGGGGGACTGGTGGCAAGTTGCTTAATCTCTTTGTGCCTCGATTTTTTCATCTGTAAAATGGGGGCAATAGTTCCTATGTTAGAGTATTGTTGAGGGGATTGAATGCCCTAATACATGTAAAGACCTTGGCTGGGCGCAGTGGCTCACGCCTGTAGTCCCAGCACTTTGGGAGGCCAAGGTGAGAGGATCGCTTGAGCCCAGGACTTTGAATCCAGCCTGGGCAACATAGTGAGACCCCATCTCTAAGTAAAGAAAGAAAGTAAAGAAAAAAAACTTTGTCATTTGTAACCAACAGGAAAAGAATGACAAAAAAAGGGGGAAAAAAAGAAAAAATTTAATTAAAAAAAGTCAAAGAATGTTTAAAAAAACAACAACAAAAGAAAAATACCCAATCATATTTTAGGCTTTCTGAACCCAATCTTGGGCCTCCGCACGATTTTTACAAAGCTGCCACATGATTTTGACGTACAGCCAAGGTTGAAAACATCTGGGAGAGGGATTAAGAATGTAGATTTTAGACTCAGACAGGTCCGGGTTCTAGAATCTGCCTTTTGCCACTGGCTGACCTAATTACTTGGCAAATCACTTAGCTTCTCTGAGCCCCATTTCTTCTGGAAAATGAAGATATCTATACATACAACCTTCATAATCACAGGTTTGTGATTATGAGATCAGGTCTACAAAATGCCTGCTTACACAGTGCTTGGCATATAGTAAGTGCTAAAAACTGCTTTTAAAATTTGTACCCTATAATTTAGTCATTCAACAAATAGGCATTCCTTACAATGCCTTCTTTATTGATCACTCTGCCTGCCTCTCTGTGCCTCAGTTTCCACATCTGTAAATGGGGGGTAAGTAAGTACCCCCTTACCTACCTTAAAGGATTTATTGTCAGGATAAAATGGGGTGTGTGTGTGTGTGTGTGTAGCCAGCCCTAGATTAGGGCCTGGAATACATCAAATACTGCATAAAGGCAACTATTAAAGAGAAAAAGAGGCTAATTACCTTACAAGGAGGGTCAGGGATATCTTTCTCATTTTCTGGTCTCTCCACAATCCATTAAGTTTTGAGTGTCTCTAATTTATGTGATGAAAACAATAGATATATTGCATTTTTTGTACCCTCACACACTTAAAATCAGTGTTCAGAGTTCTTAAAGTGCCAAAATGGAGCATCTTCCCCCAGTGTGTTCAGGGGAAGCGAGGTTACCCAGAGCCTGGGCCTGGGCTCCTGGGTCAGTGGCTGGCCGCAGCGGGCCTGACGGAGTCTCCTCTCTCACCTTCAGGGGTCCCCGTGCTCCACCTCATCTCCACACCCTTCCCCTCTGTCTGGCACACGCCCGCGGACACCGAGGCCAATCTCCACCCACCCACGGTATACAACCTGAGCCGCATCCTCGCCGTGTTCCTGGCGGAATACCTGGGGCTCTAGCCTGCTGGCCCGACACCCACGGGGACGTTACTCTGAGGGAGAAGCGCCCAGCAGGGGACATGCCAAGGGCACCTGCAGCCAGGGGAGTTCAGGCTGGCTCACCCCTGGTGTGCTGCCTTGGTTTTTCCTGCCTTTGGCTCCTACTTGTGCTGTGATTGAAGACTCTCTTTCCTTTGACTATCTCAAGAGACCACTGTGGGGTGAGAGCCAAAGGAATAAGAACTTGGCCCCTGCCCTGCCGTAAACACTCAGTCTGAAAGTCTAGAGGAGCCAAATGATGTTCTTCTGGTCAGCAAACCATGGACTGGCGTCTGGAGCAGCAACACCATCCAACCAAATGAATTCTCTGTGGTTTATGTCTTTTTGTGTCAGTTCGTTGTACAGAACAGCAGCCTTGCTACTGCACAAGTCCTAACCTAACTCGCGTGTGGGCCCACAGAAGATGTGCTCATAAACAGAAACAGAGGAGATGGAAGCTTACACTTAGCAATTCCAGATCTGCCAGACCCAATGGGCAATAAACCAGTGTTTCTGCAAAACATATTTTGCGTAAGCTGGGCGTGGTGGCGCACTCCTGTAGTCCCAGTGACTAGGGAGGCGGAGGCAAGAGGATCACTGAAGCCCAGGAGTTTGAATACAACCTGAGCAACATAGCAAGATCTCCTCTCAAAAACAAAACAAAACAAAACAAAAAAACCCCACCATACTCTGCAGAACTAGTAAATAGTATTGCATGAAAAAGGGGGTCAGAGATCAAAGAAGCAGGTGAGACAACATTGAGTTTCCTCACTGCACAATGTGAATTTTCAAGAGAACATGGAGAACGCAGGGGTTCCAAAAGTATTTCACTATGGAACCCCTTTACTGGGAAACACTTCATAGAACTAGGGTACCTCAGAAGATACTTTGGGAAACACTGGGTTTCAAAAGTTTGAGAACATTTATGGTAGAAATGGTTAGGACAGATCTAGATTCACTGCAAAGTAGTTAGACCATGCTGTCTTTCTCCATGGGTACAGCAGTGTGAGGTGGTGGATATGACCAGTAAGGAAGTATTTCCCAACCCCACCTAATTTTCAGACTCATCTAGGGTGCTCAGTAAAAGACGTAGACTCCCAGGTTCCACCCCAGACCTCCTGGACCGGAATGCCGGGGAGCAGCTGGGACTCTAACAAATACCTGAGGGAGTCTCATGGTCAACAGAGTTTGGGACAGTCTGTCCTTAAAGACACGCTTTGGTGCATACCCAGCTGCTCAGCAAACTTACTCAAAAGGATCCATTTTTTTTTTAAATTAAAAAGTATTTACAAATCATACATCTGTTTTTTTCTTTTGTTTTGTTTTGTTTTTGAGGCAGAGTCTTGCTCTGTTGCCCGGGCTAGAGTGCTATGGTGTCAGCCTAGCTCACAGCAACCTCCAACTCCTGGGCTCATGCAATCCTCCTGCCTCAGCCTCCCGAGTAGCTGGGACTACAGGTGGGCGCCACCACACCCAGCTAATTTTTTCTATATTTAGTAGAGACGGGGTCTCACTCTTGCTCAGGCTGGTCTCGAACTCCTGAGCTCAAGGGATCATCCTGCCTCGGCCTCCCAGGGTGCTAGGATTACAGGCGTGAGCCACAGCGCTGGGCCTAAAAGGATCCTACGATGGAGAGAGCCTAGAAGCGGAGTCCTGTTTCAGGCTCTGTGTCTGCTGCTTTTGTGACTTTGAGGGAGACTTGGTAGGCAGCAGGGACGCCAGGCCCGGATGGAGGTTATTAAATAGGGAAGGTGAGCACTGGCCTTCCAGGCTGAAGCTCTGGGTATCAAATGATTGAGGATAAACAGAAGGTCCTCAATTCAGGTTCTTCCGTAGCCGCTGACATTTATTCGGTGTGTGCTATGTGCCACGCACACTTTACATGTATCAACTCATTTAGTCTCCCCCCAAATCCGCACGTAGGCGACAACTTCAGTTCTCATTCTGCAGGGCACGTGGCTGAGACCTCCGTGCGAGCCAGTTGTTTACAGAGCCCAGATTCTCACCCACAGCTGTGCTCCCAACCCCATGTCCTACCTCCCTTCCGGAAAAACACCTGTGCTGGTGAACAGTTTATTGACAAAAAGTAGCGGGAAGCTTTCAGTTGGCTCATGCACATTTTTGGCTTGCGTCTGGGGTAAGGATTATTAGACCCATTTTACAGATAAGGCTGCAGGCGTCTGGCAAACTGATATTTCCCCGGGTCTCAAAGTCAGCAGGCCCCGCAGTTCTTATTCATTATCCAAACCTGGGCTCCCCCAGCTTCACGCTGTGAAGGGGCTGTCAGTGTATTTGCTAAGTAACAATTGTTGAGCATGTCTTACTTATCAAGCTTTTGAAGAACTGTTAGTACTCTTTTTTCAGATTAAGAAACTGAGCTTCAGAGAAATCAAGCGCCCAGGACCACACAGCCCCACAATGTGTCGAGGAGTACATTTCTTCTTCTTTATCCTGCTTGGAACTCATTGGGCTTAGTGGTGTCTTTTATCAGTTTGGAATTTTTATCCATCATGTCTTTAAATATCGTCTTTGCACCATTCTCTCTTCTCATTCTGGGATGCCAATGTCAGATCTTACTCTAGCCTCAAAACCTTTCGTATTTTCTTGTTTTCGTTTCTGTGCTATTTGTCTGACCCAGCTCTAGTTCCATCTTTCTTTAGCTGTGTCTAACTTGCTATTGAACCCAGCCATTGAGCTTTTAGTTTTTAGTTGTTGTATTTTCCATTTCTAGGCTTTATTGGTGGGTTTTTTCTTTCCCATCTGCTAGGCCATTTTTTTTTTCTTTTTTACAATGTTGAGTTCCCTACTTATAATTCCAAGCATTTCTTTTAAAAATGTTAAACATGGTTTAAAATAAATGTTGTATTATAATCTGTGATTGACAGTTTCACCACCTGAAGCCTTTGTGTTCTTGTTCTTACTGCTTTATTCTCATGAGTGTTTGTGTATTACCCACTGCCTGCCAAATTATTTGTGGGGATTCTACATGGCAGTTCCGTCCACCAGAAGATTTGTGTCTGTTTCTGCCCGATGTCTCGGAAATACCCTGCATCACACAGGTGATATGAAGCTGGCTGCAAACCTGCACCAAGGGCCAGCCTATGACCAAAATTCTCAGGGTCCATTTTTTCTGTCCTTTGATCTCTTGCACCCCTCAGCATGTTGAACATCTCTGCAATCTTCTGGATCGTCCCTACCTGAGCTCATAGTTCTCTGAGATCCCAGCTCCTATGAGGTTCCCCACCTTGGGTAGCTTTAGAGCCTGCTTGTTTCAACACAGCTGCCAAACAGGAAATCCATGTTTGTCCATGTAAGCAAATACCCTCAGCGCAAAAATGGCTTCAGGACCCCCTGTACCTTGCCCTTAAATTCTTGGCTTGGTGGTGGGTCTCTACTGTATTTCATTGGCTATTTGATGCTTTTAAGATTTTTTTTGTTTGTTTGTTTCAATTGTTTTCAGCAGGAAGGTCCAAATAATCTAACCCAGCTTCCACAGGAAACTGAAATCCCACAAAACCAAGCCAAGATTCAAACCCAGGTCTCTTTGATTATAAAATCTAAGCACTGAATAACTACTAAAATACATCCTAGTCTCTTTGGAAATTCTGATTCCATGATAAGAATGTCAGAGGCTAGCTGCCTCTCAATATCCATTTCTCTCTTTTTATATTTAAATTGAAAAGATATCTTTTTTCATAACTATTCATGTGGAATAAAACATATCTTAATTCCCTTTTTATTTCATAAAATAATTAAGTGAATATTTTAAAATATTAATTACAGAAGATTTTTGGTAAAAGGGTTTTGCTGGGCATACTGAATGTCCCAGACTCTTGCAGCCATTCTGTCTGGCTGAGTTCTGACCACCGAGAAGTATATGCGAGTAGAGTACAGTACTTCTGGGAGGAAGGGGGCTTCCCTTCCAGCAAAATGGTAATGTTAGGAGATCTGGCAGTCACCCTGGACCATGAGGACAAGGGCCATAGCCGAAGAATGATGGAACAGTCAGCTAGGAGGAGCCCGGGCTCCTGATGACTTGAGGGCCATCATACTTGCCCAATATTGGATTTTTAAAGAAATAAAAATGATCTTGTTCAAGCTACGACTATTTTGAGATTTTCAAATCCAAACCGACACAGATGAGAAGAGTCGAAAATAATCTCTGGCTAAGGGACTTGGCGAAGGATCCTTTCTCCCGCTACTTCTTCCATCCCACCACGCACAGGCCCACCAACGACTCCCTTCTCTCCCCAACCCCCTTCCCTTAACAACACACAAACCAGTCTGGGCCCAGCCTTATAAATATTGATTTTATAGAAAGGACCAATTCAAAACTGGTCAGATGCCACACGCTAGAAGCTTCCAGATCCACGATGATGAAAAAACAAAAAGAACCCCAAACGGAACAAACAAAAATACCCCAGACCAAACTGCCTGAAAATCAAGGTCCCAGTTGACCCAAAGATTCTAAAGAAACACAAGTTGCCGGGGGTGAGGAGACCCCAGGGCCTGAACAAGTACCCAGAGTGGAAGGAAAAACAACCCAGAAGTTCAAACCCACAGTCCCTGCCCACTGGCCCCCCACGCTGTCAAGAGCGAGGCAAAGGGCTTCACAGCTTTATTGGGGGGTGGGGAGGAGTGATGGCGAGAGCTTAAATAATGGGAGGAGGGGGATTCTTATACTTCAATTTTTTTTTTTTTGTCTCTTCCCCTATGGGGGAAGAGGAAAGACTGGTAACTTGAGGTGAATGATTTTTTACTTCTTTAATGGGGAAAACGTTAAATGGCAGGCCGTCATGAAAAAGTGCCACATTCAACCTGGGATCTGATGGCTCCCAATTCCTAGAGAGGTGAGCCCTGGTGTGGAAGGTTAGGAGAGGTACCAACCTCGGGTGCTGCAGCCTCTTGGGAGAAAACAGCTCCAGAGACCAAGGATTGGGGGAGACTGTGGGGGAAGGGCCAGAAAGGGGGACCCCTTAAATGGTACCAAAATTAGCTGCCGTCTGCTCCCTGCTGGTGGGTCCCTGGGGTGTAGAGGGTGGCAGGGAGGGAGTTGGGGCTGAAGGAAGAAGAAATTGAGATGCTGATAAAAAACACCCTACTTGAGGGTCCACGGCCCTGGGTCTGAAGAGTTAGGAAGCCAACAGGGGGTCACTCCGAGTGCTTTCTCAGGGCATCCCCCTGAATCCCCGCACAGTTCTGGTGGGGGGGTCGGGCATCAACGCTGCCTGGACTGCGGTATGGGCTGGTGGCCCAGTCCTGACCCTTGGCCCCCAGGGAAGGGGGGAGGGACAGGCATGGTGGGCTCTCCTCGCCCTGCCCCGGGTTCACCTGCCCTCCTCCCGGCCCCCCCGGCCCCCGCCCGGCCCGTTGCAGGGCAGCACCCAGTTGTTGTCGTGCAGGCCCAGGCGGCAGCCGGGCGTCTCGCGGTCGGCTCGGCGGCAGCACATCCAGTAGGAACGTCCGTAAGGCAGGTCGTGGTGGTAGGGCTTGGGGTGCCAGCGGCAGAGCGACACGTCGCCCTTCTCGTATCTCTTGCGGCACTGCTTGCAAGGGTCATCGCGGTAGAGCGGGTCTCGGCTCCAGCGCGAGTCTGTGGCCCGCACGCCAAATGCCTCAATGATGCCCTTGAAGTGGTGGCAGGTGCACTTGAGGGCTGCCAGGGCCCGCGTGGGCAGGAAGCTGAAGATCTTGACCAGCACGTGCTCGGGCAGCAGCAGCATGTACTGTCGCGGCTCCAGCAGCCGCTGGATCTTGAAGCGGATCTCCAGGAAGTCATGTGACACATGCCGGTACAGGCGGCACAGGGAGGTGTCCGCCGTCCCCTCAGCATCGTCCGGCCCTGGTGCGGTGGCTGGCGAGTCAGCTGGGGGTGGCTCAGGGGGCCCGTCTGGCCCACGGGACTGGAGGAAGAAGAGCTGGCCAGGTGGGGGCGGCTCCTCGGGGCTGACCGTCAGACACACCGTCTCCTCCTTCACGTTCTTGGTGCCATCCTTGCCAAAGAAGATGCACTCGTCCACCACGCCCGTCACCACCACGTCCACGTGGAAGCCGGATGCTCCGCAGTCCCGGGCAGGGGGTGGAGGGGGGGCCGGGGGCGTGTCCTCGGGCCTGGCCGGGGCTGGGCTCTCACCCTCGCTGGCTTCATCTGCCCGGGCCAGCAGGAACTCAACATTGCTGGGGAGGGCGTCCCGAGAGGGGCTGATGAGCTGGTACAAGTCACAGGTGATCTTGTCCTTGGCTCGGGCTCCAGGACCTGGGCTGCCAGGGTAGGCACAACCAGGCCTGCCCCCGCCCCCATTGGGCAAGCTGCCGTCTGGCGCCCGGGGCTCCCGGCCGTTGGAGATGCGGAAGGCAATGCGAACCTCACCAGGGCCCGGGCCGGGCCGCTCCTCCTTGCGGAGGCCCTTGGTGGGAGGGCTGTCCCGCTGGGCCTCGAAGTGGGCCACTGCCTCAGCTACGCGGCTGCAGTCCCCACCACCGGACCGCCGTTCGGAGCCCAGCCCCTTGGCCGGTCCGCCCTGCTCAGCAGACACAAAGACCACAGGTGCTGGGGTGGCGGGGCGCGGGTAGCTCTGCAGGGCCAGGGCGGCCCGCTGTTCTACCAGGGCCACCATCTCGGCCACAGAGAGCAGGTCTTCATCGGCTGAGGCGGGGCCCTCCTCAGGAGCAGGGGGCCCCTCCCGGCCCCCCGGGTCTGGAGGAGCCTTAGTAGGCTCAAGACAACGCCTCCTGCGCTTGGCCTTGGAGCTGTCACTGCCCCAGTGCCCCTTGACCTTCATGGAGCTGGCCCGGCTGCCCCCACCACACTGGTGGGCCACAAAGAAGGCCACTTTCTCCTTTGTATTCCCGGGCTTGATAACATACCACGTGTCCAGCAGGACTCGACCCTCGTCGCCAGCAGCTGCTGCGGAGAGGAGTGGAGCAGGCTGGGAGGCGGGGGCCTCCGTGGCCAAGGCAGGCGGTGTGTTCTCGGAGTGGGCAGGCCCATGGTCTGGCTCAGCCCCGCCGCCAGGCTCAGGGCAGGCTGATGGCTTGAGGGTCGCGGAAGGTGGGCGCGGCTGGTTCTGTGAGTAGGTGCCAAAGGGCCGGGGACACCATAGCTGGAAGGGCAGGAGGCTGCTGCGGTCCATTCTAGGGGATGATGGCAGACAGGCCAGGGTTCACCGCATCTCAGGACCTAGATGGTGGTGGGAGGCTCCACATGCCACCTAGAGACAGGGAAGAGGAGGTTGGGAGCCAGGGAAACAGCCTTCTTCCAAAGACCACCAAACCTCAACCTCTCCGTGGGGAACAGATCAAATTAAACCATCAAGAACTCTATCCCCCTGCCACACTGCTCAGGTAAGCAAACAGCGCTGCAGAGGAAATGAGCTGCTCTTTTAACAGTGACCCTAGCTTGCCAGCTTGCTCGGACCCTACAGATCCTACGCCACTGCCTGACTACCTCTGCTCACAATCCAGAGACCTCCTGCTGCCACAATCTCTAAACTTAAGTGAAAGTACCGACTGACAGACAAGCTTCTCCTTTCCTATCTGCTCTCCCAGCAGCTCCTTCCTGAAAAGGCAGGAATTCCCAGCCCCGCCCACAGCTATGGCTGCTTGAGCCCACAGCGGGAGGAACAGTGTAGGCTGGGTAAGGGGAGAAAATCTGAGATCAGAGCCAGACAGGCCCTTAAGAAATCAGCTCTTCACTTTTTTGGGTCGTGGGGCTCTTTGACATCTCTATTTTTGTTTTTTGGTTTTTTTGCAGATAGAGTCTTATTGTGTTGCCCCAGCTCAACTGAAGTGGCATCATCATAGCTCACTGCAACATGCAACTTCTGGGCTCAAGCGATCCTACGTGCTGCCTCAGCCTCCCTAGTAGCTGGAACTGCAGGCGCACGCCACCACAACCAGCTAATTTTTCTGTTTTTTGTAGAGATGGGGTCTCGTTCTTGCTCAGGCTGGTCTCAAACTCCAGAGTTCAAGCAATCCTCCCACCTCAGCCTCCCAGGGTGCCAGGATTACAGGCTTTAGGTACCATTACCGGCTGAGAACCTCTTAAAACTGTGTATCCTCACCCAGAAAAATACACACCTTGCAAAGACTGTGCAGGTAATTCCCTGAAGCACAGCCATAGACCCCTGGGAAAAGAGGGCCTATTCTTAGTCTAGCTCCCTCCTCAAGTTGCACACGGATAAACTGAGGCTCAGAGTGCGGAAGAGTTATATAGCTAAGACACAACGGGTCCAGAGCAAAAATAAGCTCTCACACTTGGTTTCCGGACTCTTTCATTCAGGACTTTCTTTTTTTTTTCTTTGAGACAAGGTCTCACTCTGTCACCTGGGCTAGAGTGCAGTGCATCATCATAGCTCACTGCAGCCTCAAATTCCTGGGCTCAAGCAATCCTCCCGCCTTGGTCTCCCAAAGTCTTAGGATTACAGGCGTGAGCCACCAGGCCTGGCCCAGGGCTCTCTTAATAATGACTATTTTACATTGCAGTGACTTTATGTGAATGACCTAATCTGGAGACAATTTTGGTCATGAGTCCAAAATGGCCACCCCTTCCATTGTACTTTCTACCTACTGATAAGGAGCATATGTCTCAATCTTTTTCTAGCCCATCTTCCTCCAGATATCTTGCACCTTCCACGTGCCTACAGAACTAAGAAGTCAGAAAACGATGGCCTACAGGCCAAATCCAGCTCATTGCCTGTCTTTGTATAAAGTTTTATTGATACACACTTACTAGTTTATGGCTGCTTTCATGCTACAACAGCAGAGTCAAATAGCTGCAGCAAAGACCATATGGCCTGCAAAGCCTAAAATATTCACTGGCCCTTTATGGAAAAAGTTTGCTGATTCCTGCAGTACAGACTGTCCCTCTAAATTCAATTGATTCCACAGACACCCCATTCACTTCATGGTCCTGCAGACACCATTCAAAATCCAGACAGCCTCCAAACACTCAAAGATACCAGTTACAAAGAGAATTCCAATCTTTAGAATCTTTATCCCCCCATAATCCCTAATCCCACCTACCCCTCAAATACTTACAGTCCTTGCTTAAAATCCCAGCTCATTGCTAAAAATATCACCACACAGCTTCCAAAACCTATAGATAGCTAAGTTTATCAACTGACAATTCAGACAGAGGTTGAGCATCCCAAATCTGAAAATCCAAAATGCTCAAAAATCCAAAATTTTTTGAGTGCCAACATGATGCTCATAGGATATGTTCATTGGAGCATTTCAGATTTGGGATGCTCAACTGGTTAAGTATAATGAAATACTCCAAAATCTGAAAAAATCTGAAATCTCAAACACTTCCGGTCCCAAGCATTTCAGATAAGATACACTTAACCTGTACATGTAAATGCTCAGGGGAAGAAGCTGACACAGAAAAGGCCATTCTCTACAGAGGCTGCCCCTCTACAACTTGGCCACCTGCTAAAATCCTGTAAACCTTATCTGGAGAATCTCAATGCCTTCCTGCAAAATCCAGAACCTTTCAAATCCTACGTTAAATCCCCAAACCTAAAAATATCCTCTCCGGCACAAAAGGGCTCAATCTCAACGAACCTCTCACAGATCCCAGCACATGCAAAAATTTCCCAACCTCACAGATGGCTCAAACGACCAGTCTCCTGGAATCCTATACTCACCCCGCCACACACCAATTATCTCTTAATTCAGAAGCCCTCCAACTGCAAAGGAACTAAGACACAAAAACTCCCTAACACTTAAGACTAATCCTGAACCATATAAATAGTTCATAAAGCCCAAAGAATCCCCGAAGAAACCTCACAAATGCTTCAACAGCGGACATGTGCTTACTGCACGTTCACTGCGAGCTTCCTAGATGCTGTTCTAACAAGTCCTGTGAATCCTCCCCAGTCCCTAGGAGGCAGGTGGTGTTATTAGTTCCTATTTCCAGATGAGGCACAGAAGGGTTAGATCGTCCGGGGTCAGACGGGCAGAGTCAAGACGCAAGCTCTGGCATTCTGGCTCCAGAACTGGTACTCCTGGGCTCTTTGCTTCTAAGTCTCCCCGGAGCTCCCCAAATCCTATACCCACCAAACACCCCAAGCCACCAAGGAGGCCCGTAAAACACAACTCAACCTTCTACATTAAAAATGAACCCAAACCCCAAGGCGTCCCTTAAGATCAAGGGAACCCCAAAGTATCTCCTACGTCCACACAAAAACTTTCCCAAGCCCCCAAATATTGCTTAAATGCAAAAGGACCTCCCCAAATCTTGTACCCGCCTCCAAAAGAATCTTTAGAACCCCTCAAATGACCCTCAAAACCTGTACACGCCCCCAGAGCACCCTCACCCGCAGCCCCCCCCAGACGGCTGGAGCCGGTGGCAACACACACGCATGCGCGCGAAAAGGGCGCGGGCCCGCCCCCTCACTCCTTCCCTCCGGCCACCGCGCGGGCTGGCGAGCAACTAGCTTCCCTCCGCCCCTTTGTTGACAGACGCGCGCGTGACGCCCCCAGCCAATGAGCGGCTGCCGTTCGGGGCCGTGCCCATATAAGGAAGGCCCCGGCGAAGGGGCCCAACTTCGAAATAGGGAGGAGTAGGCGAGAGGTGCCGGGAGGGGGCGGTGGGGTAGAAACAGCAGGATGTAAGGGAGCGTGGAACAATTACCAACGTTCAGCTAAACGGAGGAACAAGGCCAGGGCAAAGGCCACGACACTCAAGAGCAGGCTTATTGCACGACCTTCCCTCTAAACAGGAGCCCTGATTGACAGTAGAGATTTAAAGGGCCAGGCAGCCCCAGGATTGCGAACTCCAGGGCGGAAGGAAGCGGGCGGAGAGATCTGAGAGCGCTCAGTTTCGGTCGGGAAGCGTGGGGACCGAGGTTTTCCGCAGGGGAGACTGGGCGCCGGGATCACCTCACCCTGAGAAACTAACAGGCAGAAGCCTAGACGGTCACGGCGGCACTGAGTCTAAGCCTCTGGGCCTGGCATTCAAGGCTCAGGACAGGGCCCTGTGGGTTCAGCCTTTCCAACCGGGTGCCCCAAACCTGGCTCACAGTACAGGACAACAATAAGAAATAAGCTAATGATGACTTTTAAGTATTGATTACCTGTTAATTTAAAATTACACATATCTGTCCATGCCAAGACTGGGACTAAAAAAAAGAAAAGAAAAAATAAATAAAATTACATATACGGCTCGCGTATTTCTGTTGAACAGTGCTGGTCTAGGGCCTTTTAATGGCAGGCCGATTCAAGAGACACCCAAAGGGGGCTCCTAGCAGGCTCTTGTCCTGGTGTCTTCTGTCCCCCCACAACCCTGCCCCAGCATTGCCTGTTTCCAACTATCCCCGCACATGCCTGCCAGAGGGCAACCCAAAGGGTCTTTTAAAGCACGAACCTATAAACCTGACCCTGTCCCCACTCTGCTCAGAACCTGCCATGACTCCCCAGTGCCCTCCAGAAAAAGCCCAGCTACCCTACCTGTCCAGTCTCATCCACTCTTCTACCCCCAGCACTCCACGTCCCCAGTGGACCCTGACGGGCACCAGATCTGGCACACAGAGTAGTTAGAATATTCAGGCCCTGTCTGACCCTCTGTAGGAGGTATTATCCTCTCCACTGTATGGATGAAGAAACTGAAGCAAGGCAGGTTGCCTCCCAGCCCAAGGTCACACAGAGCAGGGAGAGGAAGCCAGGGAATCTGATTCCAGAATCACCCCCTACTGTTTTACTGTATAACCTCTGCGGTCTCAGCTCACCCATCCCCTCCTCCAGGGAGCTGAACCCCTTATCCCCACCCTCAACCCACCCTCGCTGGGTCAGGCTCCAACTCAGGTGCCCACCCTGGCTTCCTTGCTATCTATTCCTCAAAGTGTCCAAGCTCTTCCCTTCCCTGGTGGCTGCACTGGCTGTTCCCGCCAACTGCAATGTATTTCCCCAGACCTCTACAAGCCTCATTCCTTATTTCATCCAGGTCTTGCTCAAATGTAGTTTTAATAGAGAGGCCTTTCCAAAACTCCCTTCCTGGAAACCACTCACCTGCCCACAGGGGAACCTCTGGGTTCCCTCATCCCAGCCCCATGGGAATGGGTCTGTCTCTCCTGCTGGACTGTAAAACCCCCCAGGGCAGCATGCGGGGAGAAGGGTCGGAGGCAGGATTTTCTAACTCCCCACACACTGAGCCGAGCACAAGGCCTCACACTAAGTCAGCCTTCAGAGACTACTCCACGAAGATCCATTCATAGTAAAACATCATGACCCAGAAAGAGGGAAAATAAAAAGATGCAGAAAGACTGACCAGCCAAATACAAACCAAGAGACAAGCAGAGGAGTGATATTACCATTAAATAAACAAACAAAAAAAGCCAGGCATGTTAGCATACACCTGCAATCCTGGCTACTCAGGAGGCTGAGGTGGGAGGATCACTTGAGCCCAGGAGTTCAAGGCTGCAATGAGCTATGATGGCGCCACTGCACTGCAGCCTGCGCGACAGAGTGAGATTCCATCTCAAAAATAAAACAAAACAACAAAATGACAAAAGAGAATTGGCAAATCCACAGTTGTAATGGGAAACCTTAATATATCTCTCAGGAGAGATCACTTGAGAAAATAAATTCAGTAGCCTGGCACAGGGGCGCATGCCTGTAACTCCAGCTACTCAGGAGGCTGAGGCAGGAGGGTTTCATGAGCCCAGAAGTTTGAACACAGCCTGGGCAACATAGGGAGACCCCATCTCTTAATTAATTAATTAACATCAGTAAGGACCTGAACCACACAATCTATACTCTTGGCCGAATGCCCCCAACATTTAGAGTCAAGATTTAAAAAAAAAAGTTTTCTCCAGGCTGGAGTACAGTGGCAGTATCACAGCTCATTGCAGCCTCAAACTCCTGGGCTCAAGGGACCCTCCTGCCTCAGCCTGGGGAATAGCTAGGACTATAGGCACAGGCCACAACACCTGGCTAATCTTTTTAAAAAATTTTTTTGTAGAGAGGGGGATCTTGCTATGTTACCCATGCTGGTCCTGAACTCCTGGCTTCAAGCAATCCTCCCGCCTCAGCTCCCGAAGTGCTGGGGTTACAGACATGAGCCACCAAGCCTGGCCGACAGTCAACATTTTTGTGTCCCTAGCATACATGGAGCATTGGCAAAAACTTATCTCTGACATTCACTGAGGTCCTCCTGCATGCTCGCCCTGGATTGGGTGCTGGGGACAAAGAGGTGACAATAAGCTCACCAGGAATAGCTCATGGGAAAGGGAGTGTACATCCAAATAAACAATCATAACCAATACGAACATATTAGAAAATGATGATCACAGCAGAGGTTAATACTTGAGCACTCACCATGAGCCAGACTTTGCTCTGAGCACTTTACAAAGAGTAACTCATTTAATTCTCACATCTTCTTACTATTTTTAATCTCCTGTCAAAGATCAGGAAACCGAGGCACAGAATGGTTAAGTAATTGTCCTCGTTTATGGCTTTGTGGCAGAACTTTGAGTCAAAGTTTTGGCTGACTTCAGAGTTCAAGGTCTAAACTGCAATACAAGCGTCATCGTAATAAAGTTGATGGAGGCAGCTTCATTTATTGAGCATTCTGAGCACTTTGTATGGACTGTCTTTTTTTTTTTTTTTTTGAGACAGAGTCTCACTGTGTTACCTGGGCTAGAATGCCGTGGCATCAGCCTAGCTCACAGCAACCTCAGACTCCTGGGCTCAAGCGATCCTCCTGTCTTAGCTTCCCGAGTAGCTGGGACTACAGGCATGTGCCACCATGCCCGGCTAATTTTTTCTATATATTTTTAGTTTTCCGATTAATTTCTTTCTATTTTTAGTAGAGACGCTGGTTTCGAACTCCTGAGCTCAAACAATCCGCCCGCCTCGGCCTCCCAGAGTGCTAGGATTACAGGCGTGAGCCACCGCGCCTGGCCTGTATGGACTGTCTTGGTCAATCTTGAGGCCTTTGCACTCACTGTTCCCCCTGCCTAAAATGTTCTTCCCCAGATACCCACAGGACTCAGCCCCTTACCTCCTTCTGCCCAACAGACATGGACTCTCATTCCCCTTCCCTGATTTTTCTCCTTAGCATGTACTATAATCTCATATGTTAATACTATAAACTTTGCTTACAAAGTCTGTCTCCCCTTCCTAATACGAAAGCTCCCCCAGGGTTGGCATTCTGGTCTGTCTTTTTCACTGCTCTATCCCCAGCTTTTGGAACAGTGTCAAGCACTTGGCTACTCTTAGTGTGGGCCTCAGAGCGGCAGCCACATGGCATCCCCTGGGAGTTTCAGAAATGCAGACTCTCAGGCCCTCCCCTAGACCTGCTGAAACAGCATATGCACGTCGACACGCTCTCTAGCAGATCCGTGTGTACATTAAAGTCCGAGAAACGACGCCCTAGCATATCATAGGTGCGCAACATGCATTTGTTTGAGTGACTGAACAAGCTCCCAGCACAGCCACGCTGCTGAGCTTTTGCACATTTGTGACTGGGGACCTCTCTATGAAGTCGGCTGGTTCTTTCTGCAATGCCCCCTGCAGAAATCCTGCTCCCAGGACTGAGGTAGGGTGCCACCTCCCCTAGGGACTGCCCTGGTACCTTCTCAAGCTATGAGGGATCCCTTCCTCCTGAGGCTTCCTCTTGCAGCACTTGTCTCCTGTCATTGCTGCACGACAATGACCTGAGTAAGGGTCTCTCTCCCCTCCAGCATGTGAG
>NW_012149952.1:2734082-2744232 GCF_000956105.1 Propithecus coquereli
GTTCTCAAAAAACAAACAACAAAAAAATATATATATACGTCCCATGAACCCTCTCTCAGGAATCAGCTAGAGGATCTGCTTCACCAAAATGAAGGCGTAAACCAAGACAAGGAAGATATCAGATCAAGGAAATAAGATCTAGCCCTGAAGAGAGGTAAAAGGAATCTCTGGATGAAGGTACAGGGAGATCCTAGGACACCCGTGCAGCTGGTCTCAGGAGAGCCCATCTCCATAATCACACAACAGAGAAAGGAGAAAGGCTAAAAATTAACAAGCTCAGCATCTGACTTAAGAAGTTGAAGGGAAAAAAATACAACAGAATAAACCAAAGAAAGAAGGAAAAATAATGATAAATAATAAAGAGCAGATGCCTGACCACTCCCCCTGATCCCAGGGTCGGGACTGTCAGGGTCACATCCACCACAGGCTGGGCACTGAGCAGGTGACCATGGCATGCACCTGCCCAGTCACACAGGAACTGGTGGCAGGACACCAGGGCAGGGCTGTATTCCTGGTCCTGCTCCTTCTATGCCCTACCCCTGACCCCACCCCTCTGTCCATAATCCTGACCCATCCATACCTCGCCCCCAGCTTTTTGACCTCAGCTGGTCTCTCTCCCTCTTAAGTTCTCCTTTCTGCCTAATAGCTCCTTGGAGGTAGAAATCATCCACACCCTGGGATCTAGAGTTCCTGGAAGCAGACAGGACCCAGGCAGGGCCTGCTCGATCCCAGCTTTCCTATTCCCAGGGGTGTGACCTCAGGCTTAACCGTATGTACCTCAGTTTCCTCCACTGTAAACTGGAGATAATGACAGATCCACCCATGAGCTGGCTGATGATTCACAGAGATCAACCCAGGAGAGCGCCCGGTGCCAGCTTGGCACCGAGAAGAGGTTCCAAATCCAGGTGTTGGGATTATTAAGAAAATGTGAGGCTTAAGAAGAGTTTGAAAATCACTGACTGAGCCAAAGACTTCTTCCTTCCTTATTCCACATTCAGAAATTAAACTGGACCAGGTGCAGTGGCTCACGCCTGTAATCCTAGCACTCTGGGAGGCTGAGGGGGGAGGATCGCTTGAGGCCAGGAGTTCAAGGCCCGACCGAGCAAGAGTGAGACCTCATCTCTACAAAAAAATAGAAAAATTAGCTGGGTATGGTGGCACCCACCTGTAGTCCCAGCTACTTGGGAGGCTGAGACAGGAGGATCGCTTGAGCCCAGGAGTTGGATGTTGCAGTGAGCTATAATGATGCCATTGTACTCTAGCCTGGGTGACAGAGCAAGACCTTGTCACCAAAAAAAAAAAACAAAACCAAAGAAATTAAACTGATCCCAAAGAGTCACTCACAAACACCTAAATATGGCCTCTCCTTTGTTACTCTCATGTATTCACCAAGCTGATATTTACAGAGCAGCTACTTCGTGTCAGACACAGTTCTGGGCAGCAGGGATACAGAGGGAACAGGAGACAGAACTCCTCATCCTCGAGGGGTTGACATACTACTTGGAGAAAGGGACAATAAGCACACGGTAAGTTCCAAGGTGGCAGGCGCTACAAAGAAACAAATATAGCAGCTGAGGGGGGGATTGACGGTATATGGGAGGAGGAGGTCATGATTCTAAAATGAGGGGCCAGGGACGGCATCACCAAGCAGGTGCCCCAAGCCAGACCTTTCAGAAAACCTGTGCTTTTAGGAATAAGACAGCTTTACCACAGTAGCTAGAAATATACCATTAAAAATGGTAAAAGTACCATTTTGTATGAGTAAGCTTCAGACAAGCACAGGCTGACAACAAATTTAAGATTTTAAGAAAAAGACAAAATAACTTGGAAAGCAGACAAATTTTCTAAGACAAACAAATGAAGGCAAGGGAAAAAAATGTCAGATTACCCCTGGGGCACCCAGATGTGACATACAGGAACCAGGACAAGTGAGAGATTGGCAACTTTCCCCCAAATCACTAGGTTTTCAGATAATTCAGTGAGAGCTGGAGACAGGATGTTAAAAATCCATGAAAGCAATGACAAGCAGGCAGAGCTGACATAAGGGGCTGAAAATGAATCAGGAATAGAGAAACCCAAACCTGAAAAATGAGCACAAATGCCACCGGAGCTGCAGAGCTGCCCCAGCGTTGTGACAACAGTGAGCACTGTTGCCTGCCTGCTCCAAGGGCAGGCTGGAGTCTGCACCCAGGATCGGCCCTGGCACATAGTAGGCGCTCTGTTTAATACTTGTCAACTACTTCAAGAATGAACCCCCATTTTCCAGAAGAGGAAACTGAGGTCCAAAAAGGTTAAGTGACTTGTCCAAGGTCACGGAGCTGGTAAGACATGAAGCCAGGATTCAAACCCAGGCGCTCTGGCTCCAGAGTTCATGTTCAAATACATTTTCCTTGAAAGAATAAAAATCACATAAGGACACTTACTGAGAGCGTAATACACCCCAGGCATTTTATATATGTTACCTCATCAGCTCCTTAGGAGAATCTCATGGTTTGAACGTGGTCCCATTTTACATATGAGAAAACTGAGGCCCAGAGTGGGAGTGCAGCTTGGTCAAGGACACACAGCAACAGAGGCGGAGACTTGAACCTGGGCCTGTCTGAAGCCAGAGCTTTTAACCATAAGCTTTACTATCAGAGTCGCTGAACTTTAACATTTACACAATAAACTCCTGATGTCTCACAGCAAATGAACCAAACTGTTTCAAGGTAAATTACCAAGCTGCCAAACTGTCCAATGAGGCCCAAATGATCAAAAGTTTAGAAGAACAAAAACAAAAAAAATCCCATTAGAAATATTTGCTATTCACTGAAACACCTGGAGTTAGGCCAGGCTGGGCTTTAGCAAATGAATTATTTATATCTGGCTGGGGTCAGGAATGGGGGACAGACTGAGTTTCTAAGCACCCTCTCGGGGAGTCATGGTTGGACTTAGGAGCCCAGGGGTAGAAGGTAGGGAACAAGAAGGGCCAGGATATGGGGGCAACATGGAAGAGGAAGAACAGGAGACAGCCTGGCACCTTGCTGATGCTCTCGCTGGTCCCTCTCTACTGCCTTCTCGCAGTTTCCCATCCATGTTCAAAACCCACAACCCACAAGTATTGAGCATTTCAGGGAGAACTATCTCCCTGAAGCTTCTCTCACCTTTTTAGGGTTACTGATCCCATTTTATAGGTGAGCAGAGGCCAAAAAACTTGACCAAGGTCATCCAGCAAGTAAATAGCAGCACTAAAATTCTAACTGAAGACTGCTTTGGTCTTTGTCCCTACCCAACACGTTGTACTTCAGTACAAGAAGAGGAGACTAGATTACAGTGGTGAAAGCACAGATACTGAGCTGAGCTTCCAGGATTGGAGTCTGAGTCTACCATTTAATGCTGGATGACCTTGGGAAAGTTGCTTAACTTCTCTGTGCCTCTGCTTGCTTTCTGTAAAATGGAGATAATAACAGCACCTACACCTTAGGGGTGTCTTCAGGATTAAACGAGTTAATATGCACAAACAGCTAAGAATAGGGCCAGGCATTTTGTAAAACAGTTAAGTGTTATCTGTAATCAACTGTGGGGAGCCCCTACATGTTTCTGAGCTGGGGTGTGCCCAGGTCAGTGCCAGGTTTGGAGAAAACACCCCGGGAGCTGGACTGAAAAGGAGGAAATCCATTAGCACCTGTAACCCAGTCACATTCCTAGGGTGGGGTACTTCCCGCCAACAGCTCTGAGACTGACACTTGGCAGCCTGGCTCTCCCACTAACAGTAACAACTTTTTTTTCTTTTTTGAGACAGACTTGGTCACCCAGGCTAGAGTGCAATGGCATCATCATAGCTCACTGCAACCTCAAACTCCTGGGCTCAAGTGACCATCCTGCCTCAGCCTCCCCAGTAGCTGGGATGACAAGCGCACACCACTAAACGCAGCTAATTTTTTCTATATTTAGCAGAGATGGCGGGGGTCTCACTCTTGCTCAGGCTGGTCTAGAACTCCTGACCTCAAGAGAACTCCTGATCTCAGGCGGGCCAACAGTAACAATTTTAATGAGCCTCCCTTCAGCTCTCTTCTCAGCAATATGTTTGTTGTTCCCACACTATAGATAAGGGCAATGAGGCTCAGAGACAGGAGACTTGCCCAGGTCACAAAGGAGTGGCAGAATAAGGGATCCGAATGCTGCACTGTTCATACGGATAAACCACTACACTCTTAAATTCCAGTGGGAAAGTGAAGACGCAAAAGGTTGTCTCTATGGCCCTTTCCAGCCACATTAGTACAGTTGTGTAACTGTCCAGCTTATCGGGAGTCTCCGGCTGGACTAGGCAAATTATCTCTATATCCAGGCCCCTAATTTCATGCTTCTCACCTCACTCTCAGTCTTGGAACCTAACCCACACTCTATCCTACCATAGATTTCTCTCTCCCACCTTCTCAACTTGCCTTCCCGCCCCCAGTGCGATCCAGAGGCCCCAACCCATCGCATCCACGGTAAGCCTCTCCCTTGGAGCCTACAGACCCCCTAACTAATCTAGCCTTGACCCCCGTATCTTTCCACGTCCCTCAGGCTAAATCCCTCGAAATTGACCCCTTCAGAGCCTCTATGGACGTCCAGCCTTGTCTCCAACTCCAGGTCCTCTTCCCCTGCTCTGACCCGCTTAGAAACAATCCCAAAGCTCGACTCCCTCCCCACCTACAGTACCCCTCCCCAGCCCCCATTCTACTACTACCTCCCGCTCCCATTCCTCCCAATCGCCACCCCCAGGCGATCTCCCCTCGCCCAACCCCTTCTTTAGCCCCCGTCTCTTCCCTCTCTTCACCCGGTCCCGAACCCCTGTCCCGACACGCAAGCGCCCCCCCGCCCCCGCCTGGGGCTCTCACCATCGCCCCGCGCTGCACCTCCCTCGGCTGCGCGGGTTTCCCCCACTCGCTCCTCTCCAGCCGCCCCTTCCGGGTTCTCGCCCCGAGGTCCGCTGGGAATTGAAGTCCGAGAGGCCATGGACTACACCTCCCAGAAGGCAGCGCGGTCAAACCTTGGAGGTGAGGTAGGAAGCAAAGTAGGTGGACTGAGGAAAAGAACGACTCTAACTCCCAAGAGGCAACGTGGACACTTGCCGGCGCAGGCGCAGAGAGCTCCCCCGCGAGGCGCGCTGGGAGATGGAGTCCAGCCTCCTCCATTTTGGCCCGAGGCCCTTGTAAGGGAAATTGAGAAAATTGCAAAGGGGCATTGGTGAAGGGTGGAGTGTTGGGGAAGAGCAACTTTATTGATTTATTTATGCCGATTAACAGAATAATTAGGCCGTGCGCGGTGGCTCACGCCTGTAATCCTAGTTCTCTGGGAGGCCGAGGCGGGCTGATTGTTTGAGCTCAGGAGTTCGAAACCTGCCTGAGCAAGAGCGAGACCCCATCTCTACTAAAAATAGAAAGAAATTAATTGGACAACTAAAAATATATAGAAAAAACTAGCCGGGCATGGTGGCGCATGCCTGTAGTCCCAGCTACTCGGGAGGCTGAGGCAGGAGGATCGCTTGAGCCCAGGAGTTTGAGGTTGCTGTGAGCTAGGCTGACGCCATGGCACTCTAGCCCGGGCAACACAGTGAGACTCTGTCTCAAAAAAAAAAATTAAAAAAAACAAAAATTAAAAAAAACAGAATAATTAACAGTGCCTATACTTTCCCAAACATTTTCCCATCCATTCCTCTTATCCCTCTTCTTACCTTGTACTACCTCCTAATTTACAAATGAAGACATTAAGCCTTGGGAGGGAGGAAAGCTCATGTACAAGGAGCTAGTCCACATCATAGTTAGAATTGAAGCTCCATGAAGAAAGGGGTCTTTGTGTATGCTCCTTGTTCCAAGACCTAGAACGGTGTAAATATGGCTTGAGTATTTATTGCATGGGAGCCATGTATATGCCAGACACCCTGCAGACAGCCCTAGCAAGAATTGTCATCCCAAATTTATAAGGCAGAAAGAGATTAAGCCTCTTGTCCATGGCAACACAGCCAAGAAAGGGATTTGAACCAAAATGTGTTGGACTCCAGGTCTTCTGCTCTCGATTACGTCGTTAGATCGCCTACCCTTGAGATATATTTTCCAGTTCATCCTCCTCATAGGCTATGAGAACGAGCTTTCCAAAATGTACAGCTTGCTTACATCTTAAGGAATTTACAGCTTCCTGAGAAGAACTGCTACTAAGGTTCAATTCAAACGGCCCTCGTTTTTGAGTCCTTTCCCAATTTATTGTAAGTTCTCTGCATTAATGTAGCTCCTGCCTCATTAGACTTGTATGGTCTGTGAGCCTTCTGGAATGCACTGGGAAGACAGTGGCTAAGTTCCCAGCGTCCAACATGGTGCTTGGCACACAGTAGGCCTTCATTAAATATGCACTGAAAAGAAGAGGTGGAAATGGGGTACCCGGGGGCCAGAAGGGAGACAGGAGAGCTCTCCCTTTCTTCCTGGGAGTTGGCAGTTGGAGAGACCACGCCTCCTTCTAGGACGGGGGCTGTGGACCTGGGAGTCTCAGGGGGCCTATAAGGGGCAGGGAGTGGTCAGCTAAAAAGGCGGGTAGGTGAGTGAGCCGTGATTGGTCGGCACTTTGGCGCGCGCCAGCCAAGGCCGTGTCGGCAGGCGTGAGGCTCAGCTCCCGCCGTGCAAGCGGACGGGGCCCTTTCCAGGCGCGCGTGCGCACGGCCACTTGCACCCTGCCCTTTCAACCCTTTCCAGTCTCACGCCCAGCACACTTTGACTGGAACCGGTGGGGGCGTGGCGTGGCGTGGCTTCCAGAACGCCCTCTTGCTCGGCTCCTCAGGCCTCGCAGCAGGATCCTCGCGCCCAGAGGATTCGCATCCACACCCAAGCCCGGGCTGGGAACGTGGAAGCCAAGGTGGCCTGGAGCTCACGCGGGCAGCCGGCTTCCCGGGACCCGCGCGAGGCACTATCTGATCAGGCTCCCAAGTGTGGGGCTGGCGAGAAACTAGAAGGGGGGCCGCCTCGCAACGTTTTGCACGTCCTGAGGCGGGTGCTGGAGGCTGAGGGGAATTGGGTGGGGGACTCTCCCAGCACCAGCTGGCCTGAGGAAAGCCTGGAGTCCCCACCAGATTGGCAGTTTGTGGCCGCGGCCTCCCTCTGGGGGTTGGGGGGACGACAGGAGGGCGAACACGCTCTGGGTGTGTGCGGGCCGTGTGAGGCAGGGCCTGTGTGGCAGAGCCTGGGCAGCAGGGTCGGAGTCTGGGTTTGAGGCTGGGCCTTGGTTTGGGGATCCAGGCTAAAGCTGGATCTACGGAAGGCTGCGGATGAGTAGTATTGGGGACCTGGACTCCCAAGTTACGATCTGGGGTCTCGCGATTTTGTCTGTAGGTCTTGGAATCTGAAAGTCTTGGGTTTTGAGACTGGAAGCTTTTCTCTTAGAATCCAGAGATCCTAATTTGGGGATTTGGAAGTCTTAGTTCTGAGTTCTGGAGTTTCATTTTGGGGGTCTGGGTCTGATTTGGGGGGATTGAAGCCTCAGTATAGATTTAGGGCCTAAAATCCCAATGTAGAGTATAAAGTATGAGATTTAGGGTCTGGAGTCACAATTTGGGTCTTTGAGGATTAAGTTTTAGGGCCTGGAGTCCCCCCGTTGAGTAAGGGGGCTTCAATCTTAGGGTCTGGGGTCTCAGAATGGGACTCGTGTGAGATCTCAGTTTTAGGGTTGGGTTCACAATTTGAGGGTCTGAAGTAACAGTTTGGGGGTCTAGAGGTCTTTATTTTAGGATCTGAGGTCAATTTTGGGGACCGAAGTTTGCTTTGGAGGGGCCTGGATTTCTTACTTTAGGATTTGGGTTCTCAGTGTTAAGTTTTGTGGTCTGTGATCTTATTAGTAGGATTGGGGTCATATTTGGGGGTCAGGAGTTGACTGTCTGGGGGTCTAGGGTATCTCAGTATTAGAGTTTAGGATTTGTAGATTTGGGAGAGCTTCTTTTTTGGGTTCTAGGTCCTCACTTTAGGAATTTAAAGTCATAGTTTTAGTGTTTTAATATCACAGTCTAGTGGTCCCAATCCACAGTTTTTAGGCCTGTAAGTCTTCATTTCAGAGTCTCCCTATTGGGAAAGTCTGAGTTTTGAAGTCAAAGTTTGGGGATTTACTGGTTTTCGTTTTAGGTCTGGATCATGATGTAGGGGCTCAGATTTAAAATTTGGGATTCACAGACTTCAATTTAGGGGTTTGGGGTTTTAATTTGGGTCTCTGGGCCTATATTTGGGGAGTTGGAGACTCTATTTGGGTTAGATCTCTGGGTGCTCAAAGGAGCATCATGGGGAAAATGAAGGGTACTCATCATGCTGCCCATTCTTCTTGGAATCCCAGAGGTCGCTAATCATTTTTTCCCCTATTTGCAGATGTGGGGTTCCAGCAGAGACTTGTGTTCCCCTGAACAGCCCACAGCCAGTTTCCTGAGTCCCGGTGACAGGTAAGGACTCCTCCTATCTCCCTTATAACTCCAGTCATTCTGACTGAATAATAATATAACAATATTACTAGACCCTTTGCTAAACCCTTTTTTTGTGTATCTATTAGTCCTTACAACAACCCCAGGAGGAAGTGGGTACGCATAGTCTCGCCATTTTCCAGATGAGAGAACACTGAGGTGATTGGCAAAGATCATGTCTAAGGTCCTTGCAGGCTTTGATATTCTGAGTTTATTAAATGCCGTTTCTTTCTTTTATTCACTCATTCATTCATCCATCAAGCACCTAACAAGGGTTAATCTTACAGAGGGGATTTTCAGACAGATTGAGGGGTGCATCTGATTTCTTCCTCCCTCCAAAGTCTGGATAAATAAAAAAAAATAGCCAGAGTTCATCTTTTGTCTTATCATCTCCCCCAATGGCTTTGCATCCAGCCATCTTTTCATTCATTATCTCTAAAATTAAGCAACTATAGGTGTTCCTCAACTTATGATGGGTTTTCGTCCTGATAAACCCATCATCATAAGTTGAAAATATGGTAAATCAAAAATACATGGCAGACTGGGAGCTGTGGCTTGCTGTTGTTACCCAGTATCGCAAAAGAAGTACAGTTTCTATTGAATTTGTATTTTGACTTGCTTTCACATCACCGTAAAGTTGAAAAATTGTAAGTTGGACCAATGTAAGTGGAACCATTCTAAGTTGGAGACTGTCTGTACTTTGTTCAGGTTGTCTGCTTAGGTACTGTGCTCACAAGGAACACCAGGAAGGAAATGAAGAATGTCTGTACTGCTGCCAATTCTTCCTAGAATCCCAGAGGTCACCAACAATTTGTCTTTCCCCCCTTTCTAGATATGAGGGTCCTTGTATTAATAAAGACTCTTCGTTGCAATTAACGGAAACCTAGCTAAAACTGGCTTAAGCAGAAAAAGGGATTTATTGGAACATTTAAACAAAAAAACTCAGGGGTGTCAGATTGGTTCCAGGGTGGGGGTTGAATGATGTTGCCAGGAATCTGCCTCCCTTAGCTCTGCTGTTGTCTGTGTTGGCTTCGTTTTTAAGCAGGCTCTCCCTTTGGGAGGGCAAGAAGGCTCCCAGCAGCTCTAGGTCCAAATCCTGCAAGCTTGACACCCCCCCTCTCCTCCCCAGCAGAAAGAGCTTCTAAGATTGATTGACTCTGATTGGCCAAACTCCAAGTTAACACCCCAGCCCTGAACCAAATACTGTGACTATTCTTGGCTGGACCTTGTCTCTGTGTTCCTAGTGGAAGAGAAAGATGGGGTCAGCCTTTCGGAACCATATGGACTGAGAGTGGAGAAGTGGTTGCCCAAAGAAAAATCTAGGTGCTATTACCAAAAAAAGGGGGAATTGGATGTTGGTCAAACAAAAAGAACAGTTATCAACCATAGTCAGTCAATACTACTGCCCCATTTTCCAATATTTCTTACCCCTAAATAATCCTGACAAATGACTGTCCACCCTCTGTCTTAAACTAACATTTCATGAACACTCCCTAGGTACCAAGTACTATGCTAAACACCCTCCACACAAGATCAAATTTTTCCAGCCACCTCCATTTTACAAATGAGGAAAAAAACAGGCTCAGAGATGGAAGCACTTGTCCAAAGTCACACGCAAATGACAGAGCCAGGATTTGTTTTTTGTTTTTTTTTGAGATAGAGTCTTCACTGTTGCCCGGAGTAGAGTGCTGTGGCATCATC
>NW_012149952.1:2745477-2752017 GCF_000956105.1 Propithecus coquereli
GTCAAGAAAGTCTCTTTAGAGACTTTAGATTACCTTTAAGCGAAATGCTGAATGGCAAAGAGGAAACTAGCCATGCAAAAATGAAGGTGAAAGAACATTCCAGGCAGAGGGATTAGTAAAGGCCCATGGCAGAAATGAACTTGGCAGTTTAGAGAAACAGCAAGAGGACCCATGCAGCTGAAGCCTTGACCTATTACCTGTAGACCAGAAGGCAGAGCTGGGGTTAGTGGGTGGAAATTATAGTCTGTGAGGAAAGAAATTAGCTAAAACCCGAACCATCCAGCAAGGAAAGAGGCAGCCTTGGGAGGGAGGACCTCGCTCCTGGAGGCCCCCAAGAGCAGAGCCCAGGTTGCACCTTTTCAGGACTGCTGCCCAGAGGGTGCCAATATTTGGGGATTTCTGGTCACTCTTTTGCTTCCTCCAGATTTTTTTTTTTTTTTCTGGCTTCTATGTTTGCCCAGAAGGCTCTCCTGGTGCTTTGCAAAACCCAGAGTAAATACCCAGGGATTAAAGTTGATATGAAACCCCCTTAGACATGGTCAGATAACACCTTGAACTTTATAAATAGACCCGGATGCTTTTTTTCCCTTGCTTCTTGTGTTGCTCCTCATTGGGGCTTCTAAGGGCCCCTCTAGAACAGAAGCAAAGTGGTGTGCAAAAGATAAATATCAGGGCTAGACAGGACTCTAGAGGTCAGCCTACTCAATTTTTCTCCAAGGATAGAACCCCATCACCCCTTCCCCTCATAGTTATGGTTTCTACCAGAAGGTAATTTGGAAACCAATTGGTGATTTTTTCTTTCATTCCTTTATTCAGTTACCTAACATGTATGGTCTCCTGTGTTCATGAAGGTTTTGAGGGGGCAAACTAATGTGTAAAGCCCTTTAATGGCTTCCCATTGGTCAGGATAAAGGCAAAACGCCTATGTGCTGTGGGCCTACAAGGCCTTGCCTCATCTGGGCCCTATGTCCTTCTCCGGCCTTGTCTCACCCCACAGGGCTCCTTGCTTTCCGTGCTCCAGACACTCCAGTTTTATTTCCTTTGAATTCTCCACGTTCCCTCATGCCACAGGGCCTTTGCATGTGTTGCCTCTATCTAGAATGTTCTCTTTCCCTCTTCGTCTATACATTTCCATTCATCATTCTGAACAGGTTCTGGCCAGATTTACTTCCTCAGGAAAGACCTCGTTGCTTAAGTCAAAGCCCCCATAACAAGCTTCTGTAACATCAAGCAACTCCTTTGTTCTCATCAGGGCCAACTTCATGGACGTGAGACCCAGTGCCCTTTGCTTAGAAGGGTCCAATGCTTGGTTTAATGCTCTGTTCTTGTCATCTTGAAATTCTTAATTTTCAAACAAGAAAATTAAGATTTCTTCATTTTCACTTATAATGCCCCTTTACCCCAGCAAATTATGTAGTTTGTTCTGCCCTTAGTTGCAATTTTATATTTGTTTGTGTGATAGTTTGTTGAATGACTTTATTCCAACTGTCAGCTCCAGATGAAAGGGCTGTATTTGTTCTTTTTTTTTTTTTAAGACAATGTCTTCTTGCTCTATTGCCCGGGCTAGAGTACAGTGGCATCATCATAGCTCACTGCATTCTCAAACGTCTAGGCTCAAGCAATCCTCCTGCCTCAGCCTCCCAAGTAGCTGGGATTACATGCCTGGCTAATTTTTCTATTTTTTGTAAAGACAAGGTCTTGCTATGTTGTTCAGACTGGTCTCGAACTCCTGGCCTCAAGCGATCCTCCCACCTCGGCCTTCCAAAGTGCTAGGATTACAGGTGTGAGCCACCATGCCCAGTCCTTGTTTTTTGTACTTTTATCCCTGTTGCCTATCACAGTTCCTGGCACCTAGTAGATGGTCAATAAGTAATTGCTGGCCAGGCATGGTGGCTGATGCCTATAATCCTAGAACTCTGGGAGGCCGAGGCAAGAGGATTGCTTGAGCTCAGGAGTTCAAGACCAGCCTGAGCAAGAGTGAGACCCTGTCTCTACTAAAAATAGAAAAATTACCTGGGCATCGTGGCACGTGCCTGTAGTCCCAGCTACTTGGGAGGCTGAGGCAGGCGGATCACTTGAGCCCAGGATTTTGAGGTTGCT
This sequence comes from Propithecus coquereli, assembly GCF_000956105.1. NCBI lineage: Eukaryota > Metazoa > Chordata > Mammalia > Primates > Indriidae > Propithecus > Propithecus coquereli. The sequence goes on from NW_012149952.1 coordinate 2,747,578, forward strand.
GTGAGCTACAGTGATGCCACTGTACTCTACCCAGGGTGATAGAACGAGACTCTGTCTCAAAAAAAAAAAAAAAAAAGTAATTGCTGAATGAATGAGAAAGATTCATTTAGGAATTTAGAGTTTGGTTAGGGAGATAAGTGTGTCTCCCATACTGCACCCCCATCTCCCCAAGGGCAGTGACTGAGTGACTTTTCTCCCTTTCTGAGGTGTCCAGCACAGGGCCTGGCAAAGAGGAGGTATCAGTTCATGGGCATGAGTCGGAACTAAACATACATCTATAATCAAGGGAGTGCTTTTGGCTTGACCATGCTGCAGGCGACACAAAGTGTTGTAGACATTCAGAGTGAGGAAGGAAGGCAAGGGAGGTGGCAATTGAACTGGGCCCTGAAGGAAAGTGGGCCAAGGATTGGTGGCAATAGAGGTGTTCAGGCACTCCCAAAGGAATCGCATGAGCAGTGGCAGGGGTGTATAATTTGGAAGAGGCACTCAGTATCTTTGTGTCTACGTCTGTCAGGAGAGAGGGGTGGAGGTGTGTGTGCCTGCGTTTATTATGAATTATGAATTCAGAGATTAGGCCCTGTCAGTTCTGCAGCTGCCCAGGAGTCAACTTCTTTCATGCCTTATTTATTCAATCATTTAGCAAATACACAGTGAGTTCCTGCAATGTGCCAGACCCTGGTCTAGGTGCTAGAAGTACAATGGTTCCCCCTACCCAGCTGACACCCCAGTACGGGGGTCAGAGACATGTGTAAGCACAGGGGCTGGGGGACCTTAGCAGAGGTACGTCGCCCATCCCATGGAATGAGGGTCAGTTGATGAGAGAGTGAAAGGAAGTAAGAAACGAGACCGGAATGGTCAGCCAGGCCAGGCCATGAAAGGCCTTAGGAGCCATATTAAGGGTTTAAACTTGATCCTTAACAATGGGATGGCATTGAGAGGTTTGAAATAAGGGAGTGACGTGGTCACGTTTGTGTTTCAGAAGAATCACCCTGACTCTATGAGAGAGTATGGATGGGGGAGGCCAGATTCGGAGTGGTGGTGCTGGGAGACCCGTGAGGATATTAAGACATTGACTAGGGCAGAGGCTGTGGGGATGAAGAGAATGGGACAGAGGAGCAATGGGCAAGATTTGGTGACCGATGGGTCAAGGGGGTAAGGGAGAGTGACAAGTCCAGATGATGCCTGGGATTCAGTCTTGGGTGCCCCAGGGTCGGGGGCAGGGAGTGGGCACCCCTGAGATGGGGAACCCTGAGGCAGGAGGTTTGGGGTCAAGTGCTAAATTCAGTTTTGGATGTCCCAACCAAAACCACCTCTTGTCCCCAAACAGGAAGCAAAGGAAAAACCACACCAGCAAACTGCAAGAGTTGGCACTGCTGCTACCTGTGGCCCTGAAGACTGGCAGCAAGAAGCTCACCAAGGTATGGGGACTGAAGGAGGGAGGCAGATTTAGGAGGCGGGGCTTCAAATAGTGGCAGGCTAGTAAACCTGTTCTGGAAGACCTAGACAGACCCTTCCAGTGTTACCATTGGTCCTGCTCTGAACAGGAATTCCTGGGAGTCTGCGGTCCTATGACTAGAAGCCTGAGGGATTCTTTTTCGCAAAGGAAGCAGGGGGAACTGGGAGGGGGAGAATAGACAAGGCACAGGGTAAAGATCATCATTTTAGGAATCAAACAGCCATGGGTTTCTGCCTCTGTCTTCACGGCTGCAGAGCTCTGGGCAGGTTCCTCAGGCTACCCAGCTTCTCTAAGCCTCAGGTTTCTCAACTGTAAACCAAGTTATTTTTCAATAACTCTTGCTATGAGAAATATTGTGAGAGCAAAATGAGATAGCTATGACAGGCCCAGCACATAGCGTGTCCTGAATAAATGTTGGCTCCCTTTCCAAGCTCCCGCTAAGCTAACACCTTGCTCGCAGTGGCAATAACTTAATATGGAACTCAGATCTTGAACACTTGGTATGATGTTTTCTTGCTCTATTTCCTCTCATTTATTCATTTACTCATTCATTCATCAGCCATTTATGGAAAGATTCTTGGATGCCAGAGCTGTTCTGTTTGCAACAAGGGGAGGCAAAGAAATTTGAGACCCAGTCCTCATCCCCTGGGAACTCAGGGTCTGGTCAGGAAGATAAAGATTTGAACACAGGAAAAGCTAATCCCAGCTGGATTGTGCCACCTGCCTTTAGAGAGGTTGAGGGGAGTAGGTGTTGGGGACAGACTTGCCTGACCTTGATCCTGACCTTGTCCCTGCCTACCACGTTCCGTCAACCACCAGGTCTTATAAAGACCCTTGTGATTACATTGGTTCCACCTGGATAATCCAGACTAATCACCCCATCCTTAACTCAGTCACAGCTGCAAAAATCCCCTTTGTCACATAAGGCAACATATTCATAGATCTGGGGACTAAGACACAGACATCTTTAGGGGGAGGCATTATACAGCCCACCATGGTGCTAAAAAATAGTTGAGAAATTTGAGATTTGGTGTGCACAGGTGCTGTAACAGGCTCTTGGGGAGCCAGAGATGACTAGGACATAGCCCCTGCCCTCGAAGAATGGCAGTCTAGTCGGGGGACAGGCAACATTTCATAACTGACCGAAGGACCGCATCTCTTAGAATTCTCCTGGGGTCTCCGCCTGCTTTCTTTCTTTTCTTTTTTTTTTTTCTTTTCGAGACAGAGTCTCACTTTGTTGCCTGGGCTAGAGTGAGTGTCGTGGCGTCAGCCTAGCTCACAGCAACCTCAAACTCCTGGGCTCAAGTGATCCTCCTGCCTCAGCCTCCCGAGTAGCTGGGACTACAGGCATGCGCCACCATGCCCGGCTAATTTTTTCTATGTATATTTTTAGTTGTCCGGCTAATTTCCTTCTATTTTTTTAGTAGAGACGGGGTCTCGCTCTTGCTCAGGCTGGTCTCAAACTCCTGAGCTCAAACGATCCTCCCACCTTGGCCTCCCAGAGTGCTAGGATTACAGGCGTGAGCCACAGCGCCAGGCCTCAGCCTGCTTTCTTTTCCGTTTATCCTCTGTTGCCTTAAGGACCCCTCTTCTTCCCCCTCTTCATCTTTCTCTGCAGTCAGTGTGGGCCCCTCTCCACATACTACCTGCATCCCCATCTGTCCTCAGCCTCCCACGTGCCCTATCTCTGCCTGTAGAACATCATGACAGTCAGTCTCAGGGCTGTGTGATGAGCTCAGTCTGGTGCTCAGTGAACCAATGGGAGCTATGCTGTTGCTGCTCTGTGTTTGAGACCTGGGATACAGCTTAGGTTCGTGATGCTCTTCCTGACCACTCTGGCTGATTAATTGCCCCTGCCCCGTATAACCCTGTGGCTTTTCCCTCTGACCATCAAAGCCCTCAGCATATTACTGCGATTGTGTCCTTGCTTCTGACCCCCTTTAAGAGTCCCATGCTCTACCAACTGAGCTAGCCGGGCTTTGGCCCCCTTTAGAAGGAGAGTTCTGCGAGAGCAAGGACCACAAAGGATAAATCTCTGTCCCCCTTGACCACAGGACCTAGCATAGAGCCTATAACAGTAACAATGGCTCCCCACTTACTAAGCATTCTGTGTGTCCGACCCTGAGTGCCAAGTGTCTTACATACATTTTCTCATTTAATCTTCCCACAAGGCTTGTGAAAGATGTTGGGTATCCTCATTTTTTAATTTGAAGACACCGAAGGGCACAGGGGCACACTGCCCAGAGGCACACAGCTGGGTAAGGGCAGTGAGAAAGAGAGTCAGATGTGTCTTACTCCAAAAGCCCGTGCCTTCAGCCACTCTGTCACTCAGTGCTCAACAGATGTTTGTTGAATGACTGAATGAATTCTCTCTGTTGAGACAGGTGCAGGACCTGCCAGTCTTACCTTCAAAAGGTCTCTGGGATTTGAACTTCTGGTGTAGCTCCCAAGCTAACCTTCCCGAGGTTTCAGTGACTGAGCCTTCTGTCCTGCAATCTGGGACGATGACCAGTTGTCTTCTGCATAAAACCTTTATACTAATGAATAAAAAGTGACATTCACATACTTCACAGTTTACACGTGCCAAGCCTGGTAGTGGATATCCTAGGCTAAAAAAGACAGTATCCACTCTTGAAAAACCATGGTCTAGCTATACTTTTTCTCATTTAATCCCTTGAGAATTAAATTGGTGAGAATTAAATTGGTGAAGGTGGGCTCATTCAATCATTGACAGAGCATTTATTCAACAACTAATGTGTCAGACTCTATGCTGGGCGATTTCACACACACTAATATATTTAGTTCTAATGATAATTCTCTGAGGCTGGGCACAGTGGCTCACGCCTGTAATCCTAGCACTCTGGGAGGCTGAGGCAGGAGGATTGCTTGAGCCCAGGAGTTTGAGGTTGCTGTTAGCTAGGCTGATGCCACGGCACTCACTCTAGCCTGGGCAACAGAGTGAGACTCTGTCTCAAAAAAAAAAA
>NW_012149952.1:2752199-2775118 GCF_000956105.1 Propithecus coquereli
GGAGGCTGAGGCAGAAGGATCACTTGAGCCCAGGAGTTTGAGGTTGCTGTGAGCTAGGCTGACGCCACGGCACTCGCTCTAGCCTGGGCAAAAGAGTGAGACTCTGTCTCAGAAAAAAAAAATCCTCTGAGCCTGATGGTTATCCTCATTCCCATCACACAGATGAGAAAACTGAGGCTCAAAGAAGTAAAATGATCTACTGCCAATACGCAGCCAGTAAGTGGCAGTTTGGATCCAGGTTCTTCAAAACCAGTGTCCTCTTGGCTGTGTTACACATGTTTCTTAGATTACAGAGTTAGACTATAGCTTCCTCCCAGGGATCATGCTTAATCATTCCAGTGACTGTATCATCTTTTACAGAAGTTTCACCTAAGTCCCTTGATGAGACCATGTTTACTGATTCAGGGTTTGGAAGATCATTGATGTTTTATTGTTATTCTAGGGATGCGGTTTGATTCGAAAAAGTGCTTACTGGTGATCTTTCCTCGCCTTTTCCCCAGGCTAACTCCTTCCACGCCAGGTCTCAGTTCCTTTCTCAGAGAGGCCTTTCCAGACACAAATTTTGAAATCCCTTGTTATAGTCTTTTATTCATAATGCTTATTGCACAGTCGATACTTTTGCATGATTTGTGAGTTTATTAATGCTAGATCATAAGCTCCATGAAGGCAAACAAAAGCACGTCTCCTTTGCCCCCAAACACCCAGCTCTTAGTGAGTAGCCGTCGTTTTTAGCTTCCTGACTCCAGTCCCAGCGCAGGTGGCATTCAGTGGCTGTGTGGATGATGCCTGCTGGGTAGGGGGCATCGTGCTTGGTGCTGTGGGGCAGATTCATTCCTTTGACAGTCCCTGGCTGAGCGACCTCTCAATGCTGTGCGCTTGGGATACAAAAGGCAATTGGCTACAGTCTCACCCTCAACTAGTTCAAGGTCAGTGGGAGAGACCAACACGTAAACAGATAATTATAAAACAGTGCAGCCAGTGCCTTGGTGGAGATAGGCCCAGGGTGTTACAAGAGTGCTGAGGAGGGAACAGCTGAGCCAGCCTGGGCGAGAGGGGTCAGGGAGGCGGGCATGCTTCTGGAAGAGGAGACCTCCATGCTGAGGCTCCAAGGAGAAGCCAGGTGAGGGAGGTTGTGGGGAGAAGAGGAGGGCTTTGCAGATAGAGAATACGGCACGAGCAAAGGGTGAGAAGAGTGAGAAGCTGAGCAGTGTGTGCCGAGAAACTGGACCAGGAGGCAGGCCGGCCTGGGTTCACACTCCAGCTCTGTCACTTCATCTCTGTGGACTCAGCAAGTCCCTTTAGCACTCTGAGCCTCAGTTGCTTTAGCTATAACCCCTATCACACTGGGCCGTGGTGAGGACTAAACTGCAAACTTGAAGGCCTCTGCCAGCAGAGGGATTGCTGGGGTGGGGTGGGGAATGGGGTCCCGGAGCCTCTCTGTCTCTGGCCCCCAGCAGTCTCATGTTGTCTTGAGTCCTGGCTCTTGCGCTAAACCTTGTCTTTCTTCGGGGGGCAGAAGGAGATTCTGCTGCGTGTCCTGCACTACATTCAGTACCTCCAGAGATGCATCAGTGTGGCCAAGGCCTTGCTCAAATTCCATACCAGCGATGGGGAGGCTGGACTTGGGGGTGAGTAGTTCAGCCGACGTTTCCTGGTGCCTGCTACGTGCCAGATGTTGTTCTGGCCATCATGGACACTGAGTGACTTGAACGAGTCCAGGCCCTCCTGGATCTCAAGGCCTGGCGGAGGGGACAAAGTCAGAGAGGTGTGCAAGATCCTGTGGGAACTTAGAGGAGAGGGGCCCTGGAGCTGCGCATTAGGAACAGTAGGAGAAGCGGGGAAACCCCGCCAGGCAGAAGAAACAATATAAGCAAGAATGTGCAGCCATGAGAAGACACGTGTGAAGTGTTTGGGGACAGACAAGGAGTTGGGTGTGATTGGAGGGACTGTAGCATCGAAATGATGTGTGTGAGCTCCTGAGCTAGATCGTGACTCAGGCACGTCTTTGTGACCTTATCCTCCCTGTGCTTCAGTTCCATCATCTGTAAAGCGCCATCATTTCCCTTCTGTGTTTGTCGTGAGGTTTAAATGAGTGAATGCATATAAACATAACCCAGTGCCTGGCACACCAGTCGCCCGATACTGGATGTGCCGAGTGCTGTCATTGCTACTGGAGTATGAAATTCACAGGCAAAATCGTAGGAGGTGGGGCTGGAGTGGTCGGCAGAGCCAAGGATGGCAGGGACGAGATCCTGAAGGACTTCTAGTGCCTGGCTATGGAGGGAGATGAAGAAGATGAGAATTACTGAAGGATTTTAGGCCAGGGAAAAGTCATGATCAGATTTGTCATTTTTAGAACAAGGTCTCTGACATCTAGCATAAAGGATTGGTTATGAAATTAGGAGAAACTGGAGTCAGGGAGATCAGAGGAGATACTTTTTGGAGTGATCTGGATAGGAGGTAATGAGGCCCATCTAGCTCTGCAGCTGAGAACAAGGACAGAAGTGGGTAAATCTGGGAGATGTTAAGGAGGAAGAATGGGGAGGCCAGAGGGAGAGGCCCAGGACAAGCCTGGAATGGGCCTGGTGCCCTCGCTGTGCTGAGGGAGGTAGGAGGAGGAGTTTGGGGTGGGGAAGAGGGTGAAGCATCTGGGAAGTGTTGAGTCTGTTCTCCCTCTCCACCGAGGCCCTGAACAGCCCTGGAGAAATCTGAGTTTTCGTCCTATACTTCTGCCTCCTGGCTCTGCAACCCTGGACAAGTCCGATCTCCTCCCAGGGCCCCCGTTTCCACATTTGTAATGTCAGCCTGGGGACCCTCCCTGCCCCAGGATTGGGAAGCATTGGTCTGGAAGGCAGAAGATGAAAAATCGGGTGAGGACGGCGGGGATCTGACCTGTCTCCTTCTCCATCCACCCAGGGCTGGGTCGGAACCCAGCCTTGGGCCCAGCCAGGCGGAGACACTCCACCCCTTCCAGCTCCCCATGCTGTCAGAAGTCCCGTCTTCGGGGGGCCTGCCAGAAACCTCGGAAGAAGAAGCTGACCAGAGCACCAGGTATGAGCCATGCGTGGAAGAAGCAGGGCTCCTTCTCCAGGGCTGCCATCACTCTGGGGGCCTACTTGGCCCTCTCTGCCTGGGATTAATTCCTAGCTCCCCCCGGACTAGTGCAGAGGCCTCACACCCAGAAGGTCGGGTTTCAGTGGACTGGGGTAGAACCTGGGCACCAGTATTTTTTTTAGAGCTCACAAGGTGATTCTAACATGTGGACAGGGGTTGGACTAAGTGGCCTCTAATCGAGAATCTGGACATACCCAGAAGGGCTGGTGAGTGACCAGGCCAGGCAAAGCTTCGAAACAGATTTTCAGACCCACACAAAGAGGGCCCCCACCTGAACCGTATTCTGGTGACATTCAGGCAGCCCCCAGACCCCTCTGACACCCGACTCTCTGCTCCTTCAGAACGCCAGACTCGGGTCCAGAAGCCTCGCCGTTCTCTGGCCCTGGACAAACCTGAGAAGCTGGTGACCCCATCCCCAGACCAGAAAGGAGGAAACATGGGGGGCACCACCGCTCCTCCAAGATGCCCCAACTCCTGCGGTCACCCTGAGGCTGCAGCATCCTCGTCTCAAGGCAGTAGAAATGGAGGACAGTTCCGCCTGACATTGCTGGATGTGGCCGAGAACATTGGCCACTGTGACATCTTAAGTTGGTCTCTTTCCTCACTGTTAATAGTAACTTAGTCTTTCATTTAGATGCTGCTTTTTCAGCACCGCTGCGTCCCAGACACAGTATTAGTGGCGGGGGATACAGCCGTGAACGAGATAGAGACCATCTCTCACTTCGCAGACGTTATGTGTTCTTTTTTATTCCAGGCTCTGTCGTGGGGGTTAGGGTGGGACAAGCTCAGCATCACCCTCATGCAGGGCTTCAGGTCGCAGAACTGGGGATAAGGGCAGGGCCTCCTTCTCAGGCTTCGCTTAAAGCAGGCAGACTCTCTCTTGTGACTCCTGTCACCGCCCCAGCTTGGAAAAGGTGCGATGACGCATCCCGCAGAGAGCTGGGGGCGGGGAGGTCTGAATGCAGGGCTGGAGACCTCGGCTTATTCCTCCGTTCGTTCATTCAGCCCTTACTCCCTGAGCACCTCCTGTGTGCCAGGTCAAGTGTGGGGTGCTGGTGACAGATCAGTGACCAAGTTCTCAGTCCAATGACGGAGTCACCCACATCACCAGATTCTGATAGTCCTGGGCTTGCACAGGATGCTGGGGGCCCCAGAGGAGGTGTCTGACCCAACCTGGAGATCAGATCTTCGTGCTAGCTGTGTGACCGTGGGCAAGTTACTTGAGATCTCAGTGCCTCAGTTTACTTACCTGTAAAACGGGTATAATAACAGTACTCTTTGGGAAAGGGTTACTATACAGTATGCAAAATACTCAAAACAGTGCTGGCCAGAGTAAGCACCGCTACTTGTTTGCTATCCTCGCTGTCATCGCCAGCATGCCACTTAAGGATGTCATCTTTCTTACAGCTTCTGATAGGGACGTGGTATTCAAGAAACCTGGGGATGATTTGGGGCTCCCCTGAGCCTTGTGCAGAGGCTTTGCAACCTGAGGTTTTGGCTAGGATTGGGGACCGAGAGGCAGCATGGCAGGACCTGGCATCTTTCTGTCCCCTGCGTGCGGGAGTCCTGGGATTTGGCCCAGTCCGCAGCAGGGGTCATCTTGATTTGCCCCCTTAGGCTGCTGTTGCGGAAACAGTATCCAGGACAATGGGCCTTATCCTCCTCTTGGGAACCAGGAAGGTGCTGAGAGCATCTATTTTCTCACCAAGGCACAGCGCTGTCCTGGGTAAGGGCCCCCCAAGGGCTTTGAGTGGGTGGTGCTGAGGTGTTTGGTCTGGTGCGGTCGAGGTCGATTCACGTCCTCTGCTGGGGCCCCTTGAGCACCAGTCGGGGTCTAGCTTTGTGCCGACCGTGAGCTCGTAGGGAAGCCTGGCTTCCCGTGTCCTGGACGTGGCTGCAGCCTCCTCACTGGCCCCTCTGCCTTCCCTGTCACCCTTCCAGCCCATCCTCGTTTGACCAAGTGGCTTTTCTAACACACAGACCTTGACCACATCAGCCCTTCCTCAGTGCCTGTAGTGTAGAGCCCAGAAATCTTAGCTGGCATTTGAGACCTTCTGCTGCCCCCAGTTCACTCGTTAGCCCCCTCTCCTGCCCTTCGCTCACAAATCGTACACTTAGCAACAGCAAATATTCGCCATTCCCCACCAAGCCATGCCCTGGCCCCTGCTGGGCTTCTCACAGTCTGTGCCCTGTCCACCTGCAAAGCTGCCCCGTCTTCAGGCCGAGCTCGCTGCGCTCCTCCCTTCCTCGCTGCCCTCTCAGTGCCTCGTCCTCCTTGAAGCCCCTGGATCCCAGCACCCCCGTGTCGTCAGGGTCTGTTTGCCAACTGGTCTCTCCTCACACGACTTGAAGCTCCGTGAGGGCAGGAGCCTGAGCGGGTTGAGCTTTCTGCCGCCAGCATCCCCCAGAGGCCAGCACGGAGCCGAGCCATGTCTTTACAGATGGCCACACTGAGACACCCAAAGGGGTCACACAGCAACTTCCAGCCTGGGGCTGTGTGTCTGCCTCTTAAATTCCATTCTTTGCAGGCAGAAGCTGTCGTTCTATAATTCCAGTGAGGAGGTGGGTAAGAAGTCCCCTGATGCCGACCCTTGGCTTCCTGTCTGGACCACAGAGGACAGCCCCCATGGTGACTGAAAACTTGTCTCTTCTTGTAGGCTGCTGTGGGGGCCTTCTTGTGCTTTCATTCTGAGGATTTCCATGGAAGGGGGGAGAGTGGGAAAGGGAATGGAGGTTCACTAAGCACAGGGAAGGCAAACACACAGTGTGCCTGCTGTCTCTCTGCTATTGGTTGCCATGGCAGACATTGCTAATTGATTGTCACTCTTTCCTTTGAGGCCAGACACTGCCTCAGAATCTTTCTTAACACAGAGCTACAGGTAGCTACAGTCAGTCTATCAGATCTGGCACATTATAATATTGATTTTTTTTTTTTTTGCCATCCCTGACATAATGCCAAGCGTTGTACCTCTTAATTGCCTCTACCAACAACTCAAAATGAGAAATTGTCACAGTCCCCTTTCCCCAGTGTCTGGCACCATGTCCTCAAAGCCGGCTGCTGTGTTGGGGCAGAGGGCAATCTCTGGGCTGATGTGTTCTTTTCAGGGAGCCCACTGGCCTTGGAGCCTCCCCAGACCGATACCTGGAGTGTGACCAGCAACCCGATTGAGTTCCTAGGACTCAGCCCTTCCATCTTCAGCTCCCCAGGCAAACTGCTGCCGGAACAGATCTTGGAGGATGGCGCTGAGTATCTGACTGAAGGTGAGCATTCAGGGCTGGGCCTGCCGCCTAGGCCGTTCAGGAGACACATGGTGATGCCACCGTGTGCTTCAGCCTGTGCCGGGCCACGCTGGGTACCAAGAGGTGAATCCCACCCAGGCCCTGCCTCGAGGAGCCCACAGCCTAGCGAGGGAACAACCACAGGCCAGTGTGGTGAGTGGAAGGCTCCAGGAGCCCCTAGCAGGGAGCCCCTTGCTCTGCCTCAGGGTTGGAGGTGCCCAGCGGAGCAGACCTGTGAGCTGGGTTTGGGCAGAGGGTTGCAGATCCCAACAGAGAAAGCCCGAGGAGACGCCAGCTCGTGGGGACAGCAGGGCTGAGGCACGGCGCTGTGAGAGAAGCATGTTTGCTCTGGCAACCCCTCCGTCCTCCCTTCCCGGCAGCTCTCTTTGAGGAAGTGTACTTGGATCCTGAGTCTCCAGCTTCCGCCTGCATGCCCGAGGTGTCCCAGAAGAAGGTAGGTATCGTCCATCTGTCTGACCACGGACTAATCGTCCATTTTCCACACACCTTATTCACAGCCGGATTCACTCGTCCCTCCCCTGTCCCTTGCAGCGGCCTCCCACCCGCCCACTCACCTGTCCATCCACTCCTGCTTCTCATCCTTACAAGAGCTTACCCACCCACCGTGCGCTCATCCACCCAGCCTCTGAGCACTCACTGTGCTGGGCGCTTGGAACGAACGAAACAGAAAACATTAAAAGCTGAAAGCTGCTGGTGCCCCTACAAGACCCCACATAATTTTACAGCTACTCTATGAAGCAGGGTCTCTTGTGGCCCCATTTTACAGATGAGGAACCAGAAATCAGAAGTGATCTCAAGAATCCTCAGTTGGAATAGAGACCAAAACCCAGGACTGCCCCCTCCCAGGCCTCTGGGCTAAGCTCTGTAGCCACCGTCTGCTCCAGGAGGTCCCTGTCTGACGGAGACTCAGCCCCCCAGCTCTAGTCCCCAACTGATTCTTCCTCCATGGTCGCCTCAATGAGTAGCTGAACTGGCAGCAGAAACAAAAACAGACACCAATAGCAGAGCTCTTAGTCAGTGCCAGGCACTATGCGAAGTGCTTCTCAACCCCACGAGGCACGTATTGTGACCAGGATTTTGTAGATGAAACCCACACTCGGGGAAGTTAAGACCTGCCCAGGGCATCACAGCTACTGAGCGTGTAGCAAACTGGGGGAGCTTAAAAAGGTATTGCCCCAGAGGAGGCAGGTGCCCCAAGCCCAGTGAGGCCCTTCTCTGACCCCTGCGGGAACTCTGGAACATTTGCTTGTCTAAGGGGTGTTGAGAGAACGTCTTTAATCCGAGCTGCTTCTAATGTTCACATCCTAGAAAAGCAGCGATAGGGATGAGGGGGCGGTGAAAGGGCACTGCCCATCCCCCCTCCCATCTTTCTCCTTCCTCGTGGCCCAGGATGTACCCTCTGAAGCTCCAGAAGACCTTCCTGACTCCCACAGCCTGTGCCAGCCCTTGGTCTCGCTGGACCACTGCTACCTTTCCCTGAGTGAGAACAGCAAGGCGCCATCCAGCCCTAGCTCCGATGACAGCGACACAGAGTCCACATTGATGCAGCAAGAGGTGAGTGAGGTGGCCGTCTGCCAAAGCCAGTCAGACGTCTCTTGCCCTCTCTCATCCCCCGTCTCCCCCACCCAGGACATGCGAGCTAACCCCGAGGGCTTGCAGACCTCCAGTGACGAGGACGGAGACCATACGTGGACCCCCAGCCGGCGGGCCTCAACCCTGCCCGCAGCCGGGAGAAAGGCCAGGAAGGGCCGAGCAGGCAGGGACCCCGTGAAGCCCAAGGAGAGCAAGAAAGCCCCTTGCCCCACCCAGATGAAGAAAAAGTGTGTCAATGGCTTCATCATGTTCTGCAGGATGAACCGGAAGCAATACATCCGGTGGGTGGGGGGTCCTCCCTTCACTGTCTGCTCACCCCCCTACACCATGTGGCTCCCCACTGCCATCTGACACATCTGCCCATTCCTGGAGCCCATTAAATTCTCCCCCAGAATTTAACCTGGACCCCTCACGTTGGTCAGGGCCTATCGGTTGTAAGTAATGATTTCAGACTTAAGAAAAGGAAATGAATTGGCTTATTATAACCTATAAAAAAGGACAGGGACAGATTGCCTTCACATGTGGTTGGTTTGAGGGCTCAAACAACGCTGTCCGGAATTTTTGTCCCTGTCTCTCAATTCCTCTGTCCTTCATTCTCCAGCATGCTGGCCTATGTTGGAGGCACCCAGGAGGTACATGTTTGTGTCCTTTCTGCCACCCTAGCAACTTTGGTGGGAGGAGAGCTCCTACCTCTAAGGGTTCAAGCAAAAGTCCTGAGTCTAAGTAACTTTGACAGATCAGGTGCCCAACCCTGAACCAGTCGTTGTCAGGCCTGAAGCCAGGAGAGGGGGAGGCTCCTCAGCTGCAGTGGAAGAGAGCTGGTTCCTTTACAGGGAGATCCAGGTGCTCGTGCCAGGAGCAGTGGCTACAGGTCCCCTATACTCTCCTGGGACACCGGGTGCCCCCTTGAGAACAACCGTTTAATCCATCTCCCTTCTTTGACTCCTCGGCTCCAGAGGGTGCGTAATGGGGGCCTCGCAGGCCAAAGGGATAGGAAAGATCTGAGTTTTCAGATGGGAAAACTGAGGCTCTGAGAGGGCAAGGGACCCTCGTGTGGCCTTAGCGATGGCCTCTGCCCAAGTCAAGGTGCCCTGCAGGCTCCTCCTTACCTCCCCCACGTCCTCCTTCTTCCTGTCCCAGAGCCTGCCCTGGGACCGCATCCACGGCTGCCACCAAGGAGCTGGCCCAGCTGTGGCGGGTGATGACCCAGCAGGAGCGGAGACCGTACTGGTGAGAAGCCCCTGGCAGGAGGCCTGGTGGTGGGTAGAGGGGCCTCCCTGATCCTAACCCTGCTCCGGTCTGCAGAGCCTTCAGCTTCATGGTATTGGGAACAGGTTGGGAGTTGACTGGGCTGGGTAACTTGTGTGCCGCCAATTTTCATTAGCGGAGAGGGAGCTAAGCAGGGCGAATAGCCTAAGTGGGGGCTTGGGCCCTGCTGCCTCAGTTGCTTTTGCCGTCTCGGCCACGTGGAGTTTCTCAGAACATGGTTTTATTTTCCTGTCACTTGGTCTCCTTCTTCCCCCCTCTTCTTCGACCCCCCTTCCTGAAACCTTGTCCTTTCCACCAACTTTGAAGCGCTGCCATCTGCCTGTTTCTGAATTGGCCCCTGAAACACTCATGTCTGTGCACAATTTTTAAGAGATCCTCAAAGGAGCGTGGGACTCCTGCAAAGAGCCTTGGCAGAGTCCCGTCTCACAGACCGGGACTTGGAGACCCAGAGGTGTGCCCAGTAGGGTTAAAACTCTGGCCTCCCTCTCAGCCAGGCTCTGGTCACTTCAGGGGCCAGAGGATTAGGGGTGGGACAGAGATGCCCAGGAGGTGAGTGAGGAACCCCTGGTCATCCTGCCACCGTCTCCCTGCAGCATCAAGGCTCGAAGATTCAGCCGCCAGCACAACCGCATCGTGAAGCAGGACAACTCCAGCAGCGACGAGGACGACTGGGAGACGCCCAAGCCCTTCTACCAGCTGCTGGCTGAGAAGGCTCGCTGTGCCTCAGACGCGGCCTCAGTGCCACCCCCTCTCCACGGGTGAGAGAGGGTAACCCCCTCGCTCTCCTGCCTTGCAGCTCTTGCTTGAAGCCAGGAGAGCTTGTCCCTTCCTGGGCATTGAGCCTGGCGACGGTGATGCAGGTCTCCGTGGCCAGTTCCCACAGGGCCTGCAGAGGGGCGTAGTTACTGCTCCTGCTGCTGCCTTGCTCGGTCAGAGCTGCCCTTCACAGCGCTTGTACCCTGTGGCCCACCAGAGGACCCTCAGGGCGGGAGGGAGGAAACCTTAAATGAAATGCAAGGGGGTAAAGTTTACAGGCAGGGGCTGCCCTCTGCCCTTCCTTTCCCTACCCCAGAACCAAATGGTTTCAACCCTTTTCATTCTCACCTCTCCCCACTCCCCTCTCCCCTGTTCTATTTATGAATTATTTATTGTTTTAAACAAAATAAAGCAAGCGCAACCCTTGTCACTAGCAAGGGTGACAAGGGGAGGCTCTCCTGCATCTCCTTGCCCCCCCTCCTCTAGGGTACCCCTTCTACCCAAATCCAGAGGCCTGCGGCGTGAAAGTAACCTCACTGCCCACACCCTCCAAGCCCCACCGCACATCCGAACACAAACCCTCTCCCCCCTTCAGGAAGCAGCGATCAGAAAGCCACAGTCTCAAGTGTGGCTTTCTGTCATTCAGGTTTTCTTTGGGCAAGTCATTTGGAAGGAAACCCACACCCCCAGTAGTTCTGTTGTCTGGTAACTTTAATTGAAATGGAGGCATAACATGTTCTAGAAAAATAAAGATTTAGGATACAAACTGGACACGGGGGTCAGGCTTGCCCCCAGGGATGAGGGACTCTTTGGTCTGGGGCTGGACGTGATAACGAGGGCTTTCGTCTGGGGGAGCTAGTGGAGCAGGCCCCCGCCCTGCCCGCACCGGGCATCCCTTTTCAGCAGGAAGGGCCGGGCTAGGGGAGGGTCTGTCAGTCTCGGGGCACTGCCTGTCCCCCATCCTCGGATTCCAAGCAGTTGTGAGAACACTGGATATCAGTGGAGCTATTAATAGTGTTTCAGGGAGTGACAGGGAGAGGGATCGTGGGGGCTGGAAAGCCAGCCATCTGGCCGGGTTTTCAGCTCACAGCCAGCACCAGGTGGAGGGGGTAGAGTCCTGGGTCAGGACGTCCCAGATCGCCCCAGATATATGGCAGGGCGGAGCAAGGAGAGGGCTGTAACAGAGGAAGCCCCCCGTCCAGAGAGGGACGGTGCCCTGGACAGGGAGTGGACAGGGGCAAGTCCCCCAGGCACCTCCAGGGCCTGGAGAGGTTAACTGGGCCTAAAGGACGTAGTGTGTGTGGAATCTTCAGACTGCAGCAACCGTTTCTGAGAGGTTCCCTCCTCCCAGGTGCGGTCCCCGCATCTTGAGCACCATTGTCAGGAGAGCAACTGGGCCAGGCTGGGTCACAGTTCCAAGGGTTCTTCCACAGGCACCGACTGTAGCTGGGTCAGGACCTTGGTCTCAGCTTCTAGCCCCTCATCAACCTCAGCCCCTGCCGTGGCCCCCAGGAGCAGCCCCTCAGGGTCAGGGTCCTGCAGCCTCAGCACGGTGTGGGGAGCCTGTGTCTCCAGCCCCTTTTCGGCTTCTAACAGCCCCTCTGTTCCCGTGCTCAGTTCCAGCCCTGCTGGCCAGATGGGTACAGCCGCAGGTGACAGCATCAGCCCCTCTGGTGGGGGTGCTGGGAAGCTGGGCAGGAGGCCAGGGGAATCTGGGGAGAAGGGCAGGCTGGCACCAGAGGCGGCGGCAGGGGTGGGTGGTGGCTGCTGCACAGAAATGGTGCCCAGGGCATGCGCCTCCGGGAGAGCAGGGCTGGGGGCCACCGGGAGGGCTCCTTCAGGCACTGAGATGGCCGTCTCTGGCTTCAGGGGCAGGGCCAGGCTGGGGGCTGGAGGCAGGACCTGGGAGACCAGCATGCTGGTAGGGAAGGTGGCGGTGAGAATGATCTTGCCCTGCTGCACAGCCACGCCCGTCACGATTGGGCTGCCAGACACAGGGTTGGCCAGGAGGAAGTTTCCTGTGGGGAGAAGAAACGGGCCAAGCATAAGGTTAGAGCCAGAAGCAGCTGGCAGAACAGAGGGAGAGATGCTACCGGGCAGCAGGTGGCCAAGCCCCTTCCAGGCAGAGCCAAGCCCGTGTGGCTGCAGCCAGGACACTAGCCCTGGCACAGAAGGGCACTGGGACTTGCCAGAGGTGACATGCCCCCCGAAGCCCACTGACAGCCCCCTCCCTCCCTGAGTACTGCAATCCCCTCTCCCAGCTCTCACCCAGGCCTGAGAGAGGCAGAAGTGGGTACCTGGAGCAGTGGCCGAAGGCAGCTGCAGGGCCGTCACGCCCACCCCAGAGTTTATCAGGTGCACGTTGGCAGGGCCTGCTGCAGCTGCCACCTTCACAGGGCTGCCTGGCCCAGCTGCCAACAGCTGCAGTGGCCCCACAGCCTGGGGCAGCGTCACCACCTGGGAGGTGGGCACGACCTGGGGCAAGTTCAACAGCGGGGAGGTGGGGCCCAGGCCCGTTGGGTACCCAGGGGGTGGGGAGATTGGCACCACTTGTGGAGCAGCCACAGCAGGCACTGGTCCTGGGGTCAGAGGAAAGGTGGCAGCTGGCGGGGGGCCAGGCACCACTTGGGGCAGGGTTCCTGGGACCTCCTCTCCGGCTGGTCCTGAAGCAGTGACCTGGGCCCCCTTGGTCTCAGAGGCCTCAGGCTGAGCCTCCTCCAGCCGAACCTCCCCAGTCTGAGGGTCCAGGACCAGGGAGGTCTTGGCCTCGCTGGCCCCCTGGGGACTAGGCTGCGCAGGAGGAGCAGCACCGCCCCCTGTGAGCAGCAAAGGGCCCAGGCTGGAGGCCTCGCCCAGGGCCAGGCTGTTGATGATGACAGGGCTGCCATTGAGGAGCACGGCTGGAGAGCTGCTGGCCGCCAGGAAGCTCCCATTCACCAGGATGGAGGAGGAGGCGGGGCACGGTGAAGGAGGGGTGGCTCCTGCCAAGAATATGGAGCCCTGGGCAGTGGCCTCCACAGACACTGGGGCCACCCCTCTCTCCAGGTCCTCGGGACTTCGGCTGGACTCGTCCTCAGTAGTGGGATTCCCATCAGACTCGCTGTCGGGAGAAATGACTGTAAGTTGTGGGCCCTTAGCCAGCTGGGCTCCTGCACAGAGCCAGGTGCAAGCTGCTCTGCAGGAGCACGGGCTGCCCACTGCCTCCCCACCTTTCCCCAGCCCAAGCTTCTGTGGACCATTTCTGGGGTCACGAAACCTCTGTGAGACCATCCCAAGACCCCAGGGCCTTCTGCAAGCCCTGCATTGACGCCATGGCAGAAAAGCTAAAGCCGGACGGGATGGGGAGGGAAGAGGCCCTGCTTTCCCACTGCCTTGGCCACGGTGCCCCAGAGGCAGAGCACCCAGGCTGCCCTGAAGCTTCCTGGGGTAGGCAGAGAGCACGCAAGCCCGCCAGTGTCCCGGAGTGAGCAGGCGCCGACTCAGCTCCCTGTGCCCTCCCCGCGGGGCGTCAGAGAAGGGAGTGAGAGGCCGGGCCCACAGGGTGGGAGGGGAAGGGCTTGGGTTACAGGGAAACCGGAGCTGGGGAGGGCTCACGTTTCACAACAAAGACGGACGACAGGCCACGCTGTTTGGGCCCTGGGGGGTGTGGGGGTGGGTGGGGAAGAGTAACGGTCAGGGGAGGGCCAGGCTGCAAAGGGGGCCTGAAAGGAACCCCTACATAGGCTGGGGTGGGCAAAGGCCCCTCCCGCTTCTCCGCAGCCCCCATAGAGCCCCTCATTTTCTCACTGCCTCCCCCCAGTGAAGTCTGGAACACGGACTGGAGCTTGGATGGAACAGCGCGAAGAGGTCTCTGAGCCTCCGCGTGCGGAGCAGTGACGCCAGGAGAGGGGGCCCAGGCGTGTGTGTGTCCCATCCTCGCCTAGTTCCTGCGCTCCGCAGACGCCTTGAAGGTGTGGGCGGGAGGTGTCCGAGGAATTCGGCGCGCTGACCCCAGCAGTAGGCACCGGGGAAGAGGGCTGGTAGATAGACTGTCCCCGGGAAAGCCAGACTTGCCCCGCACGAGTCCCCTCACCTCTTGCAGGGAGCGCCGCCGCCGGCCCCGGTCCTGTCGCGCTGTCGCCGGTTCTTGAACCAGTTGCTGACCTGCGTGAGCGAGAGGCCGGTGAGCGTGGCCAGGCGGCGCTTCTCGTCCGGCGTGGGGTAGCGGTTGCCGCGGTAGCAGGCCTTGAGCGCGGCGCGGGAGCGCTCCTTGAAGCAGTAGACCGTCTCCTCGCCGTCCCAGATGGTCTTGGGCAGCGGGAACTTCTTGCGGAGGCGGTACTTGTCCACTGCGCCCAGCGCACGGCCACGGGCCCGCTCGGCCTCGTGGTAGCGCGCGCGCAGGTAGAGGTCCTGCAGGAAGGCGTGGTGGGCGGCGGGGAAGGGGCGGCTCTCGAGTAGCCGGTAGAGCTCAGCGTACTCGCCCCGCTGGAAGGCCACCAGGGCCCGCGCGCGCAGCACCGGGTCGCTGCCACGTAGGCGCTCGGCTGGGGGCAGTGCGCCCAGGAAGCGGCTCAAGCGGCCGGCGTGGCCCGCCTGTAGCAGCGCCTCGCAAACGCACGCCACCTGCTCGGGCGAGAAGCGGAGGCCGGTGGGCGGCTCGGCAGTGGCCTCGGGGGACGACTCGGGGACGCCCGGGGACCCCGGGCCCTCCGCTCCCGCCGCCGCTTCGCCCGCCCCGGCCGCCGCCGCCGCCTCACCCTCGGCCGCCTGCAAAGTCTGCAGTAGCTGGCGCGCTTCCTCCTCCTCCTCTTCGGTCGCCGCCGCCGCCACCGCCTCCCCCCCGACCGCCGGCCCCGCGCTCGGCTCCGCAGGCAAGGTAGCCATGTTTTGCAACTTTGGGAAGTTCCTCCCTCCTTCTCCTCCTCCCTCGGGCTTTCCCCAGCCCCTTCCCCCGCCTGTCCCCCCTCTTCGCCCCCACCCCCGAGCTTCCCGATTGTCTCCCCTGGCAGACCCTGCGGCCTTTCCCCGCCCCGAATGCGAGACTCAGCTCTCCACTCGGGTCTCTGTCCCTGTGTGTCCGTCCCCCTCCTCGTCGTGTCCGTGATTCTCCCTTTGTTTTCCCTCCGCCTCTGGCCGCGCTTTCTGCCTCCCCCCGCGTGTGCCTCAGGCTCAGGGCCTCAGTTTCCCCATCGGGACAACGGAGAAGGTAACGGGCCGTCCAGGAGGGCTAAGGGCGCGAAGCCACCTCCACCCCGGGACTGAGCTCCTGCACGCCTCCGTCTCCCGGGTCTTTTGCGGCCCCCCCCACCATTCCCCATCTCGGCCTGCGCTCCGCCCCTCGGAATTCCCGGCTCCGCAGGGGGGCGGGTCTGGCCGGGAGGAGGGGCGGGGAAAGCGAGCTAGAAAGTTTGCAACAACTTTTCTGAGCCTACGTTCCTGGAGCGGATGCGCGTGGCTTGCGCAGGCGCAGTGGGAAGACAGTGGCCCCGCGCGCCGCCGGCCCAGCCCCCTTCTTCTCCACGCGCGGTGGCACAGCTGGGCCACAGCTGGGCAGGGGGGCGGTGCCTCCGGGGTGGCCGGACGCCGAAACCCCGCCCCTCGGTTTTCCCTCTCCCCATCCCTGATTCGTCAGCCTTGAGTCCCGCGAGCTCCCCGCCAGGCCGTTGGCCTCCTCCACTCGCCTTCTGATTGGCCAGTGAGCAGCCTCCCGCCCACAACGCAAACAGAACGGACACCGCGGAGCCCGGAGCTTTAGGCAGACAGGAGGGCCTTTTATTCGCGAGGGTCGGGCGTGGGGTCCTAGGTGGGGAGAGACAATAAATACCGAGGAATGTCGGGGGTCTCACTGCATCCAAAACGTGGATTGGGGTGTTGGGGTCCTGGAGCCTGTCAGCGAGTCCGAGGACAAGACAAGATCAATAAATATCCAAACCTCCGAGGCGGGCGGAGCCGGCTGTGGCTCCGAGTAGCGCATGTGAGCAGGGAGCGCGGGAGTCCCCGAAAAAGCGGGGCTGGCAAAAGAAAGCGGGCAGAGGTTGCGCCGAACGTTCGCCACGGAAATAAAACGTTCCCAGGCGAGCAGGGCCGCATGCACAAAGAGGATTTGCCAACTAACGGCGGGTGGGAGTGCGTGGAAGGTGAAAAATGGATGGCCAAGCCCGGCCTGCTGCCTGCTCAGGACCGCAGTTTACTCATCCACGTCGGGGCCTCAGCCCTGCCGGAGGGAAGAAGTGGTCTGCGATCCCACCCTGCAGCAGCAGCAGCAGCAGCAGCAGCAGCAGCAGCAGCGACATTCCCGGCTACAAAGCCCCCAGGAGCCCCATTCGCCGGCCGCGGGCCCGACTCCTCCCTCCCCGGCCGCCAGGGGGCGGGCCCGGATCATGGGACGGGAGCTGGGGCGAAGACCCACGCACGCGGGAGTGAACGGGGGTGCGTTGGGAGCAGCTTCTGTGTAGTGTCCGGGCCACCCAACCCTGCAACGGGCCCCGAGTGGAAGTCAGTCTGGGGCTCTAGGGTTCAGGGGGCGAAGGCGACTCCCGGGCAGCGCCAGGGCGGGGACAGATAGCCGGCGTAGGCCACCAACCCAGCGCAGCCCAAGGCGGCGGCAAGAGCCAGAGCAGCGGCGAACAGGAGCAGGGAAAGCGCCTCCGATAGGCCAGGCCTAGGGACCTGCGGGCGAGAGGGTGGGATCAGCACCCGGCGACATGGGCCTCTGATTGGCTCTAGGATTCGCCCCGCCTACACCCAAAAGTGGATCCACAATCCTCCCTGCACCCCGCCCCCGGTCCCCTGCAGCCGGCAGCTGTGGTTGGTTTGCTCGCAAGCCTCAAATCCCGTACGAACTCGCCATTGGCTGCTTCCTAGCGGCCTCTGTTGATTGGCTGCCCGAGCTTTCTCCCTCCCCGCTGTGGGCGGAGCCCGACATAGCTGCCCCAAAGCAGTGATGGCGCGGGGTGGGTGGAGCGAGGCGAGGGCGCGGCGGGCGAGCGGGCGTGCGTGGGCAGCCGGACGTACCCTGGCAGGGAACAGCAGGTGGCGGCGGTGCATGGGGCCTGGCCCCACCAGCGGGCACTGCCCCAGAGCCACGGCCGTGGGGCCATCTAGCTGGAGAAAGAAGGGACAGGTGACCCGATCGGAGCCCAGCCCAGCCCTCGGCAGGGCGCGAGAGACAGTGAGGGGAGTCGAGGCCGGGAAGGGCATCTAGGGAGATCCCGGAAGGGATGTGGTGAGACCTCGACGGAGGGAGATCTGGGGCTGAATGAAGGGCTTCTGCCCTCTGGAGCCGCAAAGAGGTAGGGTGAGCCCTAAATACGGACGGGGAGACGGGAAGGGGATCTGCAGAGGGGGCAGCAGGCCCTGAGGCCGGGGAAAGAGAGGGGTCTTACATGGGAAGGTGGATCCGTGGCCCGGGGACTGGGGACCCCCGTGACAGCTGGAAGGAGAAGAGAGAGGCGTAGGGCGCGTGGAGGGGCGGAGGAGGGCGGTGGCGCGGCGTGCCCCAGCCTGGGCCCCTCCCCTCCCCAGGTGTTCACACCCCCGCCGAACAGCCGGCCCACCTCCTCCTGGCGCCCTCCGGGACGGGGGCGGAAGAGGGACTCGCCTGCGGCTCCCTGGGCCTGAAGCAACTCCATCCGCTCCTGCAACTGCCGGACGTGTGCCTCCAGGTCACGGTTCCGGGCCTCGGCTTCGCGTAGTTGACTGCAGGGAGGTAAGCACGGTTAGCCCCTCTGAGTCCCGGCGAGAGGGGCAGCAAAGGGTTGCCAAGGGCCCCGGCGCCCCGACCCCGACCCCGACCTGGCGAAGTTCTGGTTGGCCGTGCGGATGGCCTCCAACTCCCGGCTCAGGCTCTGCCGAGTGAGCACCTCCTCCTCCAGGGCCTCCTGGAGCTCCCGCAGCGTTACCTCCGCCTCAGCCTCTGCTTCCGGGATAGCTTCTGGAACTGCCACTTCAGCCTGTGTACGAGGACCGAGCTTAGGGCTGCCTGTGGCTCCCACAGGATTCGGGAGCCAGGCCTGGGATCCTCGCTTGTCCTCTACTCCCCGCCCCCCTGTAATTTCTGGAATCCCCATAGCTCCTGCAATGATCCAAGCCCCCTCCGTGGTCTCCAGCCTTTAGTCTGGTCCTCTGCTATCCGCACAGGAACCAAAGGGCTTGTCCTAAAACACTAACTCAACTTGACCATGTCCCTCCACTGCTCAAAATCCGGCCAGCCCCCTAGTGCCCTCGGGACATAGCTTGTCTCCCCTCCCCTCCCCTTCCCATGTAACAATTCAGCCATACTACCCTCCTGTCACTTTCGAGAACTACCCGGTGTTCCCACCAGGGCTTTGGCCCTTGAGGTTCTCTCTGCTGACCGGTTGGCACTGTTCTTTCCATGGTTGGCTCCTCCTCCTTCGCCAGGGCTCAGCTCAAAGATGAACTCTTCAGAGGGGGCCCCCCCCACACGTGCACCCACATGCTGAATGCCCTGCTGCCATTTCTTCCTAGGGACTGTCTTCCAACTGCTGTAACCTCATCTCTACAGGTTTTCTGTCCGCTTCTGTCCAGTAAGCTCCCAGAGGGCAATGGCACGTGCCAGCCTGGAAGCCCTCACTTTCCCTTCATCCCTGAGCGACCTTCTCCTCCAGCAACTTACTGTTTCCTCTGGTGGGGACACCGTGGGTTCCAGGCTGGGCGCTTGCACATGTGGCTCAGGCAACTGCTCGGCCTCCAGTTCCATGGGTGTGGGGCCTGGGAGGACCTCCCTGTCCCTGGGGAGAAGAAGAGGACACGGGGAGGGAGAGAGGCTGCCATCTCCAGGTTGAGAACCAGGACTGACTAGCATGTGGGCAAGAGGCAGCTGGCCCTGAAGACCCCCTGGTTGGGGGAGGGGGAGGGGCAGAGTGAAGAGACGCGCTGCTGGTTAGGAAAAGCCTGCCCCTCCCATGGCCTTGGGCCCCTGGGAGCTGCTGCCCTTTTCTAAACCTTCTGCAGAGATGTGGAGTCCAGACACCCATTCTAGGGTCTGCTGTCTCCTCCCTTTGCAGACCCCTCTCCTTAAGGCCTCAGGACAGGGAAGGGGACCCCATGAGGGAGCTGCCCAGCTCTGGCCACCCTCCAAAACTGTCGTCTTAAGACTAGGTGTGGGATCCCAAGAGCGTGACTCCAGATATTAGCACACCCCCTTAGGCTCAGCTACTGGGAAGAGAACAGACCCTCCCTAGGAATACGAAAAGGATGTCCCCTCCGACCCAGCAATCCTTCCTGTGGGAATATGTCTCAAAGATCTATCTATCCTGATATTTGAAACTCGGACTTAGCGGGGGAGGGTGGGGGCAAGGGCAACATACGTAACCTAAACATCTGTACCCCCATAATATGCTGAAAAAAAAAAAGTCAAGAAAAACTGAAAAAAAAAAAAGATCTATCTATCCTGGACGTGCGCCTGGGACATAACAGAGGATGAGCTAAATCCTGACCTGCCATTAGGCAGGATACCACACAGCAGTTCAGAATCATGTTGTAGTTCATTAATGGTAAGGAATGGTGTTTGTCACACGTTGTCCAGTAACAAAAGCTGATTAGAAAACCACCTGTTCTCCCAGCTGTTGAATATGTGTCTGCGCATGTGTGAGCCAGGGACCCCTGCTGGGCAGTGGGCTCGGGGATGGGCCTCCTTTTCTGTTTCATTTTTTTATTTTTAAAGACAAGGTCTCACTCTATCACCCAGGCCTGGGGTGCAGTAGCACCATGATAGCGCACTGTAATCTTGAACTCCTGGGTTTAAGCGATCCTCCCACCTCAGCCTCCCAAGTAGCTGGGACTACAGGTGTATACCACTACACCTGGCTAATTTTTCTATTTTTATCTTTTTGTAGAGACAGGGTCTTGCTATGTTGCCTGGCCTGGTCTCAAACTCCTGGCCTCAAGTGATCCTCCTGCCTTGGCCTCCCAAAGTGCTGAGATTATAAGCATGAGCCACACACCACACATGGCTCCTGACCCATATTTTCTAATTTACTTGTGATAAGCATACATTATTTGTATGATTAATATTCTTAAAGGCCTTATTGTTATACGACTGACTCAATGAGTTAGTGTTCTTTTAAAATTGATTGTAAAATTCTCAACATTATTTTCTAAGATTCTGAGGCCCTAAGACTCTGTAACTGGAAATGTCAAAGTCAACGGCTACAAGATTCTAGAAGGCCAAGTCTGTGGCTCTGAGGTTTACAACTGAATCTAAAATTTTAAAGTCCTATGGTCTGAGACTTTAAGATTCTACAACTCTGGGCTCCTAAGAGTTCGTGGTCCCAAGACTGATTGGTGCAAATCCACTGTCCGACGACGAGCCGGAACACAGGAAGCCCAAGCAGCCTCCGGGGCCTCTGGTGGCCTTGCAGGGCAGAGCTTACCTGAGGGCCATGCGGGAGTAGGAGTAGCCCACGAAAGGCAGGTGGACCCCCAGCGGCACGCCTTCCTGCATGTCTGACAGTGTCTCCTACACAAGAGACCCGCGGATGTGACCAGCAGTTGTCAGGGCTGGCCTCTCACCCCTTTCTGGTCTTGGCCTACATGTTCCCCCCAAACCAACCCCAACTCGGGGCTTATCGAAAGTGGCCCTCCGTCATTTTTTCTTGTATCCCTTTATCTCCCTTCAGGGCATTTGCCACACTACGTGAAAATATATATTTGTCTAGACTTCAAGTGGATGAGGGGAGGGACCAGGGCTGATTTGGTCAGTTCTGTGTCCCCAGACTGCCTAGCAGAAGGGCACCCGGAGCTGAGCAAGCATTCCAGGACAGCTTGCTAAGTAAACAGTGGAGAGAGAGGTGGCCTAAGGAAGGAAGAGTCCTCTCTGCCTTCCCCCCATCCCTCCAGGTCTCAGCTTAGACACACAACGCACCCCCGCCCCGAGCCCCCCAGGACCTTCCCAACTGGGCCAGGAGCTCCCCCAACTCCCACACTCTCCCATCTCAGCCCTGATCACTCAGGGGCCTCACAGTCTGGGGACTTGTCTGTGTCCCCTCACTGACTGTAGGTCTAGGTCACACACTGGGTGGGCACAGCAGGTGCTCTGGGGAATGAATGATTCAGGACTCCAGCAGGTAGGCACTGTCATTATTCCAACTTTATGGAGCGGGGATGGGTAGGTTCCCTCAGCCCCTCAGCCGAGGGGGCGCTGTGGGTACCTACCCCGCCCCCGCTCACCATGGCAGTGAGCCCGTCCTCCACCACATCAAAATTGCATGTGTCAGTGGCACCCTGGAAGTCTGGAGTAAAGGGGGGAATGCTGTCGCGGAGACCATCCCAGTCGAGGCCAAAGAAGAAAGGATGCTTCTGAAAATCGCCTGCTCCATCCCGGCCCAGCCTTGTCTCCGGGGGACACAGCAGCCGCTGGATGAGGTCTCGAGCCTCCTCAGGGACCCCTGCGTCCGCCAGTGGCAGAGACAGGTGCTCCTGGTCAGAGGGAGAGGGAAAGGCGTCGTGAGCTGGAAGCAAGTACAGAGAGTTCAGGGGCTCCTTGGGACTGCACTCACCTTGTAGTGGACGATCTTGCCGTAGGTCTCGGCCGTGGAGTCGGCGTAGAAGGGCGTCTGGCCGTAGAACATTTCATAGGCGAACACGCCCAGCGCCCACCAGTCACATTCTGGTCCGTAGCTGCCTGGCCCTGGTCCGCCGCCTACAGCCTGCAGGATCTCGGGGGACAAGTAGTCTGGGGTGCCCACAGCCACCAGCGATCGCACCTGCGCCAACAGGGCCAGAGCTGGGCTCGGTCCTACACCTCTGGGCTCTGGCTGCACCCTGCCCACCAGCTCCGGCCCCCTTCTAACCACGGCCCAAATGCTGACGCCCTCCCTCTGCCTGGTCTAAACCTTGCCCCCACCATGCACAGCACACTGAGGCCTGTTCGCCTCCTCCTTCCCCCTCCAAATCCAGTCCGGCTCCCACCCCAGCTCCGCCCCTGTGCCCCAGCCCCGCACTCTGCACCTCCCTCCCGCTCACTGGTGGCGAGTTGCCCCACGGCGGGCGCACCCGCTCACCGTTCCATCTGCCCGCAGCTTGAGGCAGGAGCCGAAATCAGCCAGGCGGATGTGGCCACAGCGGTCCAACAGGATGTTGTCCGGTTTGATGTCCCTGCGCCGAGGGAAGGCGTGAGGAAGGATAAGCGAGCATCCCTCCCACCGTCCCGCAAGGCTCCGCCCCCTGCCACTCAGCAGCACCATCTCGGGTCCCACCCCCTCAGGTTTTGCCCCCTGGAGATTCTACAATTCTGGACCCCAGGCCCCACCCCAGTGGGCCCCAACCAAGGAGGTCCTTCTCTAGGCCTTGTCCCCTCTGAGTTCCAACCTTCGAGGTATGCTATCCCTTTCCGGGCCCCGCCCCTCAGGCGCTGCCACGCCCACCTGTGCACATAGCCCAGCCGGTGCACCGAGTCTATGGCCATGACTATCTCGGCCAGGTAGAAGCGCGCCATCTCGGCCGGGATCCGCTCCCCAAACTTGCTCAGCAGCGTTAGCAGGTCCCCGCCCACGTAGTACTCCATGACCAGGTACTGGAGGAGGCGTGTCATGAGTGGTCAGTAGTCCCCCTAGGCGCTGCCCGCTGATCTCCCAGGACAAGGACTCCCGAAGACACCCTATCCCTGGGCAGAGATGCCGCAGCCCCAGCCCTGAGAAAACCCCAGAGATCTCCCAGGCCAAATCGGACAGCATCCCCTCCGACTTCTTCCAGGGTGTCACTGGACAGAGGTTCACTCCCTCTGAGACATTCAGGGAAAAGAGAACCCAGAGACCTCCCAACGCCGAGTATAGGTCCCAGATACTCCCTGCCCCGTCAGCGCCCCCAGATAGAGTTCCTGGAGAGCTGTCCCATTCCAGGTAAGAGACTCCCCCAACAGAGGCTTTTTTTTTTTTTTTTTTTGA
>NW_012149952.1:2775353-2783750 GCF_000956105.1 Propithecus coquereli
TCTTGAACTCCTGAGCTCAAACAATCCGCCCGCCTCGGCCTCCCAGAGAGCTAGGATTACAGGCGTGAGCCACCGCGCCCGGCCCAGAGGCATCTTTTATACAAGGGTCCCCAAGAATCAGCCCAGGAAAAGAACAGTAAGGGACATCATCTCCCTTCCCAGGTTCCCAGGTAAAGAGGCCCCTCTTCTACCTGAGACAAGTTCCTACCACACACAGAGACGGCCCCGCAGGCATCGGGCAGCTCCCCCAATCCCAGAGCTTCTTCCCCCCACCGCCGCCCGCTGGTTAACTGACAGCGTGGGAGGCTGTCTCTCTTCCTGGCCACCCGGGCCTGGGGCTCACCAGGTAGTTCTCATCCTGGAAGGCGAAGTGCAGCTGCGTGATCCAGCGCCGGTCCCCATTCACTAACACGTCCCTCTCTTCACGGAAGCACGAGACCTGCAGGGCACCCCGAGGAGCTGCAGCCGGTGCGGGGGGCAGACCCTCCAGGCCCCCACACAACCCTGCCCCTCACCTCGCCTCTCTTCAGCATGTCCCACTTATTCATGATCTTCATGGCGTACACCTGGCCCGTCTGCTTCATCTTCACCACCGCTACCTGAAGGCCGAAACAGGATGACAGGGGCGGAGGTGGTGGAGAAAACAGAAGGGCTCCCAGACCAGACTCCGCCTCCAGCTCCACCCAGCTATGGCCCCGCCCCCGTGCACCATGCCCAATGCCCAAGTCCCGCCCCCAGCCCCGCCCAGTCCTAGGCTGTAAGGTTCAGTCATTCATCAATTTCTAAGGCCCCGCCCCAGAACTCCTATGCCCCGCCCACCATAAGTAAAGCCCAATTCCCGCTGGGCAGAGTTCCCGCCGCCACTCAGGGCTCACCTCGCTGAACGCCCCGCGTCCGATCACTTTCAGAATCTCGAAGTCATCCCTCTGCAGTCGGACCTCCTTAAGCTTCCCCACGATGGGCTCCGCTGGGGGGTGGAGGAGAAGAACCCAGGGTCACTAAGACGGACACTAGAGACTAGGGGGAAGTCGCGCCCTTTGTTCCTTAGTCTTCCTTCTCTCTGCCTCTCAGCTTCACCTTAGGACTGTCTCCCAAGGACATCCCCACATAAATAAACACTGTGAGGTTTTGGGGACCCAAAACTGCCCTCCCATAGAGGTGAGATGCCTAGGAACTCATTTTGGGGACAGGGCATTGGGCCAGACAGCTCCAGTGGCGGCTGGATGGAGGGGGTGGGCTAACAAATGTCTGCAGAAGGGGAGACGCTGAAGAACGAGGAGAGGAAATAAGACCCTTAGACCTGCTGGGCTCAGGCCTCCTCCCCACCTCCAGGTGATGCTTCCGGGCCCCACCCCGAGGCTCTCGGTTAGCATGTCCTGGGCTATGGCCCAGAATCTGCAGTTGTACCAGTACCTCTAGGTTCAGATGCAGGGGGCTCTTGCACCACACTTTGGGAAACCCTGGATTTGGGGCTGGGGGAAGGAATAGGAGGAGACAAACACAGCCTGGGCACCCATCCTGGACTCAAGAGCTCCCACCAACTCCAGGAGGACTTCAGCACTACCCCTTAGTCACAGATGGCGATCAGGGCTCCGAGGGGCTAAGGTCCTACAGCTAGGAACATTAAACCGGGCAGTTTGGGAGGAGGACAGGTCAGGGTGGAGGCCAGAGACTCAGGGACTGTGGGGAGAGAGGCCTGGACTCCTAGGGGGTGGGAGAAGTGGAGGCAGGATGGAGAGAGGGATGGGTGTGAGCGGGAAAGAGGGGAGACACAGTGAGTTATGGAGGAGCCGGGCCCGTGGGGTTCTGGGGTTTCAGGGAGAGTGGGCCGGCAGGGAAGAACCAGCCAGGGCTAAGGACGGGGGAGGGAGGGAGCGCCAAGGCATTGAGCCCTTTTAAGGCAGCGGGAACCCAGGCCCCCTCCCCCGCCCGGGAGGCCTGGCAGGGGAGGGGCCGCAGGATGCAGCTCAAGCCACAAAAGGAGTGCTCCTCATAGGACTGCCAGACCCCTACCCCCACCCCGGGTCTCAGTTTACCCTCCCAGCCCGACTTCATCCTCTGCATGAGGGAGGCTGGGAGAGTCATAAAGGCTCGGGGGCAGTGGGGGAAGGTTCTTGCAGAGGCAGAGTGGCCTGGCCCTGGGCCTCCACCTTCCCATCTGTGAAATGGGGGAGGAGAGAGAGGAGCAGAGCCTGGGTCAAAAGAGACGCACGCAGGACAAGAGGGAGCAGCAGAAGGCGGACAGACAGTGACACACACAGGCAGAAGACCAAGAGCAAGCCACTGAGGGCCAGGCATGTAGAGGGCCAGAGTGGCAGGGCATTAGGGGTAACAGGAATGTGAACCGGAATCCTGGACCAAGGGTGGGGAGGGGGCAGACAAGGCAGGAAGCTGAAGTTGAGGCACCATCCCCCTGGACCTGTCCCTAGACCCTGGAAAGACCTCAAAAGAAGGGACTTCGTGGGACAGCTAGAAGCTTGGAGGTCCTGAACCAGAACTACAAGACGTGGGGAGCCGGAGGGAATGGCGGGCTGACCCACGCAGGCTAGTAGGGACCAAGACTTGGGGACAGGCGGTAGGACCTACAGAGAAAAGAGGCACACCCAGAGGAACCCGAAGTCGTTCCTCCTCAATCCAGGGGATGGAAGGAGTGCCGGTGGCGCCTGTCTGCGGAGCTGGTGCTCCCCCAGGGCCCGTGTGAGTCACTGCACCCTCCCAGTGCCTGGGCACCTGTTGGGGCAGCTGGAGAGGCTGGCGCCGAACACCTGTCTGTCAGCCGCACCCTTGGCAGCTGCCACATGCTGTCCCTCCTGGC
The DNA here is from genome assembly GCF_000956105.1 of Propithecus coquereli. Classification (NCBI taxonomy): domain Eukaryota; kingdom Metazoa; phylum Chordata; class Mammalia; order Primates; family Indriidae; genus Propithecus; species Propithecus coquereli. The sequence goes on from NW_012149952.1 coordinate 2,778,169, forward strand.
CTGCCCGTGTTGTGGGAATCCAGGGGTGAGGACCACAGGGCCCCTATTGGGGGGAGGGTCCCTAGGCCTAGACTCAGGGAGGGGGTGCAGGAGACCATGGGAGGCTGTGCCCAGCCCAGCCTGCTGTGACTCGCAAGCTGAGGTTCTGAGTCATGGCTGTCCTGGCCTCTGCTGACCTTACTCTGCCCCTAGGGTGACACGGGGTAGGGGCATGTTGCCCCAGGACCCGAGTCCAAGCTCTGGGCCCCGGAATAGGAGGATCTCCCCATGTCCATCCTGCCCCCCAGCGGCCAGGCCCCTGCATCCAGCCCCATCTCCTGCCTCTGCCTCTCCACCCGATCTGGGGGAGCCCGGGCAGGCAGGCACTCACCCCACTGCAAGAAGTCGGCCACGTACTTGTCCTGGGTCAGGTCGGAGGCGCCCAGCTCTTGGTGGACGCCCAGGAGAAGGTCGAGCAGGGGCTCCAGCCCCAGGAAGCCGGGGTCCAGCGCCAGCTGCCGGAGCTGACTTAGCCGCACCTCGGCTGACATGTCAGCCAGGTAGCACCATGGCCCCCTCCCCAGGCCAGGGGCTCAGGTCCTCCTGTCACGGGGCCTGGCAGCCCCTGCCCAGGCCCCAGAGCCCTGGCCGCATGTCTGCCTGTCCCTGGCTGTCCCCTGGGCCTCTCTGGCCACTTCTCTCCACTGCCTCCTCCTCTCCCCACCCCTTGGTCCAGCCCCCCTCCCGCCTCCCAGCCTTAACCCCTCACAAGCCAGCCCCCACCTCCTTCCAGGGCCCGCAGAACCCTCAGTGCCAGACTGGGGGTTAGAGCTCATGGACGATGGAGGACGAGAATCTCAGCCCTCTCGCTGCCCCCTCCAGCAAAAAGGCAGGGCATGGAAGAGAGCTACAGGTGTGAGATTCCAAAACAAGCACCCCCCCATTGCCTGGAGGGGCCAATCAAGGCCCAGAGTGATCCAGTACCCACCCCGCCTCGCTCTCGCCAAGCCCCAGAGCTCGGGGGAGAAGGGGTTGAAGCCTGGGAAGGGGGGCAGGAGGCAGGGCAGCTTCTCGGTGACTCAGCCACGGATTCCGACTTTGGGACAGTTAAATTTAGCCCTTGGGCCCTCTGTTTTACTCTTTTTTTGGCAGGAGGTGGGGAAGGGAGGGTGAGGAGAGGATTGGGAGGGGACACCCACAGGAGCCAGAACCAGGGGTGACCCGCTGCCCAAAGCCTGGCAGAGGCAAGCGGTGGAGCAGGCCCCCCCCAGGCAAAGGAGACCCCAAAATAGCTTCTTGGCCCCTGGCCGGGCAGCCACATTCCTGCCCGGGCTGGGATTAGAAACAGAAACATTTCGGGGGGGCGGAGGGTGGAGCAGGAAGACACCACTCCCCAAAGCTCCCGCCAGCCAGGAGGGACTTTAGCTTTTCTTTCCTGGGTGGACAGTTCTCCCGAGTGGAAATCATGGCCTCCAGCTGGCTCCAGGCACCTGGGCCTCGGCGGGGTCACGCCTGAGGCACCAGGACACGAAGACTGGGACCTCCCACAGGCCCCTGGAGTACCTGATTTGGAGTTTTGACATGACTCTGAAGGGGGGGCCTGGCTGCCCTCTCCTCTCGAGACAATGGGGACAGGGATGCTTTTCTGCTTTCCAAGGGCCCGCTGGCACTCGGTCACCAGCTTTGTGCCTTGCCCTCGTCCCTTCCGTTCCCTCCCCGGGTTTCAACTTTTCCTGCTATTAAAAGTGGGCGGGAGATGCCAGGCCGGGGAGGCAGCCTGCCCTCTTCCTTTGGTTAAAGTGGGCTGATTTTAGGACAGCAAAGCACACACACGTCCTCTATGCCACCTCCAAAGGGAACAGAGCGCTGTGAAAACAGGGAACTTTAGTATAAATAAGAGGTCCTGGGGGACAGGGAAGGTCCTGAGGGGCTTCCATAATTTAACACTCTTCAAAAGCACAGACAATAGCAAGGGAGGGGGGCGGGGGCCAGGCGAGGGGTGGGCCACCCCCTGCCCCGGCCTCTCAACCGAGGGCGCGCTGCAGAGCTGGGGCTCTCGTGGGTGGGGAGTTTCCCTGCTAGGAGTGACCAGTCACATGCTGGGGACAGGGAGGAGGGTAACACTGATGTTTCAGAGGAAGGGGTCATTGTACTTGGCAGTGGGTGGGGACAAGGCTGAGGCCACAAGGGCCACTACATCCCCCCAAGGTCTTGGTGAGTCTGGGGGACCCCGAAAATTTGCACAGGGCAGGGGACCGGAGCAGTCCATCAGTCATGGTTAGTCTTGTTAATACGTCGATCCGTGAGGTCGCGGGGAGGGTTATGGCTAGAAGGCTGGGGGCATGGGTGGGGGACCCCGACATCCAGGGCTTCACACCACTGTGCCACTCGGGGAGTTGCCTGGTTGGGAGGAGATGCCCTGGGGAAGACGAGAGGGAGAGACAGGACGGGTTAGAGATCGCCAGGGCTTCCGCCAATGCCATGGGGAAGGGGCCAGCCTAGAGTCCCCAAGGCTGCTGCCACCCTGGCCTTGCCCCTCAGTCCACCCCAGATGCCCCAAGGCCGCTGCTCTGGGCTGGGGAACTCGCATCTCAGCTAGCTTCCCTGACCTGGCAGTCGGCACTTGTACACAGCGATCACAGTCCTCGGCAGATCCTGGCCGGACAATGGGGTGGGGTGGGGTGGGGTTGGGGAGGAGAGGGGCAAACTGGGGTCCCCTCCTGACTTCTGGGGGGATCCTGAGATGCTGGGGGAAAGAACTCGGGGGCAGTCCTACCTCTACCACTGACTTGCTGGGTGACCTGGGCCAACTTCCTTCCCCTGTCTGGGCCTCGGTCTCCTCGTCTGTGAACTAGGGAGATAGAGGGTCTTTCAGGACTCATCCCGATTCCCCCAGTCCCAACACCCTTGCCTCTGAGGCTTTGACACTGTGCTCTTGAGTTCTAGGGACTCAGGCTTCTAAGATTCCAAAACTGAGGACCCCAGGAACAGAGCTGCAGCCCTTCCATCTGGGCACCTGAGCCCGACCCTAAGGGACGGAGGCATCTGAGACAAGCTTCGAACTCACAAGGTGCCAGGCCCGTGTTGTGCCTACTGTCACCTTCCGAACCTCGCAGCCACCCAGGAGGCAGGCACAGCCACCCACTGCCCATCTTAAAGGCTCTCTGTTGTACGAGGTGACTAGTCGGAGATCAGAGAGGTGTGGTGACCTGCCCTGGGTCACACGGGGTGGGAGGAACCCAGGCCTCTGATTCCCAGCCAGCCTTCAGCAGCAGGCTTCGACCCTTCGAGGGGCCAAGCCCCAGGCTGGAAGCCACGCTCCCAGGGCTTTGGCCTGAAGTACTCAAAAAAGCTTCACTGTTTAAAAGCCAGACTTTGCATAGAATAGATTCTGCCTCAAGTAACAGGTGCTAAGCAGTGGCCCTGCTGGGCCTGCTGGCTGCCCTTCAGATCGCTGGCCTGGGGCCCCGCCACGGCAGCGGGCAGCTGTCGCTTACACCGACCCTCTCTCTGCTGCCTGCGCCCTTACTCTAAGATCTGAGAGGTCCTGTTCTGGGACGCTAAAATTTCCATGACTTTCCCTCATCCCACAGAGCCAGAGGCTGTGACAGGGACAATGCCCTCTCTCTGCCAATGCCTGCCTCTTCCCGCCAAGGTCCTGCTGGGCCCCAGGCAAGCCGACGTGGGGGACTCACCGCCTTGCCCGGCCGGGCCCAGGTGCAGATGAGGCCCTCCTGGCAGGCGGTGATGATGCAGTCCTCCAGGAAGAGGAGGACCGTGAGCCGCTCCTGGGCGATCTTCTTGCACACGAGGGGCTCCAGCAGGGGCACCTCGTGGATGCGTGGGCACAGTGCGGTGCCAAGCACCTTGGTGGGGTCCAGGCGGCTGCGGGGGGCCGGGCCGCTGGGCTTGTCCCCACCGCCACCGCTCCCACTGCTGCCCCGGCTGATGTTGCCCAGGCTGTGGTAGCGCTTGTGCTCCTTCTCGGTCCCGCGGTCCCGCCGCTCCTGCAGCGTGAGTGTGGCAAAGCGGCCGATGCTGAACGGGGTACCTGGCTCCGTGGCCACACCAGGGCCACCTGCCTTGCCACCGCCCGCCGGGTGCGGAAGGCTGTTAGAGCGGGACAGTGAGCGGGGCAGGGGGCCCGGGCCAGGCTCGCCACCCCTCGAGCTGCTGGCAGCTGGCGGTGTGGTGCCAGGCGTGCCAGGGAGGGTGCGGGTGCGGGCCAGGGGCGGGTGCGGGTGCAGCACGTCTTCAGTGAGGTCCCACAGGCAGAACTGCGTGTCCTGGCCTGCCGAGCCGAAGCGGTAGGTGATGGAGCCAGCCTTGGGCAGCGGGGAGAGCGGGACCGCCCCGCCTGAGCCTGTGCCCGTGGCCTCAGGCTCCTCTTCCTCCTCGCCGCTCCGCTCCGCGTCACCGTTGGCTGCTGCTGTCGCCTCCTCCGCCCGAGTCGTGTAGGGGTCAAAAGCCACGGCGTTGACCCAAGACTTGTGGCCGTGGCCCCGGGCCACCACGCGGCCCTCCGTGAAGGACCATACGGTGACCAGGTCATCTTCGCCACCTGTCACCACGTAGCGGCCATCAGGGCTCCAGCACACACAGAGCAGGCCCCCAAAGTAGCTCTTCATGAGCCCCCGCAGCAGCATGGAGTCGAAGTGGAAGACACGCAGGCAGCCGTCCTGGCTGACGCAGGCCAGGTGCCGGCCGTCGGGCGAGAAGGCGAACTCGTTGAGGGGCCCCTCACCCACCGCCCACTTGGCCAGTGGGTTGCGGGGCGCCTTGCTCTTGGCGGCGTAGACGGAGAAGCCCTCGCCTTGCTTCAGGAGGCTGTACTGGGGCGGGGCTGAGGCGCAGGGGTGGCTGACGTTGTATAGGTACAGGTGGCCACTAGCATGCGACGCCAGGAACAGGCTCTCCGACTCAGGCAGCCACTTCAGATACGTCACCTTGGTCTTGTCGATCAGCCGCTGTCAGGGGAGACAGGATGGGGTTGGGACACGGCAACAAACCCCCGGGCAGACCTCCTCCGTACCCCGGCTCCCCCAAGAGGCCTTCAGACATGGCCCTGTCACACAGCTGGTGCCAAGCCAGGCCCGGGCCCTCCTCGGAGAGAAGCTCCCAAACTGAGGGAGACATGGATACCAGGTCATGGGAACACACGGGAACAAGAGCGGCTTGCGAGGTGGCCACAGGAAGCCCCGAGGAGCCTTGATGTCCCATCTTTGGTGAGAGGACAGTCCTGCCTGCCACAGAACTGTCGTCTGTCTGTCTAACCCTTCTTCCATCTTCACCATGTCGGGCTTAAGGCAAAAAGTTTATTCATGCAATGTCAGCTCGTGCAGGAAGGGTCGTTGTCTGTTTGGTTCACTGTCCTATGAAGCAGCACACAGAGGAGGCAACTCAAAGGTATTTTCTGGACAAATGAATGGAAACCTCATCCTGCCAGGTGCTTCTGTCAAAAACCTAGGCGTTGGCCGGGCGCGGTGGCTCACGCCTGTAATCCTAGCTCCCTGGGAGGCCGAGGTGGGCGGATTGTTTGAGCTCAGGAGTTCGAAACCAGCCTGAGCAAGAGCGAGACCCCGTCTCTACTAAAAATAGAAAGA
>NW_012149952.1:2783950-2791135 GCF_000956105.1 Propithecus coquereli
AAAAAAAAAAAAAAAAACCAAAAAACAACCTAGGCGTCTCTGTCCCTCCTTTCCTCACAACTCACATTCGATCCCTCAACAAATCCTGTGGGTTCGACCTTCAAACTACACCCAGAACCTGACCTCGTCTCACCAGCCCAGTCGCAGGCGCCATCAAGCCTGCAATGCCGCCTAACAGGCCTCCAGGCCGCCCCTCCCGCGGCCTGCTTATTCTCAGCAGGTGCCAGAGAGATGCTGTTAAGTACCAGCCAGCACCTGGCCCTGTCCTGCTCTGAACACAGCGCAGCCTCTCAGCCAGGACTCCCGAGATCAGAGCGCTAACGCCCTCGGGCAGCCACCACCCACCATCAACGAACTCCTCTCCCTGGGATCGGAGCTGCCTCTCATTCTTGGGAACACTGAGCAGATAATCCCTTGAATCATTTCTGCCTTCTGTGGCGCAGGTGAGCTCTGGTTGAGAAAGGCAAAGTCTTTTCCATGGGCTTCCAGACTCTGCACGAGCCGGCCCCTCTGGCCCCTCCGTTATTTCGTGAAACTCATCTGCTATCCTCTCTCCCTCAATCGCTGCTCTGGCCACACGGGCCTTTCTGCCGTCCTGCTTCGGGGCGGTTGTACTAGCTGTCCCCTCCACTCAATGTCCTTCCCCAAGTAACTTTTCTCACCTCCTTCAGGTCTTTGTTTCCCGATCACCTCCCAGTGAGGCCTTTCCTGACCAGTCTATCAAACTCACCAAGCACCCCTCAGCCACTTTCCCTGATCGATTTTTCTCCACGGGCCATAACACCTGCTGGCATCCAGTATACTGAACTTGGTAAGACTGTCTGTCTCCCCAGCGAGACCGAAAGCTCCAAGGGGGCAGGGCCTTCTGTCCGGTCAGTCCCCTGAAATGTGATCTCCCTAGTGCTCGGAACAGTGCCCGGCACAGAATGGATGCTCAATAACTAGTTGATGAATTTTTAATCCATTCATAGTTCTACTCACTTTCTTCAGCCATTTGCTTATTCTGAGAATATTTTTGGAACACCTCTTCGGGACCAGAGAGAACTAGATACAGGACAAAAGCAGTCCTTGGCGGCGGATAAGGTCATTCGCTGGCATTTCCTCATGTGCCAAGTTGGCCCAGGACTGAGCAATCTCCATGTATGATTTTACAGCCGCAGTCCTGTGAGGTAGGGCTGAGAATCCCATTTTGCAGAAGAGGAAAAGTGAGGCTCAGAGAACAGTGACCTTCCCAAATACACATGGTGAGTAAATGGTGTGGCAGGGTTTGAATACAAAGCCCATGGAGCCCAGGCTTTGAAAAGTAAGGGCATCAGATAAGTCCCAATCAGTTACTAGCCTCAGTTCTCTAATCTGCAAAATGGGCATCACAACTCCTTATCCACTGGTTGATGAAAACTCAAGGAGTACATAAAGTGTTTGGCACAGAGCTAATATAGCACAGGGCCTGGGCGCAGCTGTCATTACTAGTTGCTGTGGCCCCATTCCCCATCTCTCCCTCATCCCACCCCTCTCAGGCCTACGTTGCTCCCTGGGCAGCTGCAGCCTAATGGCAAACAGTGTGAGGGTGGGATGGGGGAGCAGTTCTGGGCTCCGGGGGCCGCAATCACCTCCTCATTGAATAGCTTGCTGGTGTCCTTCTTGATGAGATCCAGGTACTGCACCTGGCCAGCCGAGAAGCCCACCAGCAAGGAGATGGTCTCCGTGGCAGCAGTGAACTGGTTGAAGTCATGGCAGGTGGGCTGGGTGCCCTTGTAGATCCGCTTGTCGATTGGCTTGTTGAGGTCGATGGACTTGAGTGGCGGGAGAAAAGGAGTTAATGGCGTATACCACTGAGAGGAAGGAAGAGGGTGCTGAGGTTGGGGAAAACCACTAAGAGGAAGCAGAGTCGAATCCCCAAGGGAAGTGGGTAGGAGGATAGGTGGGTGGGGAGAGAGGGGACGACCACAGACAGGAAAGGGATCCGAATCACAGACAGAGGAGGAGAAAAGGACTGTAAGGGCACCCCCAAAGACCACAGTGCTTCCCCAGAGTTGGACTCCCCAACCCCGACTTCAGGGACACTCTTGCCCACAGCATCAGGGTTCAGGGTCCTCATAGTCCCTGGGCTCCCCGATTCCTTTCCAGTCCCGCCCCCACAACCTCAGCAACTCCCTTGGGACTTAGTACCAAAATATTCCAAGACCCCAAGGCCCTGGGGTCATCCAAATCCCCAGGGCTCTAAAGCCCAGCATCCTAGGATTACCCTCACTTTGGAGTCCCTAAACCCCAGGACCCTCATCACCATTCAGGGACCCATCGAACCTCATGCTCCCCCACGTTTTAGGGATACTCATCACTTCTCAGCTCTTAGGGTCCCCATTCCTCTGGGGACCACCATAAACTCCAGGGGGTCTCACCCCTCTGGGACATACAGCACCTTAAGGGCACCCATCCCACCTGAGGATTTCTCCCACCAGGGCCTCTCACCCCCTTCAGCAATCCCGTCAGCCTAGAGATTCTCATTTCCTCCAGGACGCTCAACATCTCCAGGCCTCTATTTTTCTCTAGGATCCCATTCAGCTCCTGGATCCCTATTACCCCTAAGGCCTCCATCACTTCCAGAATTCCCCTCATGTCTGGGCTCCCCGAGTCTCAAGACCCCTCCCAACACCTCCACGCTGCAATAATTCTGGGTTCTCCATCACCTCTGAGCCTGCATCAGCTCAGGAGTTCCCATCACCTGCAGAAAGCCTGCCACCCCAGAATCTGAGGGATACCACATCGTCTCAGAGGCACCATCACGTCCAGAACACTCTCCATCCCAGAACCCCTACGCATAACGGGGAAGGGGGATTCGCCCATCAGCTCCAGGATCCCAGCACCCCGGAGGCCTCCCATCACCTTTCAGAATCCTGCGTTACCTCCAAGAATCCTGTCCCCCTGGGGAAGTCCATCACATCTAGGATGCCTATCTCAGGGCCCCGTGTGAATTCGGGGACCCCCCTATCACTTCTCTGGGACTCCCATCCTCTCAGCACGCAAGGCCCCACGATGCAGGCCGCTCACCCGTTGGCTCCCGCGACGACAGCAGCCCGGGTAGAAATAGAGCTCCCGGCCCAAGTTGAAGCAGACGCGGTCTCCCCCCGCGCCCAGCCCCGCGGGCGTGGCGGGTGGCTCCCCGGCCCCGGCGCTGTCCGGCTCCCCAAGGCGCACGAGGCTGAGGCGCACGGCGGGCAGCGCGGGCCCGGGCCCAGGGCCTGCGGGCGGTGGGGACGAGGCTGGGCCCGCAGCGCCGGGGCCGGAGGCGGAGGGAGGGCCGGGCGGGGGCTGCGGCGGCTGGGGCGGCGCCGGGGTCTGGGCAGAAGCAGGACCGGACCTGCGAGCCGCGCCGTCGCCGGGGAGCAGCTTGTAGAAGCCCTCGCGGGTGCGGAACTGCGACTTGATCTCCGCGCAGTCCCCCATGGCGGCGCCGGGGCCCGAGCCACCCTCCGCGCCGCCCGCCGCCATCTTGGGCGCCCCCCGGGCCCCGCCGCAGCCTGACCGCCGCCCGCCGCCAGGCCCTCCGCCGGAAGCCGCGGACCCACACCGGAAAAGGTGGGGTCGTTGCCCGGGCGACGCCTCTTCGATTGGCACCCCTGGCCGGAGGCGGGCCGAACCCCTGCCGTCGCTCGGATAAGGGTTCTGGAGCTGTGGGCGGGGCTAGAAGGTGGGCGCGGCCTTCGCGCCCTCGACCGACTTGTGGTTGGCTGCAGGGGCGGGGCCCGCAGTGGAAAGGGGCGTGGTCAATGAGAAAGCTCAAGTCCCTAGCAACCGCGCCCGGGGAACGGTTTGCCTAGCAACGGAGGGACCCCCGCAAGAGAAAGCCTCAGCCATATTTAAGCCTTACCACGACGTCACAGCTGACCCCAGGTGACCCTAATGTCTCCTTAGACTCCCAATATACACCCTCCTGACCTTCTGTGTTTCCCACTGACATCTTAAAGTCCCCAGCTGACCACAGCATCTCTAACCATTGCTCCCCACCCTTGATGATCCGCCAAATCCCCGCTGTCCCTAATGTTTCCACAAAACTCCAAGGACTTCATCTGACCTATAACTGATTAAGGCTAACCGCAAACATCCTCCATATTTTCCACCCACCTCCAAGATACATCTCCATGACTTTACTATCTTCAACAACCTCACTCATTCTCTAAAACCTACCTCTGTTTCCAAAATTTTGTTGATCCCCACAATGCCCCCAGTATCCCAATGATCCACTAGTAACCCCAAGTCTTCCCCTGACCCCAACGGCCCGCACTGACAGCCAGTGCTCCACCCTTCTGCTGCGGCGGCCCTGCCCCCTATGCAGAACTCCCTGGACTCACTTACTCAGTGGCCTCCCAGATTTCTCACTGGAATGTCCCAGAGGCATTTCACACTCAACAAATTCTACAATGAACTTGACATCTTACTCCAAATCCTATTCCTCTCCTGTGTCCTCGTCTTAGGGCTACCTCTGCCATCCACTCAGTCAACCAGGCCACAGACCTGGGTGTCTTCCTAGATTTGTATCATTTCTCTTCACCTCACCCCCAACAACCCCACTTCCAGTCCCTAAGTCTTGCATTCTGCCATTAGATTTCCTCTTTCCCACGTTCTTCCTCTCTACAGGACTGGTCCAAACTCCTCTTCTACCCAAGACCACCCCCCCCCATAAGCCTTGTCTTTGGTCTCCCAGACTACTGTCTTACCCCTCCTATCCACCTTTCACTTGGCATCTAGAGGGGTCTTTCTAAAGCACGTGATCAGGGCCCTCACCTGCTCAAAACCCATCTGTGGCTCGCTAGTGCTCTCAGGGCCAAGTTAAGTCCTGAGTGATCTGGCCCATGCCAACCTCTCTTTTCAATCTCATTTCTCACCGCAACCACTCACAATATGTGCCACCTAAAATGAGGTTTGAGAGACTACCCCAACAGATCACACTCTCTCGCCCTTGGGTCTTTGCACATGCTGTTCCCTATGCTTGGAATGCCCTTCCCATTCTTTTGTTGACCCTTTAAGAGTTGGCTCAGGAGCTCTGTTAGTCCTTTAGGCTCCCCAGTCTGGGTTGTCATTGTCTGGGGAGGAGTCTGTCTTCCCTATGGCATACGAGCCCCGGGAAGGCAGGGCAGGGGCTGCTTGGGCATCTCTGTGTCCCCAGCACAGGGCTGGGCTGCTAGGAGGCACTTCAATAATTGTTTGATGGCTCGATGAATGAGTAAGTGAAACAGGTGGGAGAGACTCTGCCAGGCAACATCTGTGCCCCCCACAGGGCCCGACAGCCCTGGACTGGAGTCCAAGTCAAAAAAATGTGGCAAACAAGTGAATAAATGACTCGGCCATAACGCCATGGGGAAGTTTTATTTGGAGCAGTTGCCTTCCTCTTTTACTCCTGCCCTCCAGGGGCAGGAAACAAACCAGCAATGGAAATATAACCCATACTAACTACATATAAGGGACAGACAGCTATCGACCTGCTTGGGGGAAGTGGCTAGAGGCCTCAGTCATCCTGGTCCTCATCCTCATCTTCCTCCTCATCCTCCTCCTCCTCCTCTGCTGTGGCCAGGGCCTGCTCCTGGGCAGCCTTGAGGTCCTGCTCCTCTTCCACCGTGGGGTCGCTCATCTCCATGATCTCCGGGCCACTGGGATACTCTTGCTGAATGGAGGCTGGTAGGGCCGGGTTGAAGTTGTCAGGGCTGTACTTGTGGCCCCAGCCAATGTAGATGTTCTCAAACTTTCTGGAAGGGCAATGAGATACTGTAACATTCTCCCTCAAAGGCCCCAGTCTGGACATTCAGGATGGGACGCAGCGTAGGCATAGCGTGACTGCAAAGTTGTGGGTGGTAGGGCAAGATGTGCCCACTGGCTTTCTCCGTTCACTTGTTCATTCAACAAACATTTACTGACTACCTACCCTGTGCCAGGCTGTGTCCATTTCGCTTGTGATTTCTCCCTTGATCCATTGGTTATTCAGAAGTAAGTTGTTTCCTTTCCACGTGTTTGTGAATTTCCCAGATTTCACTCTGTTACTGATTTCCAATTTCATTCCAGTGTGGTCAGAGAACACACTCTGTATGATTTCAACCCTTTCAACTTTATTGAGACTTGTTTGTTTTATGCTTCAACATACGATCTATCCTGGAGAATGTTCCATGTGCACTTGAGAAGAATGTGTATTCTGCTAGGGCTGGCTGTGGTGAATTTTATTTAATTTTAATTAGTTTCAATATTAAATAATAAAACTGACACTCAACTGAGTTATTGGAAAACTTCAAAGTATGTCTGGAGCAACGTGGGTACATGAATCTACTTTTTCAACTGTAAATGTTATGAAGTCTGAATACAGGTTCATTTCTAATGCAAACTTAGCATCCGAACTGAGATGCGCTGTACACGGCAGATTCTGAAAACTTAGTATGAAACAAAGAAGGTAAGATAGCTCATTAATAATTTTTACGTTATGATTTCATGTTGTAATTATAATATCTTAGATATCTGGGATAAAATGTGTTATTAAAATTAATTTCGCCTGTTTAGTTTTACTTTTTTTTGTTTTCTGAGACAGGGTCTCACTCTGTTGCCTGAGTAGAGTGCTGTGGCATCATCGTAGCTCACAGCAACCTCAAACTCCCAGGGCTCAAGCGATCCTCCTGCCTCAGCTTCCTGAGTAGGTGGTACTACAGGCACGCGCCACCACACTCAGATAATTTTTCTATTTTTAGTAGAGACGGGGTCTCACGATGTTGCTCAGGCTGGTCTTGAACTGCTGGCCGCAAGCGATCCTCCAGCCTCGGCCTCCCAGAGTGGTAGGATTACAGGCATGAGCCATCGTGTCTGGCCTAGTTTTACCTTTTGAACATGAAAATTACTACTACTGTTATTACTACTAGAGAATTTAAAATTACATATGTGGCCCATACTTCATTTATGTTGAACATAAATAACATGGTCTCAGTGCTGGGGACACAGCAGTAAGCATATTAGACCAAAATGCCTGCAGTGGTGCCTGTTTGTAACAAGACATTTAGCCAGAGGGGTGGGGGGAGTGCTATAAGATTAATGGCTGTGCTTCCTCAGTCTGCTCTCAGGGACAGGATTCATACTTGTCTTCAGCAAAGGGCCTGGGGCAGCACATAGAGCTGGTAAATAGTGACATTCAAGAGTCTTTTTTTTTTTTTTTTT
>NW_012149952.1:2791345-2794133 GCF_000956105.1 Propithecus coquereli
GCCTCGGCCTCCCAGAGTGCTGGGATTACAGGCGTGAGCCACCGCGCCCAGCCCAAGAGTCTTTTATAAAGAAAAAAAAAATAGAGGGATGGATGGATGATTGGTGGATGGATGGGCGACTGGCTGGTGGACGGGAGGGTAGCTGGGTGGGTGCGTGGACGGATAGATGGGTGCGTGGATAGACAGGTAGGTGGGGGAGGTGGAGGATGGATGGGCGGGTGGAGCTCCAAGTTTGGATCTTTTGGTTTCAGAGGGATGCTGGCAAATTAGGGTATGGTCATAAGAAGGGATTGGCAAAAGCAAACGTGCCTCTTCCCAGCTTCCAGAGAAGAAAAAAACAATTGCCAAGAATGTGTTAAAGTATCAGGATTACATAAAATCCCACTACGACTGTGAATCATATAGGAGGCAGCCCAGGTTCTCGTTTAGATTAAAAAGGAGTCTATGGCTGTATCAGCCTCAACGCGCCCGATCGCGTCTGATCTCGGAAGCTAAGCAGGGTCCGGCCTGGTTAGTATTCGGATGGGAGATTGAAAAGGAGACTCTATGAAATATCGTCGCGCCATCTGGTGGACAGAGCTGGTAAGTGCACCCATCCCTTGGCTCCAGACGAGCTCTGGGGACGCCCAGCGACCCAGGTTGCTGCGGGACTGCGGGGAGTGTGTAGCTCGGGCGGGAAGACGCAGGGTGACTTTGGCTTGCCATTCTCTTTGGAGCAACTGGTGGGGCATCCTGATGGGGAAGATTTCTGCCCCTTAGACAGAAGGCTCTTCAAATTGGAAGAATTTTCCAGAGACTAGACTCTGCCCCTGTAGTCAGGGGGCAGAAGATCCAGGTTTGAATGCCACAAGTGCTGTGTGACCCTGAGCCAGTCCCTTCCCCTCTCTGATCCTCCATTCTCTCCTCCACGGGGCTCTCATCCTTGGCCTGGGATTTCTCATTTTAGTCCCAGGAGAACCTCTAGGAGCTGAACGAGAGATCAGTCCCGGGGGTTCCTGAAGGGGGTCTCTGCCCACCCTGGTGAGGTGCCCAGCCTGACCAGGCTCTGAAGAAGTCCTAAGGGATTGCCCTGCTGGGAGGGACTGGGAGAAGACCTACTTGCCAATGGCGTAGGTGTAGGCCCCCGGCCAGAGGTTGGAGCGCACGATGGCCACGGAGTACTGTGGGCAGAGGGTGCAGGACAGGCGGGCGGTCCACGCCGACATGTGCATGATTTCTGCAGTGGGGGGGCCAGAGGGGCAGCAGGGTCAGAGGGTCCCCATGCCCTGCACAGCCCCTGGGGGAAGGGAGGGAGCAAAGAGTGGGGCGGGAGGCATGAAGAGAACTGCGACAACTAATGACATCGCTTTGGTGTTCGAACCCTGGCTCTGTACCACTCTGTCCCTGTCTGCCCCCGGAAAGCCACTTCCCTGCCTGAGCCTCAGTGACTGCACCCGGGACATGGGGATACTCCTCTCACCCGCCTTGCAGGGTGGCAGCGAGTCCTGCTGCAGTGCCTGGTACCCAGCCTCTCTGTGTTGTCCCGGCCTCAGCCGGCAGGTGGGCGAGATGAGGACACTTACCTGCATCCTCTGAGAGCGGCGTCAGCAGTGGAGGCCCCACCTCCTGCTCCACCTCCTCCAACCCCTCATCTGCCTTCTCTTCCTCCTCTCCCAGCTCCTCCTCCTCCTCTGTCTTCTGCAAAGGGTTCACCCAAGTGCAGCGGCCCTGGGGGGGTGGGGGGGGAAGGTCAGGCGGCACCCCCAAGGGACAGAGCCCAGCCTGCATGCACCCTGGGAAGAGAAGGGCCAGGCAGGACACTGGAGCACTGGCCCTGTCCCCAGGGACCCAGGTATGGGCAGGAGGGTAGGGTCAGTCACACAGGTAAGGGGCGAGAGCTGTCGCAGTGAGGTGGGGACCCCTGCCTCCCACTGACTGTGCGACCCCACTCGCACATCCATTCACTCGTTGATTCATTTATCACATAATTAATGAGCCCCTACCATATGCAGGCACTGCTCTAGGTGCTGGGGATACATCCTTGAGAAAAGAGACCCCCAAATCCCTGCCCTTGTGCAGATATATTTGGCAGCCCATGTGATCCTCTGTTTGCCCATCTGTGAAATGGGGGTGTCAGGGGTGCTTTTCTCATTGGATTTTGTTCGCTTGTTTGTTTGTTTTGAGACTGTGGTGTCAGCCTAGCTCACAGCAACCTCAAACTCCTGGGCTCAAGCGATCCTCCTGCCTCAGCCTCCCGAGTAGCTCGGACTACAGGTGCATGCCACAATGCTTGGCTAATTTTTCTATTTTTAGTAGAGACAGGGTCTCAATCTTGCTCAGGCTGGTCTCAAACTCCTGAGCTCAAGCGATCCTCCCACCTTGGCCTCCCAAAGTGCTAGGATTACAGGCGTGAGCCACCGCGCCTGGCCTCTTATTGGATTGTTGTTGGGTTACATATGATACTCAAACGCCAATGTTTGTTGAATGAATGAATGGGCATAAGTGCACAGCAGACAACAAACCTCCATTTTATCAACTCTGACATGGGCAGGATGGCTGCACTGATTTCAAAAGGGGTTATTTGGACTCAATAAAACATTGTAGAGTCAATAACTGTTGAATGAATGAATGAATGAATGAATGGGGAGTTCCTAACACACAGCAGGTGCTTCTTTGAGTGAATAACTATATGACTATAAATATATGACCAGGGTGCATCCCGGTTCCTATTAGGACACACTAAGGACTTAATAAAGGCAGGTCCATAATCTCTTGTCCAACAATCTGAAAATCCCAAAAGCTTTGAAAA